>NC_090446.1:177959760-178282052 GCF_031143425.1 Pleurodeles waltl
TGTGTATTTTCCGTTTATGTATTTTGTGTGTGTTTGTATGTGTAGATGTGTGTGCTGGTATAATACATTTGTTTGCGTGTGTGTGTGGCCTTCGCTGTCCGTGCTGGGTGACTGTGTTGTTTGTGGGTGTGTAATGCTGCCTTTCCTACCTGTGTGTGCTAGGCAGGGGACTTACAGTTGTCGTCTTTGTTGTTGTCGCTGGTCTAGTAGGTGTATGGCGAGATACAATGCTGGTAAGACTTGCAGTTCGTTTGCCATGGCAGAGGCGGACACTTCTGTGTACCTGGAGGTGAGTGTCTCCTTTTCTACTTTTGTTTTCCGCCAGGCTTTTCGTGGCAGTGGTATCGCCCCAGAAATCCCTGCAGTCTGCTGACTCATAATATGGTGGGCGGTGAATTGGTACACAACAGCCTAGAGATGGAAACTGCCATCGGCGGCGGTACGGCCACACTGGCGGTACTGTCAGTGTCTTGGCTGTTGGATCACCACCGCGGTCATAATATGGCAGTCTGCACCGCCGGCCTGGCAGCAGTGCGACCGCCAGCGCCAGCGTGGTGATCCAGTGACCACCAAACTCGTAATGAGAGCCGTAATCTTTAATTTAATACGAATTGTACATAGGGAGATAAGTATTAAATGGGTATCAAATGCCCCTCCTACCGTTTTGGAATGGATTTACTCAGATAAAAGTATTGGTAATCTGGAATGAGCTAACACTTCAGAGAAGTGGTTTAAGATGTGGGAACCATTTTTTTCTCTTTCAGTAGGTTAGCCTCCCAGGATTGTGTAAAATGTGATTGTATTCTGATAAGTGTGGGCAAGGAGTTTGTGTAGTCCTATGATTATAGACAAGGCACAGTAAAGGAGGTGGTGCGGGTAAACCTCTCCTCCATTTTGCTGAATGAAGTCAGGCTCGAGAGACTAACCCTTATGGTGACTGGGAGCCACCCCGCACCCCCTACAAATACGATACATCCGGCCTTTTGTCATAAATGAGGACTATAAAAATATTCATCCTCAAATGTAGCAAGTAGATAAGTGGGGACTGAGCCTTTATTAATACTCATGTGCTGGATGATACACACTAGTAGTTTAATTAGCACAGATAAAGTAACCACAATCGGCATTACTGCAATCACTATTTTAAAGATCTTCATTCCTCAATTCCCAAATACTCCTGACACCCAAGAATAGATGTCACAGATGTCACTTAGGTTGAAATGTAATCCATTTTGATTTTCATGTAGGTTCTTAACACTATCCTTCATGTGGTCTATTTGGAGGTGTTGGGTAGATGTGTGCCTCACTCAGTATCTACAGTAGAGCGCAGACCCTCCTTTGAATGCCAGGAGGTAGTTTAAGGCCTTTCGGTTCTATAAGCACATGGTTTTATCTGTGACCAACCCTAAAGCAATTGTGGGTGTATTTTTTATAGTATTTCAGCATTGCATCTAGTTTCTCAAATAGCCTCACCTACACCTTACATTGGGGAAAATAATGGAGAAGATTGTATTTGTTCCTGAGATGTAACAGCTGCCCTACTGTTTCTGGTGTAGGTGAATGGCAGAATGTCTGATACCGAGGACAGTGTAGCCAGAGTACCAAACCTCAGTCCACTCTTGCAGCAGCCTAGAATAAGCTTTAGTTGTACAGATGAAATTAGCATATCCTAATTGATGTTGATGTTTGTGAAACACAAAATAAGGAGGGAGTCTGGATTCTCACGAGGACGAGATTCAAAGCTTATGCTTTCCACAACAGTGACACACTCTCTTCAGCCCACAAAGACACTTTGACTGTCTGCTTAGCGGTGCTCACAAAACATCCCCTCTTTTGACGAAGATGAATAACATAGAGTCAGTAACGGCCAAAAGGACTGTTGTATTTTTCAGGTCCTTGGACAGATTGTCAGGAGACACCGGAACATTCTGACAGCCTTTGCCCATGGTAGAACAAATCAAGGCAGGTCTTATTTATGTCAAGAGGCACTCTGATAAAAGGCATATTTATCCCCCACATTGAGGCAAGTGAATGCAGATCCAGCAAGAAGAGTGATTTACTGCTTGGTACGTAGGAGTTGTTCACATATACTGACTGGTGCCCTCACACAGAGACAAGCTAAACACATTTAGGTCTTTTGGTAACTCCTCATTCCACAGCAAGGATATATCCCACCAAGAACCAGATAATGAGGGCAGAGGCAATGACAGCAGTCCAGAACACAGAAGCTTGGCAGTCGTTACTCTTTAGAAATTGCTGAGACTGAAGAGTCTCCAGATCGGATGTCCTTAGGGTTCGAAAAGTGTAACTTCCAATTAAATTTGATTGGCGTTTCAATCGAGAAGCTTCAACTGTGACGTCATCATCTTGGGAAACTGTGATTTAAGGAGGGTTTTGTTAGTGAGAGATCAGTTTTTTTCCTACCATTAGATCTGAATGGACTCTTCTGAGTTATAGACCTCATAGTTTCTATGTGGCTTCATGCCACCACACCTCTTTTAACAGAATATTCTACTGAATTTCTGTTTGCAGACCTTTCTCAAACACTCATTAGAATTAGAACAATCAGATTTTAGTTTTAGGCAGGAGAACGTGGTTTCGGTGACCAAGAACCACGTGCTTTTTCTGATTTTCTGTATTGTGGCTATATACGTTTTCATCTTGTATATGCTAACTAAAATTAACTTTGTACTACTCTTTAATTCTCCTCTGGTGATTGTAGATATTTATTCTATGGTTTTGAGACTCATTCATGTAACGTTGACTTTAAGTCTGTAATAAAGACCTTTTAACCCCTTGATTTGACTCCAAATGTTATTATGCGACATAAGGGTTATACAGTGATTGTTCAAGTTATTTGAAACTGTTGCTCTTTACCCCTTGGAACAGAGAAGTAAAGTCTCATCAGATCCCAGAATTAGAGAAAGGGCCCAGGCTCCATCACTTTCATACCACAGACTGGGAACTCATGTTTTCATTTATGGCCCACCTTATGCCATTGTAAAAAGAGTGACCAGTTTTTGACACATATCTTGATTTCATGATACTTTTTATTTCTTTTGTAGATTCTCTAATCTCTCGATAGCAATGGTATTGTGTCGATGAAAATAATTTTCCCATATTCATTAGTGAGTCCCACTTACTCCTTAAGATATTTGCACATGGCTCTATCGTACTGGTGGCACACAGTGTGGGAATTAGTCCCTTTCAATGGGGGCTTGATGGGTGTAGATTTTCCAACCCTCATCGTGATTTCCTGTTATTCACACACACACAGAGAACAGGGAGAAGAGACTGCAAGTCTTGTGTCTGTCCCTCATTCTGTGGAGTGGGGTAGAGAGCAAATGAGAATCAGTGTTGGAGATCCCTCAGTTATTTTCTCTAACTGATCTCATGGAGGTAGAAAGGAAAGGGATTGTGCACTCACACCAAAAGATCTACTTGCATACACCATACCTTAGCTCAGGCACATGGAAAGGCTATCAAATGGACCAGTGTGGCAATGGATTACCACACACTTTTTGTCTCTGGACTCCTCCCATACCCACTCAACCTGCCTATTATCCTGTCAATTCCTACTCCAACTAAACATTGCAAAGCACTTTTCAGAGATTTCTGAAAAACACAAGATAATACAGGCCATGTATGCAAGGAAGCAAAGTAAAGTAAGTGCAGTCAGCCTTTACCTGAATTTGGCTCAATGTGCTAATTCTGTTGAGCAAATCACCAGGTCCAGTGCTGGGCCATGCTCCGCTCAATTACCCCTGGAGAAAATTCTCCCACACCAGTGGTATCTGTGGTAATCAGGTGGAGTATGTTATAGCATGCCACTGTTCAGTTAACATAGATGGTTCCTGACATACAATGCACCAGATTGTAAAAGACGAACCCCAACTTGGGATAGCCTATTAAATTTTACATGCATTGAAGTCAAAATAGCCAATATGGGTGGAAAATAATGCAAGGCAATTGCTGTTTCAATGGACCAGAGGTTTCCACCCTTAATCGTTTAGAACACTTAGGCTCTCATTAAGAACATGGCGGCAATCACTGCTCCGCCGACGGTGGCGGTAACTACCGCCAACAGCCTGGCGGTCCGGACTGCCAAATACTGGAGCATATGAGAAAAGGCCAGCGGGATATCCACACACCGCCAGCATTGGAGTGCCAATAACGACAGAAGATGCCATCCACAGGCCGACGGAAGGGCCCCACCTGCCCAACAAATAATGAAGCACAAGACCGCGGTCAGTTCCGGGACGGGAACCACCGCCATGTAAAGCGTGGCGGAAACAAACCAAATAAAAGGAAACACTCACTGTAGGCACACACAACACGCCGAAGCAGACATGGAGAGAGAGTTGCAAATAATGCCAGTCCTGCTCCTTGCAATATACCTCCACGACCGTGACCGCCGACGAAGACGACAACTGTAAGTAATGCAACCTAGTAAACAAGGGATGAAAGGGCACAGTTACACACCCACTCACCCCACCCAACCTGCAATGCACTCCCAACCCCTCACACCATCACAAGCCATACACACCAGAACAAAAGGTACTTACCCGACACAATGCAAATAAAACCTGCCCAAAGTAAACACATGTGCACACCACACCACCACAATGAAACGATAAACCACATCTCCATATTGTGCCACCAGCACCACTGGGCACACAAACTTTAATAGAACAGTAAAAAGTAATGTCCAAATAAGGCCATTGGCCAGTCTATGAGAAACAGCCTGAAGGGCCCAAATGGCCCGAACTTGACTCCCACATGTGCACGTGGCACTCCACCGTAAAGGGACATCAATGGGGCAGCCAGGCACCTCAGGGAACAGGGGCAGGGGGTGGCGGGGATGGGGACTTACATCTGGGAGGGGGGCTTGGGCTTACATTTGGGAGGAGGAGGGGGTTTGGGTTTGCTCTTGGAAGGTGGGGGAGCAGGCTTGGACCGGGTGGTGGCAGATTGACCTGGGGCAGCACCTCTCCTCTCTAGGGTAGGGGCATGGGAATGGGAAGGGTGGACTGGGGTGGACTGACAGGAGGAAGGAGTGGGCAGGGCAAGGAGATGGCCACGTTTCGGGATGAGATGGGGTGGGCCAGTGGGTTCAAACAGGTCAACATGGGACAGGAAAAAATTTGGGGGGCAGTTGGGGTGGACATGGAGGAAGGTGTGGGAGTGGTGATAGAGGGAGTGCTTGTAAATGGTGTAGGTGTGCTGGAGGTGGATGCAGGTGCCTGTACAGTATGCTGAGGTGTGGTGGATATGTGTTGAGTGGGTGTCTGGGAACGTTTGAGTGTCTTGGGAGGATGGGGGGTGGAGACAGTGGGACAAGACAGGCTGCCAGTGTAAATGGATGTTGTCTGGGTGTCTGCAGGTCTGGTGAGTGTATTGCATGTGTCAGTCAATCTTGTGGTGAGTGCAGGTATGGTGTCTGGGGTGCATGACTGGATGTCTGATGTTGTGGTGACTGCAAGAATGGGGCAAGCAGCAGTGACTGAGGGTGCAGTGCTTGTGGGTGTGCATGTTGAGCTGGCAGACAGGGAAGCGGGAGAGGGGGACACACTGAGGGAAGCGGATGTTGTCATGTGTGCCTTTGCATGTTGGCTGTGTGTATGCCTGTGGTGGGAATTGTGGTGCTTGTGTTTGTCTGTGTGCTTCTTGTGTGTTGAGGTGTATGTATGGCTGTCTGAACATGTGCTTGGGATGGGTGAAGGAAGTTGGGTGCTGGAAGGGGTAGAGGTGGTTGGAGGGGGACGGAAAGACCAGGGATTCTGGCTGCCGTCAAAGAGAAGGCCAGAGCATGAAAAGATCTCTGTAGGCCGGGCATGGCACCGTGAATGTCTTCCATGTATGCATTGCATTGCTGCATCTGGGATGCTAGCCCATGGATGGCATTCACAATGGTTGTCTGCCCTACAGAGATGGTCCTCAGGAGGTCAATAGCCTACTCCGTGAGGGCAGCAGGGCTGACTGGGGTAGGGGATGAGGTGCCTGGGGCGAAGGAGATGCCCAGTCTTCTGGGTGAGCGGGCACAGACAACAGGGTGGGGAGCAACTAGGAGGCCGGTATTGGTATGGGGGCTGGTGGAAGTTGACACAGAATGGGCGGGCCCACTAGGGTCCGCCACCACCAGGGAGCTCCCATTGCAGGAGGTATCAAAGTCACTACCTCCAGTGGTAGTTGCCTCCCCGTGGTACTCCGCACACTCTCCAACCCACTGGTCCCCTTGGCGTTGGTTGACTCTGCCTGCTTGGAATCGTTGGTCGCTGCATCCCCACTCGCCGGTGCCACTGCTCCCTCGCCAGATGATGCTGATGCACACAAAGAACACAAGAGCACAGGGGTGGGGAGACAAAACATGAGAGAAATCTGTAAATACCTGAATGGGTGTACATACTAGATGCACACACAGTCCCATTCAGCCTACACACCAACATGCAGCACCGACAACAATAGTCATGACTATGCCTCTGACTAGTGGCCACTACCCCAGAATATAACACATTTCACAGATGACACACAGACCTGATGAACTGTTAGACCTGCCCCTAATCATTTCCGTGCCCATGGAGGGAAGGACTGCTGGAAGACACATGTCAGAGTGCCTGGCACTAGACAGCATACATACTACAGCACCAAAACACATCCATCAAAATGGTATGAAATGGTGTGGGTACTCACCCCCTTGCGTCTGCTGTGCTACCTTCAAGCGCCCATCCAAATCCAGATATGCCACTGCCAGAATGCTGCACATAAGGGGGGTCAGGCTCCAACAGGCACCCCTTCCTTGTTGGGAGGCCTTCCCCAGCTGGGCCTTGCAGGTCTTCCTGGCCCAGCGCTGAAGGTCCTCCCACCGCTTCCTGAAGTGGGTGCTCTGCCGCTTGTAGACCCCCAGGGTCCTCACCTCCCTGCGATGGCCTGCCAGAGTCTCCTCTTCTGATGGGCACTGACCTGTATGGGACACACAGAGAAGAATAACAGACGACAGGGTATGCCCATTTTATACAGCTGACATGTCATCCCCTATGGGACGGACACTTCACAGGATCATTTAACCACCTCACTCACAGTACTTGCCACACAATCTATGCCTGTGCAGTTACATATCGACCACACATGCATACAGGCATCTGCCACCATTACACACATCCATGCAAGGCAACCGCTAACTCACCTGTTCCCCTGGTCGCCCATATAACTTGGCATACAGGGGTAGGACCCCGTCCACCAGCTTTTCCAGCTCCTCCGTGGGGAAGGTCGGGGCCCGTTCCCCTGTGACTCGTGCCATTGGAGTAACCAGAGTTAGGACACAGCAGCACACTCAGTGGAGTACTTTCATGCACGGGATCCGGGAGTCAAGTGAAACTGGGGTGACGACATTGCGTAAGCTCCGTGGCGGTGTGCACCGTCACCGCTGGCGGCGATCATGATAGGCCGAGGTTCCCCATTGACAACCATGTAAACCAATGAATGGGTGCACAGCGGGGAACAACGCCTTCCGCCATGACAACTACCGCCAGCGGAATGAGGTCACTTCCACCCCTTCATATCTGGATGGCAGGAGACTGCAATTTTGCTAGCACCACGTACATATTTCCTGATCAGGGGCCCCATTCAGGGCCTTCAGGTCACAGCCCTTTGCTCCCTGCACACATGAGTGTCTGTTCCTCACATCAGTCCAGAGGTATCACTGCATACATGTCCCAAACGTTGAACATCATACATCGCTTGAGTGTGTAACCTACGTATTGTACAGCAGTTTTTCTTACACACGTGGTTTGCATGTGTATGTGTGTCCCTCATGTGTGTTCTTTCCTCCCCATAGGTACAGACCCATGTGGCGAGGGAGGGCCGCATCTGTGTACAGACCTCTTGTTGATTTGGAAACCATGGTGGACATCATTGTCACCTACAGACTCAATCGTGCAACAATCCATGATCTATGTGCTTTACTAGATCCTATACTGAGACCGGCTAATCGGAATCAGCATACCATTCCTACTGAAGTGCAAGTACTCTCTGTACTCCATTTCTTGGTTACGGACCCATTTCAGGTGAGAGTGGGCATGGGTGACGGGTTCTCACAGCCAATTTTCAGCCTCGTCCTGTCCAAATTCCTGGATGCATTTGTACGACACCTGCAGACATATGTCAGGTTTCCCCAAAGGGCTGCCATCAAGTCTGAATTCTATGCCTTTGCTAACACGCCCCATGTGATAGGTGCCATCGATGGCACCCACATAACTATCATCCCCCCAAGAGTGAATGAACAGGTGTACAGAAACAGAAAGAAATTCCACTAAATGAATATACAATTGGTGTATACTGCTGACCAGTACATTTCACGTGTAAATGCCCTGCTTCCAGGATCAGTTAATGATTCCTTTGTCCTGAGGAACAGCAGTGTGCCACACATGATAGACCAACTACAAGGGAACAGAGGATGGCTCATAGGTGAGTGTTTATGACACTGGATCAGTATATAGCTGACAGCCAGGCTGTATGCAAGTAATGGCAGGTTGTGACAGTCCTGTTTCGCCCACTTTTGGAGGTGATTCTGGCTACCACAACTTGCAATGGCTCCTGACACCTGTGAGAAATCCCAGGACAGATGTGTAGGAAAGTACCATCTTGCCTGGCATGTTACCCCCATTTTTTACTTGTGCGTCAGTTTGTTTTTGCCTTTGTCACTGAGATCCTGCTTGCCAGGACCCCAGTGCTCATAGTTTGTGGCCTATGTGTGTTCCCTGTGTGGTGCCTAACTGTATCACTGAGGCTCTGCTAACCAGCACCTCAGTGTTTGTGCTCTCTCTGCTTTTAAAATTGTCACTGCAGGCCAGTGATCATTTTTATCAATTCTGATTAGCACACTGGAACACCCTTATAATTCCCTAGTATATGGTACCTAGGTACCCAGGGTATTGGGGTTCCAGGAGATCCCTATGGGCTGCAGCATTTCTTTTGCCACCCACCCATAGGGAGCTCAGACAATTCTTACACAGGACTGCCACTGCAACCTGAGTGAAATAACGTCCATGTTAGTTCACAGCCATTTTGCACTGCACTTAAGTAACTTATAAGTCACCTATATGTCTAACCCTCACTTGGTGAAGGTTAGGTACTAGCCAAGGTGCCCCCACATTGTTCAGGGCAATCTCCCCGGACTTTGTGAGTGTGGGGACACTATTACACGAGTGCACTACATATAGGTCAATACCTATAGGTAGCTTCACAATGGTAACTCCGAATATGGCCATGTAACATGTCTAAGATTATGGAATTGTCCCTCCTTGCCAAATCTGGAATTGGGGTGCCAATCCCATGAATCCCCGGGGCTCCAGCATGTGCCCCGGGTACTGCCAAACTAACTTTCTGGGATTTTCACTGCAGCTACCGCTGCTGCCAACCCTCAGACAGGTTTCTGCCCTTCTGGGGTCTGGGCAGCCCAGACCCAGGAAGGCAGAACAAAGCATTTCCTCTGAGAGAGGGTGTTACACCCTCTCCCTTTGGAAATAGGTGTTAAGGGCCTGAGAATAGCCTCTCCTGGCCTCTGGGAATGCTTTGAAGGGCACAGATGGGGCCCTCCTTGCATAAACCAGTCTACACTGGTTCAGGGATCCCCCAGCCCCTGCTCTGGCATGAAACTGGACAAAGGAAAGGGGAGTGACCACTCCCCTGTCCATCACCACCCCAGGGGTGGTGCCCAGAGCTCTTCCAGTGTGTCCCAGACCTCTGCCATCTTGAATGCAGAGGTGTGAGGGCACAATGGAGAACTCTGAGTGGCCAGTGCCAGTAGGTGACGTCAGAGACCCCTCCTGATAGGCTCTTACCTGGTTAGGTAGCCAATCCTTCTCTGAGGGCTATCTAGGGTCTCTCTTGTGGGTTTCTCTTCAGATAACAAATGTAAGAGCTCACCAGAGTTCCTCTGCATCTCTCTCTTCAACTTCTGCCAAGGATCGACCGCTGACTGCTCCAGGACGCCTGCAAAACCGCAACAAAGTAGCAAGACGACTACCAGCAACATTGTAGCGCCTAATCCTGCCGGCTTTCCCGACTGTTTCCTGGTGGTGCATGCTCTGAGGGCTGTCTGCCTTCACCCTGCACTGGAAGCCAAGAAGAAATCTCCCAGCATGCCGTGGGGCATCTTCTGTGCAAAGGAGAAGTTCCTGGCATCTTCCATTCTGAATCTTCAGCTTCTACCACCCAGAGGCAGTCCTTTTGCCCCTTTATCCGGGGTTTAGTGGGCTCTTGCCTCCCCTGGACACTTGTGTGACACTTGGACTTGGTCCCCTTCCTTTACAGCTCCTCAGGTCCAGGAATCTGTCTTCAGTGCTTTGCAGTAAGTCGTTGCCTTTGCAGAATCCCCTATCTCGACTTTACTGTCTTTCTGGGGTAGTAGGGTAACTTTACTCCTACTTTTCAGGGTCTTGGGGTGAGGTATCTTGGACACCCTTAGTGTTTTCTTACACTCCCAACGACCCTCTACACACTACACTAGGCCTGGGGCCCATTCGTGGTTCGCATTCCACTTTTGGAGTATATGGTTTGTGTTGCCCCTATGCCTATTGTCTCCTATTGCATCCTATTGTATTCTACAGTGTTTGCACTACTTTTCTAACTGTTTACTTACCTGATTTTGGTTTGTGTGTATATTTTGTGTATTTTACTTACCTCCTCTCAGAATATATCCTCTGAGATACTTTTGGCATATTGTCTCTAAAATAAAGTACCTTTATTTTGAGTGACTCTGAGTATTGTGTTTCTTATGATATAGTGCTATATGATATAAGTGGTATAGTAGGAGCTTTGCAGGTCTCCTAGTTCAGTCTAAGCTGCTCTGTTATAGCTACCGCTATCAGCCTAAGCTGCTAGAACACTACGAATCTACTAATAAGGGATAACTGGGCCTGGCACAAGGTGTAAGTACCATCAGGTACCCACTCTAAGCCAGGCCAGCCTCCTACAAGATGCAGAGAGGAATTATAATGAGGCCCATAGACATACTAGGAGGGTGATTGAGCACACTATAGGTCTCCTGAAGGCTAGATTTTGTTGTCTCCATCTCTCTGGGGGATCCATGTGCTATGGCCCTGAGAAGGTGTGTAGAATAGTGGTGGCCTGCTGCAGGCTGTACAACGTGGCTGTGAGGAGAGCTATCCCCCTACTAGAGGAGGAGGGTGCTGTACAATCAGACCTGCTACCTCTGAGACGGGATTAGAGTGATGGTGAGGATGAAGAGGGGGAAGATGGCCACTCCAGGAACCAGCTGATCAAACTATACTTCCAGTGACTATGAGGTACTGTTCACTGATGATGTTGTCTGCACTGCATAACGTTTGTCTGACTCATTTGTTTGGGGATGTGGTGTCTGTAGTCATTGACACTGTTACCTGAAGAATAAGGTGGCATGTGCCATGGAACCAAACATGGTGTACATTTTGGTTTACTCCAGACGATGTTATGCGCGGGGTACCATTCCTGCAATAAAGGTATGCATATGGAATTGACTGGCAAATGCATTCACAATTACAATTGAATCTTCATAACGACGGGACACATGAATTGGTGTAAATGTTTTTTTTTAGTGTTACAAATGCATTGGTGCGCTGTACAGTGACAGGGAGTGGGCTCATGGTGGATGTCCATACTTGGTACATGGGCTCAGCGATTGGTGGCAGTGGGTATTGGTCCATATGTCCCTCGCAAGTTGTTAAGTTGCTATTGGCGGGTGAGGATGGTGGCACAGTGGCACACTTTGGAGACAGTTCAGATCAAAGTCACTTCTTTGTGGGGGCCTTGGTCTTGGCAGGTGTTCCAGTGCCATATCTGGGTCTGAGAGACTGTTTGAGTGTCTGGTGCTGGGCTGCATTGGTAGGGGTGCTGGGCACTTGTGTGTCATCTGCCAGTGCCACCGGTCCAGTTGCTGCTGCTGATGTAGAGGGCAGGTCTGTGTCCTGAGCAGTGGTAGGGGTTTCCAGGTTTGTGGGGGTCTCAGGCTGGGTTGGGTAGTGGTGCTGAAGCACCCCTGCAGTAGTGGCCATGGTGGTTTCCACTGCTCCATGGTCTCTTGATGTTGGGCTATCTGCAGCCTTTAACTCTATTCCAGGGTGACCAGGATCTGGACCATCCTGTCTTGTGTATGGTGGTATGCTCCCAGGACCTGAGAGATCACCTCCTGGGCTGCAGCATCCATCCTTTGGCCTCCCCCCTGGGCCACTGAAGCCGTCCCACTGGGCCTAGCCCCCTGTGTCCCCTGCACCGGTCTGGCAGTCCCACTTGCACTGAGGCCATCATCATCCTGCCTGTTAGTAGGTGGTGACTCTGGCCTCTGTACTTGTGGTCTGCCAGTCTGTGGTCTGGAGACACTGGTGTGGGTTCGTTTGGCCAGAGCTGATATTGGTGGCTGGGTGGTAGGGGTGTCAGTGGTATCCTGGGTGGGGCTGCTGAAGGGTGACAGTCCAGGACTGTGTGACGGGCCAGGATAATCCTCTCTGTCCATACTTCCCTCTCCAGTCTCCAGAGTGGGGCCTCTGTCTCCATGTGGGGAGCTGGCACTCCTTGGCCTTTCCGTCAGGGTGGCATGGGTGATGGTGCCTGTAAGGGGGAATGTACATGTATGTTACATGTACTAATTCGAATTAGGATGCACAGCTGTGCCCTATTTTGTGCTGTTTCTTTCCCCTGTCGGGCCATGCAGGGACCTATTGTGGGGTTGTCCTAACATTTTGCTTAGGATTTGGGGGTGCATTGTGGGTGCAGTAGTGCCATTGGGATTCCTTTCAGGGGCAGGGGCAGGTGTCTGTGCACAGGGGGAGGGGTGTGGGCCTGTTAGTGTGTTTATGGGCATGCAGGGTGACTGGATGTAGTGATTGTGGTTTGGGTGGGGTAGTGGTCCTGGTGGTAGTTGGAGGGGTGGGGTGTACATGCATTACAGGTGTGGTGGATATGAACTAATTGTAGATGATTTACCTGAGTCCAGTCTTCCAGTGAGTCCAGTGAGGCCCTCAGCGTGTTGGATAGCCAGTACCTTCTCCTCCCAGTCGGTGTATATGGGGGTATAGGTGGGGATCCTCCACCAGCCTTCTGGACCGCAATGTTGTGCCTGGATGCCATAGACCTCACCTTCCCATGCAGGGAGTTTCACCTCTTGCGGATGTCGTCCCTTGTGCATGGATGTTTTCCCACTGCGTTGACCTTGTTTAGTATAGTCTGGCATAACGCTATCTTCCTGGTGATGGGTGTGTGCTGGACCTGTGCCCGAAGAGTTGTGGCTAGACCTTGAGTGTTTCATCCATCATTGTTCTTAGCTCCCTATCTGTGAAGCGGGGTGCTTAGGGGATGCCATGGTGTGTGTTGTGGGTGGTGTGTTGTTGTAGGTTTACTGGTGAGGGTGCTGTTGTGTGGTTGGGTGTGTGACTAGTGTGATGGTGAGTTCAGTTTATGAGTGTTGTGTTGTCAATCTCAGTTGTCCTATTAGCGAAGCAAAGGATTGTGGGGTGTGTATGTGTTTGCTTTTATAGTGTTGTGGATGTGTGTCAGGTGTGTGGGTTTCAAACTTGCCAATGTGACCATTTGTTGATGTTGGGTCCACTTGCTGGCTGCGGTGGTCCGTACTGGCAATGGTTGTTTGACATCCACTATCCGCTGCGGTGATTTGTGCATCATTATTTGGAGGGTGGGGGATTTGTCTGCTTGGTGGTGGCGGGGTGGGGTGTGCAGGCTTACCTCCATCAAGAGCCCTGGCAGTGGCTGGAGGTAGCAGATTTTTTAAAGGTTTCTGGTTTTGGCATCATTATATGGCGGTGTGCTGTTCACCGCCACTGGCGGTCATCTGTTCACCGTTGCCACGGCGGTCGGTGGTATTTCCCGCCATGTTCGTAATGACTACCTCAATCCAAAAATCCATTATGCAATTTTTCTCAATGCAAGGGAATGGAAGCGGGAGCATATAATCGATACTGTAGGTATCTAATACTAACTAACAAGAGGAGCTAGGATCTTCTCATGAGAAAGGCTGTGATAAGATCTTAGAGAACTGTTACTAATAGCAAAGTCAGGGGCTGACTCCATTATTTTCTAAAATTCTCAGAACATGGTAACTCCTACAACACGATGCAGAGCATACACTAGTGTACTATTCAAAATAAAATGGCTGTTGTTTATCTGAATTGAGTGTAACTCAGCATACTATTATCTTAGTGATCTTTAGGTTGGAATAAAACTAACATAGCAAATGAGTAATAAAATGTAACAGTACATGTTAAGGCATACATGAGCATTAGCATTTTCGGAAAACTTGCAATGATATTAAGGCATAAATATGAGTGAATCTACGCTCCAGCCTTTATTGGTAACATGATTGCTGGTACAGCACAACGTAAAATATTCTGCTGTCCAGCAAATGTCATGCCACTACAAATACAAATAGAAGGATCAGAATACTGGAGGTTCTAGTATAGTAATACAGGAAAGGGAAGATGACAAACAAATGCTACTAGTACACTACACATATCACAAAGAAAAATTAGAAATATAACACCCAGCCTGGAAGATAAATTACAATTTAATGACCTGTGAGCCTTCACAGCTCCTGTTTTTTCTGGTCTTGTTTTTGCTCGCCTAGGACTCTGAGCACTTTACCACTAATAACCAGCGCAAAGGTACTTGTGTTCTCTCCCTTAAACATGGTAGAATTGACTTGTACCCAATAGCGCAACTAATTTACTTTTAACTCCCTAGTAAAGTGCTATCCCAGTACCCAGGCCCAGTAAATTAAATGCAAGGAGTGGGCCTGCAGCACTGATTGTACCACCCACTTAAGTAGTCCTATAAAACTTGTCATTGGCCTGCCATTGCAGCCTGTTGGGCAATTTTAAACTGCCATTTGGATCTAGAAAAATAAACCTCTTTCCAGGCCCAAACCTTCCTTTTTAATTTGAATAAGTCAACATTGGGGTATGCCCTGAACTACCCAGAGGGCAGAGAGCAGTGTTTTTAAAAATGTGGAAAAGCACTTTTAAGTTTTACATGTCCTGACAGTGAAAAATGTGTACATTCTTATTCATTACTGCAAGGCCTACCGCTCCCATAGGATAACATTAGACTTCCTAATCACAGTAAACAAATGATAACTTTCAATTAGGAGCAAGAAGACAGGTTGAGTTTGGTGTAATTTAAAGCCATCTTTAATGGTAAAGTCAGATTTTATTTCCCGTTTCTGGAAATGTCATTTTTAGAAAGTTGGCATTTTCTTGTTCTAACTATTTAGAGGGAATGAAACTTGCACTGTTGATGCTCCAGTTGTCCCAATTCTGTGAGGAAGGTAAGCTTGCATGTTTGGTACTTGTTTTGCACCAGTCTGTGTGTGTGACAGAACTTTATGCCACTCCTCCTGTTGCTCCCACCTTCCTTTACCTATTGTTTGTTTTAGGGAAACTTACACTGACGTTTCCAATGCTGCACCTGTGCTATGAATTGGTGAAACATGGTATAAAACATCCCACTAAGCAAAACATAAAACAATTAGATTGTCCACTTGTTTTAATGCATGAAGTGAATGAAATAGTGGGCTAGCACAAAATATGGGAGCCAAGCATAAATTTGGTTTTGCATATGAAACAAGCACAGCTTTTTTTTTAAAAAAAAGACTAAACCATTCAGTAATTGTTTAAAACATACCTGCCAAAAGGCTCCAATGTCACATGTGACATTTTCAGCCATTTCTGCCACTCATGGCCCCACCCCACTTCCTGCCATCACCCTCTTCTCCAGCTTGTGTGGTATCAGAGTCAACTGTGTGAATTTCCAGCATTGGCAACAGGGGCTTAGAGAACACTCCTGTTAAGCAGCTTAAGCAGAGGGTACCACTGTGTGCCATGGCAAGGTGGAAGAAAGAATGGAATGGGGAATGAAGGATGAAAGGAAGGAAAGGTAAATCGAAAGAAGGAATATAAATTTCAAAGATGGATGGAAGATGGAAAAGTGAGAGGATAGGTGAAAGAGTTGATGGTTCTATAGGTTACAGGATGAATGAGTTGAAGGGCAAGGAATGGACAGATGGGCAAAAGTAATAGGATGGAAGGAGAAAGTATAGTTAGATTGAAACATGGGCATATGGATTGGTGGATGTGTGAAAGGTTGGATGGACGGATGGATGGATGATCAAATTGTGGTGGCAACTCTCCTAAGGAGGGTAGGGTTTCCTTGCCTCACGTGCTTGGTCATCCCTGCCATGTTTCCCTCATCCATGCTTAATATTTTGCCTTAATCCAGTTCTGAGACTTTCAGTTTTGCTTATTCCATTATTAAACAGGACTTCAAATCCCAGAAATCGAATGAATACCTGTACCGGAGTAGCACATTGTGCATGGACCTGGGAAACATGGCATCTATGTTCGATGTGTATATAGGTATAGTTTAAGTGGGGGGTATTTTTCATTTGTGGCTTGTCCCTTCACTAGTAACATCACAAAACAAAGATTTTCCTACCTAACTAGCCATTGTTTTCTACCAGGACTTTCCTCAGTGAGCTGCAGCCTTTAGAGGCCGTTTTTTGTGGTCTGGCTTGATAGCGCAGCTGTGGCCAGAAAATTATGTGAGCACCAGCAGGAGATGGACGTTGGCTCCACCCAGCATATTTACATTGGACAGAAGTTGTTTGTATCCACACAAAAAAGATTGTCCTCCGGACAGCTGTGATCATTTTGTTTATTTATCCAGCTGCCTGAACTTGAACTTTGAGGGCCCCCACATTACATTATAATACTACTGAAATGTCTTAGATAACTTTACAATTTTGCTGTTTTTCACTGGTAGCAGCACAGATGGGAAGAGGGAAGTAATTAACCTATGTGGAGTTTTAGGTCTGGCTCCACAGTGAAATTGTCACCTAACCTTTTAACCTACTCCAACATTAATCTACAGTTCTTGGCTTCATTAAAAATACATATCTATTCCCATGCTATCTACTTGCAATGCTTGACATTACCATACACCCTTCCTTTGAACCCAGACCTATTGGCATTGCCAATGCATTTTAATGCTCTGCTCTAGACGCCGCAGATGCACTGTCTCAAATTGAGAAATTCTGTATCTACTATTGTGGGCTTCAGCCCACCCATAGGCTTGCCATTTGCTAGCTCCCACGTCGCTCCATTATTCCTTCTACTCATTGGTCAATGGCATGCATGTGTCATGCCTCTTTTCTGTGTTTAAACCTCCCAAGAGCAAGGGCCAATCACCCCTAAACATACACAGGGGCCTTTTTAGCTCATTGTGTCAGGAATACTTTTTCTTTTAGAGCTTTATTCACACCGTTCTCAGTGACAACATTCGGGAGATGTTTTCCCTTTCCAACGAATTGTAAGCTGTGCCCCACCTGCCACTTTTGAGAGAAAACTGTGGGCTAACCCATGGCTCAGGGAATTTTTCACCCAATCAAAACACAGTAGAGCAGCTTGCACAGCTTATTGATTCTCAGGCACGGGCATGAGACTGGAAAAGCTTGACATCCCTGAAAGGGGAGGCTCGATTTTACAACTACATTGCTGCTACAAATGGCACCAGGAACAACAAAACGTGTAAACGCAAGTTAACACCTGCAGGGAAAGGTTGTCACTGTCCTGGGCACATTTTACTTCAGTATAGTTTCCTGTATCTGTTAGCGTGTCTGACCTTAATAAGAAAACTTACAAGGGGACGTGAATAGGTCAATTAACCCATTGACTACGCTTAAGATGTTCCCACCATATACCCTGTACATGCAGATCAATAATCAATAATCATTAGCATAAAAAATCAATAACATTAGTAATTCATTGGAGTCAGTAATTGTCACACACCATAACCTCGCATTCATGAATAACCACACCTTTATATAAAAGTTAGAATGTTTATTTCCCTATATTAACAATGCTAAAGTGATGTAGGTTAATCTGATAAACATACTGATAAAATTACAGTGCAACTTAATAGCAAGAATAACTGCTCAAACAATATCACATACATTTAGATTCAGCAAAGAAAAGGCATCAAATGTTACTCCATGTATTGTGCTTTATTAGTGAGGACCCTAACTAACACCAGCTTAGAATAGCATGTTGGGGCTTCATGCAAAACAATTTAGTCAACAGAAATTTGGAAAAACATCTAACTATGGCTCTATCAAAATAGCAGTTGGTACTTAAAAACAAAAGCGAATAGACATAGCAAACAATCTCATAGTCAATATACCTATCCTCAGTTGGATCAGCAAGCTGTGACAGTCTTCGTCCTCAAGAGATTAGTCTGTTCAGCAAGGCATCAGGATTCAACATCAAAGTTCAGAAACGGCAAAGTCTTTAAGCATTAAAGTTAAGCATGTCTCTTCTTAAGGTGGAAAATTGGCATAATGTGCAAAAGTGGCTCATTGGGCAGTTCGAAAGTAATGGCGGTCCCTCCTCTCTGTGCAGTCTGGCTAAGTTAGATTTCCTAAAACTACTACCCAGGTCCCTATTGGTCAAGGGATCGCATGTTAACACTTTATACAATAAAACTAAAACTTAAAATCTACATTTCTACTAGTACAAGGTTCACATGTTGATTGGCTCCTTTCGTACTGCTCTTATCATCCGGCTCGTCAGGTAACAATATTGTTACAGCTTATGCTCCAGTCAGTGTCCCTATTGTTTTCTCCTGAGAAAGTCAGTCTTAAACACATTACATAAAACTATGTTGCATAGCAAGTACAGCATCTCCTATCAAGCTGTTCTCATGAGAAAGATTTTTAGCTACTAGCACATTAGGTCAGCACAGTGGAAAATCACAATTTAATTCTCTAAGCAGACATTTTATTAAACACCTAAAAAATGCCGCTTGACATGAGGCTGTGCAGCTAGGCCAAGACCTCCGCTAAGTTAAGGCTTTCAATTAATAATGCTAATACATAACACACAACCTTTAATATGATGTGTTAATACATTAATCAAACATAAGCTCAGCATTTCATAAAAATAAGCCATTAATAAGTACACTTGGTGAACATTGGCAGCCACTCATGTGTTCACACTTTCAAATATGTGCATTATTTTTCTCTATATTATTTCATTTTCTATCCGAATTCAACACTCAGAACACATGAATACTCATTAGTAAAATCATATTTTCGACCCATGGAGACAGACACTACTATTAATGGGCCAAACGTAAGACACACGTCTGTTGCAGCCTTCTTGGAAAGGTAGATATCTAGAAGCAGCTGCATATTTTAAGGTCATACTTTGGATTTCTGTGTATAGTATCCAGCAATCACATTTACTCAATTGTCATAAATGATATTCATAATTTTTGCACTGCAACCAAAAAGCCTCCGCTCGTGCACACGCAACTCTGTTATATTCTTTTACCTCTTTTGACACAGAACCTTTCTAACAAAATAAACTCCAGCGTGTGCCCAGCAATACATAAGTAAAGAAGCCATGTTGGGAGTGTTAGGTTTTCTGCCCCTATCAAAGAGTAAATTAATTTATTTTAGAAACAACAGCATTATGAGTATGTATTTTAACTGCTATGGAGTATTCCTTTCAATAAATCCTTAAAATAAATAATGTTACATTTTTTAACTATTTTAACATGGATTACAGGCATTGAACTTGGGCTAGGAAGGGAAGGTTGGTGGTTCAGTGCTGAGAACAAGCGGTGTTGTCAGTGAGCGCCTCTTTATTCTACCCTGAGATAACTCCATTATTTGGCCTATTTTCTCACTTTGACAATACACTGTTGCGAAATTCCTGCTATTTCTTATTGTGCCATTTATGTTTAGGTTATTGTAGTGATGGTTTGAATTAGAATGTAATGAGAAAGGTTCGAAATGGAACTCTGGGGGTTGGCAGTTGAAGCTGGGACCGGGACGAGACATTTTGTGGTGTGCTGGGCTTACTATGTTATGAAATAAATACTTCAAAACGTACCGGCTTGTAACCGTGTGGGTGTGGAGGAATCACTCCAGACTGCGTTATTCTTAAAAACAAAGGAATTTTATGGCAGATATTGAATGTGGCGTAAAGCAGGTAAGTTTGTTTCAGTCTTGCGTTGCTGGGTTTTAGGTGGTGGGATGTTCTTGAGGTTTGGTCTTTACTCGTCTCTTTCTGTCTCTCTTGTTCACAGGTCGTTCCACTGGGAAGTGCATGTGGAGAGAAGAGAATAACAGCTGTAAGTGACCGTGATTCTAGCATCTCTTTTGTTTCCTTATATGATCTTTGTGGTCCCTGTCTTAGTGTTCTTGACAAGGTTACATTTCTCACATTAGCTCAGGTTAGTACGTACTTTTTCCTTCTATTTCTTAGTCGTCTAATTCCTACTCTTTCTGTCTCTGTATTTTCCTTCCAGCGCTCAACCGTTCCTGTGCTCGGGTTTTTGGCTGGCCCCCTTAGAGGTGACGGTGGTCTATAGTGCCCGAAGCTAAGAGTTTTGTATCCCTCCCTTATCCTTGTTTGTTTCCCTCTCTCTCCCCTTCCCGTTCCCCCCAGTGCTCGTGCATTTATGTTTTCTCAGTGTTTGTCCGTCCCCCTCCCTTCTCCCCGTGTTACCTTTTTCCCCTATTTCGCCTCCCTTCTCACTCCACTCCTTTATCTCTTTTGTACTTGCACTCATTCAGGGACGTAGTCCCACGCACCTGAATGGCCACACTTCTCCTGAAGCGTGGCGGGATGCTGCGTTTCGTCCTCCCAGTCGCCTGGAACAGGGTTGTCTGGAAATCGTCTTCCGGTTCCTCCTCCGATATCCGGACGGTACCGCCGATGCTGGTTTACTGGTGGGCTCTGCTCCTCGTCTTCCTCCGCTGGCTGGTTCTCTGCAGTAGTTGTGTCACCCGCTTCCTCCTTCCAAACTCTGCACCCCGCAAGTGCTGACAGCGGCATATTTGATCTTCTGGTGTCCCGCCACTGCTGATCTACTGACCAATCACGGGCAGAGGGACCAGGAAGCTTCGGAGTAACAGGGGCAGAGGCAGCACAAGTGAGAGCCATGTGCGGGCGAACAGGTTCCAGCCCGTCACATACACCCCTAGAGAGCGGCCTGTCGAGGCGCTCCAAAGCCGGATAATGGGACAGGAAATCCGCGGCCACCATATGTTTCCCCGGCAGATGCTGGAACCGGAAGGAGAAAGGCTGTAAGGAAAGGAACCAGCGGAGAACACGAGAGTTAGTGACCTTATGATGGGTAAGCCAGGTCAGAGGAGCGTGATCAGTAATAAGGGTAAAAGTCCTGGCCGACAGGTAATATCTGAGAGATTCAATCGCCCAATTAATCGCCAAACTTCTCTATAGCTGGATAATTACTTTCCCGCGGTAGAAGTTTCCTGCTGATGTACAATACTGGGTGGAGGGAATCATCATCCTGCGGTTGGGATAACACCGCCCCAAGCCCCACATCAGAGGCATCAGTCAATAATAACAAAAGGCTTACCGAAATCGGGACAACATAGCACAGGTTCAGATGTGAGAGTGGATTTCAGCTGAGCAAAACTACGTATTGCAGTCACAGAGGTGGGTCCAATGGTGTTGGAACAGGTGTTTTTCAGTATATTAGTAAGAGGTTCCGCAATAGTGGAGAAATGAAGAATAAAGCGCAGATAATAGCCAATCAAACCCAGGAAAGCCCTAATGTATTTTTTTCGTTTCGGAAATTCCATGTTAGAGATGGCCTCTACTTTTTCTACTTGTGGGCTAATCCTACCATTCCCCACAATATAGCCCAGATATTTGATACTAGTCTGTCCGAGTTTACATTTGTCAGGATTGGCGGTTAAGTGGGCCTTTCGTAGAGCATGCAATATAGTACCTAGATGTGTCATGTGCTCCTCCCATGTCTTGCTATAGATAACAATGTCATCGAGATAGGCAGCAGCATATTGCTGAAGAGGTCGTAGGATTTCGTCCATGAGCCTTTGGAAGGTGAAGGGGGCCCCATGGAGCCCAAAAGGGAGGACAGTAAAGTGATATAATCCCGAAGGGGTAGCAAATGCTGTTTTTTCTTTGTCATCCCTTCTTAGGGGTATCTGCCAATAGCCCTTCGTGAGATCTAGGGTGGATAGGTATTTGGGTTGGCCTAATCTCTCAATCAGTTCGTCGATTCTAGGCATGGGATAGGCATCAAAATAGGTTAAGTTGTTGACACCCCTATAATCTACACAAAACCGAGTACTGCCATCTGGCTTGGGTACCAATACGACTGGCGAGCACCAAGGGCTGGTTGATGGCTCTATGATACCCGCTGCCAAATGGTTTGGACTTCTTCTTCAATTATCTTTTGCTTTGCTTTAGGGATGCGGTATGGCCGCTGTCGTGAGACAGTATTCGTTTTCAGGCGGATGGGATGTTGTACTAGGGTGGTTCTACCCAGATATTTAGAGAAGACATCTTGATTGTGCTGTACTAAACGGGTTAGTTGGTTGTGATACCCTTTAGTAAGATCAGGATTGCTCCATGGTTGTACCTGGTTGGACCGATCCTGGGGTGTTATCTTGGGATACAGGATGTCGTCAGTAATCTCGGAGTTGATAAAGTGAACCGAATTGTCTCCTGTGGGTTCTAGCCATTTTTAAAGTAGATTGATATGATATATTTGCTCCCTACCACTTCCTTGGGGATTTGCTAGCTTATAGGTGGTGGGGTTGATCTGTGCTATCACTTCAAATGGTCCCTGCCATTTGGCCAATAACTTATTGTCTGTGCTAGGGAGTAAGACTAGAGCTTTGTCTCCTACTGATAAGGTGCGAACAGTACTTCGGGTATCATATCTTTGTTTCTGTTTATCCTGTGCTTCCTGTAGGGCCGTATGGGCTTCTTCCCATACTGTATGAAGATTTTCTCTTAAATACCTGGTATAGGTTAAGAGATCCTTTACTTCCTCTTCTGTGTCCTCCCACTGTTCTGCTAACATATCTAACAGTGTCCATGGCTGTCGACCGAACAACATCTCAAAAGGACTATGGCCTAGGGACGCTTGTACATGGGTACGGATAGCATATAGAACCAATGGTAGTTTCTTCTCCCAGTCCTTCCCAGCCTCCGATATACTTTTTCTGAGTAAGGATTTAATGGTTTTGTTGTATCTTTGTACTAGCCCATCTGTTTGCAGATGATACACTGAGGTACGGATTTGTTTCACCCCCAGTAGTCGACATACTTCCGCCATTAATCTGGACATAAAAGGAGTCCCTTGGTCAGTCAATATCTCTTTCGGGAAACCCACCCTGGAAAAGAACTCTATCATAGCCTGAGAGATAGCTTTAGTGTGTATACTGGGAAGGGGTATGGCCTCGGGATATCGTGTGGCATTGTCTACCAAGACTAGCACATACTGTCTCCCCCGAGTGGAAGGGGTAAGGGGACCGATAAGGTCCATTCCAACCCGGGTAAAAGGAATATCAATAATGGGAAGAGGTTGAAGGGGAACAGGTTTTTGTGGAGAGGGGTTGTACAACTGGCATTTGGGACACTCGGAACAATGCTTACGGATCTCGCCATAAACCCCTGGCCAATAAAATCGTCGAAGGATCGCTTCTTCCGTTTCCTCCCTTCCCAAGTGCCCTTCCCCATTATCCCCATGTGCTAATTGCAACAGTTGTTGACGGTGGCTTCTAGGTACTACTAAGTGTAGGTCATTTCCTCTTGTGGGCGTGGGATTTCTATACAAGAGATTATTACGAATCAAGAATCGGGGACCTACCCCTTGTGCTGCCCCGGACTCGGCCTGCTGCCATGCGTGTTTTAAGGTAGGATCCTCATTTTGATTCTGTCTGAGATCTCCGGTAATTGTGCAAACCTTCCCAATTCCAATAGAACCGTCTTGGGATGGGCAGTTCTGTGTATAGGAACGTCGTTGCTCTCTTTTTTGTCTCCTGCTGAGGGCAATTCGTTCCCGTTTAGGTTCCTCTGAGACCATTCCACTAGGTGCTTCCCTCCACCACTCTCTCAGAAAGTGCTCTTGTCCGGTTTTCTCTAACAAGGAGGAAAAATCCTCATAGTCTGTCCCGAGGATTATATCCTCATCGAGGCTGGAGAGCACCCCTACCCGGAGGGTCTCACTCTGTTCTCTCCATTTCAACTTTATTGTCGCCATGGGGTAAAACCGTTCATCACCATGTACACAGGTAATGAGTCTCTGTATCTTCCTGACCTGGCAATACTAAATCGTCCCTGATCACGCTCTGGCTACATCCAGAATCGATTAGAGCCATCCTTTCTACTTCATTGATGATGAGAGGGAGGGTATATTTAGGTTTCTCCCCTCCAGTCCAGAATACTCTTCCCTTGGTCAGGCCTATCTCCATGGGCTCCTCTGTGTCTTTTTTTTTAGGGCAATGCCGGGCAATATGGCCCCACTCTGAACAGTGATAACACTGGGGACCATGGCTTGTATATCCAGAGGGACCCTGACCAGCTGGTTGTGATCGGTCAGTTCCGGGATTCCCTACAGGTCGCGGTAGATGCATTCTAGGTATGGCTGTTCGGGCCGGAGGTGGAGGGGCCCGACTAACGGTAGCCCGGAAGTCCGAGCCTCTATGATAAGCACAGGCAAGCTCGATGGCTGTTTCATTCGTGAGTCCAGGATGTTGTCGTACCCAGTTCCGGGTGGTAGGTGGTAAAGCATCTAAGTACTGTTCCAAGACTATGATGTCAAACAAGTCTTCTCTTGTGTTCTCTGTGGGATGTAACCACCTCCCGGCTGCATGTTGGACTCTATAATATAAGGTACGGGGGTTCTCCTGATGCTGCCATTTCATTTGTCTAAACCTGGTGCGATAACTCTCACTATCCAAGCCGACTCTTTCTAAAATGGTTTTCTTAAGGTCTTTGTATGGAAGATTACCACTCGGGTTAATAGCTTGATATGTTGTTTATAAATGGCCGGTGAGTAGAGGGGCGATATACTGACCCCATTTTTCCTCTGGCCAGTTAGCAGTGCTGGCCAACCTTTCAAAGTTTGTGAAGAAAGAGTCGGGTCTTCCTGCTCCTGATATCATTGCAACACACTACTCGGTACCGTGGGGTGTATTTTTGTATGAGCGATGGTATCGGTAAGTTTACCCAAAGCTGTCTCATGTACCTGTTGGTTATTGGTCATAATCGTTGCCTGGCTCTTAAGGGCTGTTTGTAGCGCCTCTCGCTCCTCTTTGGCTTCTTTTATTTGTTGTTCCCACATTAACTGGAGATGCCGTTGCCCTTCTGCCAACTGAGCGATTACGTCTGCCATTGTTGCCTTTTCTTCCATGGTGGTGGTGTTTCCACAAATCCCACTTCTGACACCACTTGTAACCGTGTGGGTGTGGAGGAATTACTCCAGACTGCGTTATTCTTAAAAACAAAGGAATTTTATTGCAGATATTGAATGTGGCGTAAAGCAGGTAAGTTTGTTTCAGTCTTGCGTTGCTGGGTTTTAGGTGGTGGGATGTTCTTGAGGTTTGGTCTTTACTCGTCTCTTTCTGTCTCTCTTGTTCACAGGTCGTTCCCCCGGGAAGCGCATGTGGAGAGAAGAGAATAACAGCTGTAAGTGACCGTGATTCTAGTATCTCTTTTGTTTCCTTACGATCTTTGTGGTCCCTGTCTAACTGTTCTTGACAAGGTTACATTTCTCACATTAGCTCAGGTTAGTACGTACTTTTTCCTTCTGTTTCTTAGTGGTCTAATTCCTACTCTTTCTGTCTTTGTATTTTCCTTCCAGCGCTCAACCGTTCCTGTGCTCGGGTTTATGGCTGGCCCCCTTAGAGGTGACGGTGGTCTATAGTGCCCGAAGGTAAGAGTTTTGTATCTCTCCCTTGTCCTTGTTCGTTTCCCTCTCTCTCCCCTTCCCGTTCCCCCCAGTGCTCGTGCATTTATGTTTTCTCGGTGTTTGTCCGTCCCCCTCCCTTCTCCCCGTGTTACCTTTTTCCCCCTTTCCCCTCCCTTCTCACTACACTCCTTTATCTCTTTTGTACTTGCACTCATTCAGGGACGTAGTCCCACGCACCTGAATGGCCACGCTTCTCCTGAAGCATGGCGGGATGCTGTGTTTCGTCCTCCCGGTCGCCTGGAACAGGGTTGTCTGGAAATCGTCTTCCGGTTCATCCTCCGATATCCGGACGGTACCGCCGATGCTGGTTCACCGGTGGGCTCCACTGCTCATCTTCCTCCGCTGGCTGGTTCTCGGCAGTAGTTGTGTCACCTGCTTCCTCCTTCCAAACTCTGCACCCCGCAAGTGCTGACAGTGGCATATTTGACCTTCTGCTGTCCTGCCACTGCTGATCTACTGACCAATCACGGGCAGAGGGACCAGGAAGCTTCGGAGTAGCAGTGGAAGCCCAAGTGAGAGCCATGTGCGGGCGAACAGGTTCCAGCCTGTCACACTGCTTCCGGTCCGTTACTACAGAAATTGGCGATGAGTGAAGAGGACAGCCCCCTCACCGCCCTCCTGGTCCGCTGGGATTGCACCTGCTTCTTCTTCGCGTCTCTCGAATCTCGGGACACCGGGAATAACTTTTGTTTGGGAGTCTACAGCCGATGCCGGATCCTGGTAGGTGCTGCTATCCTGTGCCATCCGCAATCCGTAATAAGAGTCACATCCAGGTCTGTTGGGTGCGTCTCGTGCACCATCCAGGGCTGTTGGGCACATCTGGTGCGACATCCAGGGCACGAGATCCGGCGCGTGCAGTGGCTGCATCCAAGGCTGTTGGGTGCGTCTTGTGCGGCATCCAGGGCACAAGAATCTGGAGCGCGCTGTGGTAAAGACCACGCACTTGAAGAAGACTAACGGCACGCATGGCATCTTGCGTGTTGACGCTACGCCCTTTTCCTGAATTTTAGAGGAAAGAACCTTAAGAACAACACGCTCTGTCAAGGGATTAGAAGAAAGGCTCTCTAGTGTTTTCCTTGGCGTTTGAATGATCAGACTCTTTCAATTATCGTATCTTGGTTCATAGTAAGTGGAACGGCTTAATAGAGCAGCAGTTTAAAAAAATTAATTAAAAAAAAACAAAAAAGAAAAACTGAATATACACTTTGAATACACGATTTATGGTTTATTCATCCTTCTGTGTGACAATGTCTACTCTGAATTTACATGCACCTCAACCATTTCTTTTGGCAAAAGGGGAGCCTGTCATGAGGTGGCAAGATTGGAGAGAATATTTCTGCAATTACATTGACACTTTCGAAGAAGAAGAATTTTCTGCGGAAAAAAAAAGAAAATTTTATTGCATTGCATTGGACCTGGAGATTTGAAACTGTACAATAAGATGGAAAAAAAAACTAGGAGCGATGCTGATAGTGGGGACGTATTTACACAAGCGTTAGAGGATTTAGACGCTCATTTCTTACTGACGGTTTGCGTAGCAGTGGACAGATTCACATTTTTTCAAAGGAAACAGTCTAAATCTGAATTTGTTGAAGAGTAGGTGTAGGCTCTTAGGAACTTAGCTAAAAAGTGCAGATTTGGAGGATTACAAGAAGAACTCATCCGTGATCAAATTGTGATGCATACCAGTAATCCTAACATTCAAGATAAATTGTGGGTAAATGGGGAAGGAAGTTATAGCGCTAGTTAAAAAATCGGAACTTACTGGTATATGCGTCAAAGCCGTGGAAGAGGATATGGAAGATATTAAACAAGTTTTGATCACTAAGGAAAAATCTAGTTGCAAAAACGACATGAAGAGTGTGCGCTATAAGCAGAAGGAACAACGAGATCAACATAATCAACAACAAGATCAGCATAATATTAAAAAATGTTATAGGTATGGAAGTTCTGACGATTTTGCTGATAATAAGAAGTGTCCAGCTAAAAATCAGAAATGTTCATTATGTGGTCGCATTGGGCATTTTGCAAGAGTTTGCAAAAGTTCTAAAAAAGGAAATATTAAGTTTATCAAAGAAGAGAATGATTTGGACTGTCATGATGATAAGGACAATGAGAATGGAGTCTTTTGCATAGAATAGGATTTACTGGATATTGAGCAAGGATTGAATAGAAAACTTGTATGCGAGCTGAGCGTGGGTGATATAGCAGTCAAAGTAACAGTTGATTCTGGTTCGCCTTTCTCCATAATTGAAAAACAAATTTGGATAGAAAAATTCAAAGAAACCTATGGAGACATACTAGATAGAACAGATGTGAAAGCAAAAAGTTATGCTGGGGAGAGAATTTATTTTGTAGGGTACAAAAACATGGAATTCGAATTCAAAGGAAAAAGGGCAATGTTCAAATTTTATATATCAGAAAAAGGTCCTTCAGTTTTGGGGTGGGTAGATCAAGGAAGATTAGGTATAATTCTGAACCCAAATAGTTTTGAGCCAGTGCTATCAACGGATAGTAATGTTGATAATGATGAAATTGTACACAAATATTCCAATGTGTTTTCAGGGAAAGTGGATTGTTTGAACGATTTTAGTCATAAGATAGTGTTGAGAAGTGGTGTCAAACCAGTGGTTCACAAAGTTCGATACGTACCCTTCTCTGTCACAGATGAAGTTTTAAGCGAACTTAAGCGACTCACGAATGAGGGCATAATAGAGCGTGTAGAATCAGCGGAATGGATTTCTCTTCTGGTTGTGGTTAAACGTACGAATGGTAAGATCAGATTGTGTGTTGACTTGTGAAGCTTGAATGAGAGTATAATGGTTGATCAGTACCCCTTACCGAAGATAAATGAAATGTTTGCATACACGAAAGGTATACGTTGGTTTTCTACTCTTGATTTAAAATCAGCATATCACCAAATTAAGCTAGATTCGGGTAGCAAGAAATTAACAACGTTCATAACACCATTTGGTTGTTATCAATTCACGAGGGTACCTTTCGGGCTAGCTTCTGCCGCTGCGATGTTCCAGAGAATAATGAGTGACTTATTATTAGGTATTAATGGTGTCATGTTCTTTCAAGACGATGTTTTGATAATGGGGAAGACAAAGGAAGAACATGATGAGCGGTTACATCGGGTATTGGATGTGTTTGAAATGAAAGGTTTGACTGTAGAGTTTGGGAAATGCAAAATTGCTAGCAGAAGCGTTAAATACCTTGGTCATGAAATTAGTGAGGATGGTATAAAACCAAAGGAAGAATTAGTGAAAGCTATCATGATGGCACCTGTTCCACACAATAAGGACGAAGTCCGTGCTTTTTTGGGTCTGGTGGAGTTTATTTCGAAATTCATAAAGAATTTTTCTGAAAAAACATTTGCCATAAGACAACTACTGAAGACCAGAGTTAAATTTGTTTGGTTCAGGGATTGTCAGGAGGAATTTGATAAACTGAAAGTTGAGATTAGTAAGGCTCCTTTCCTGAAAGGTTTTGATCCTTTAAGTAAAATTTTTATCACAACGGATGCCAGCGCAAAAGGATTAGGGGCTGTTTTATCACAAAAAAATGATGAGAATGAAGAATGGATTGTTGGCTTTGTTTCCAGATCATTATTTGATGCGGAGATTAAACATTCAGTGATACAAAAAGAGATGTTAGCGTGTTCTTGGGCTTTGGTACATTTCAGGCAATACATATGGGGACTCAAGGTGATTGTAAGAACCGATCACAAGCCTTTGACGAAAGTTCTTACCAGCAAAGGGTTACAAAACGCTTCTCTGAGACTAGCCAGAATGTCTGTGAAACTATTGGATTTCAACTACGAAGTACAACACATACCTGGTACAAAGAATAGGGTTGCTGATTTTTTAAGTCGGCTACCATTACCTTTTGATTCTAGGAAGGATAGTGATGAGAAGGTTGTGGAGGATGAAAAAGTTGCATTGCTATTTGATGAAGGTCAGGATGGAGTCAACATAGATGAATGGAAAAGGGGCATGGAGACTGACAAAGAATTACAGAAAGTATTGACTTATGTCTGTTGTGGGTGGCCGAACAAAAAAATTCTCAGTGAAATAGAACAACGTTTTTGGGAAGTTCGTAATGAGCTTAGTGAAGAGCAAAACATTCTCTTGATGTGCGGCAGGTTTGTTCCACCAAAGTTGCCACGTACGAAAATATTGAGAGTGTGCCATGAAGGGCATTTAGGTATTACCAAGGCAAGAGTGAAGAACACGTACAGGTGGCCTGGTTTGGATGTTGAGGTGGAGAGATTAGTAAGAGAGTGTGTCATGTGTGAGAATGCAGATAAAACACGGAAGATTTTCAACCCGCCGTTGTTTCCTATTCCTTGCCCAAATATGCCATGGGAAAAAATAGGTATTGATATCATGGGACCGGTTGAAAAGAAACAGGGTGAAAAGAAATTCATTATTGTGGCAATGGATCACTTTTCTAAATGGCCGGAAGTGAAAATCACTGACAACGTGCAGAGTGAGGATGTCGTGAGGTTTCTGGATAAGTTGTTTCTTAAGGAGGGGCTACCGAGATGTGTGATTTCTAATAACGCCCTCAATTTATTGTTGATACTTTCAAAAAATTCCTGCAAAGGAATGGAATCTTTCACAAATTAACTTCTGTATATCATCCAGAAGGTAATGGTTTAGTTGAGCGGTTTAACCGTGTAATCAAGAGCACATTGCAATTGGCAGCTAGTAGCGGTTTAAATTGGGAAAAAGAAGTATTCAAAATGATTTGGGCGTACAGGATAACACCCAGTAGTAGTACAGGTAAAAGTCCATTTGTTATTATGAGAGGTAGGGAACCCGTGAGTGAGGAGTGTGCATGGATTCGGGAAGGAAAAGTTTCTAAATGGTCATTGGAAAATGTTAAAAAAAATATATAGGAGGCAAAAAAAATGTATACGTTAAATTATGATCGGAAACAGAATGTGAAAATTGGTCCCGTGAAGGTTGGAGACTGGGTAAAAGTTAAAAAAAAGTTGTAAAGTACGTAAGGGAGAAAGTAGGTTTAGTGAACCTTTGAAAGTTAGTGAGTTATTTTGTAATTCGGCGCGATTAAGTGATGGGAAGGTGTGGCATCTAAGCTGCATGGCTAAATGTAAGAATGTGTGTGATAAGGACAGTTTAAAGAATTATGACTGGATGGATGATGTGTGTGATGGAAATAGCATTGGAGGGGAAGTGGGAAGTCGAGAAATAAGAGATGAGAATGAGCAAGAATTGAGAATTAATATAAGGATACTAATTCTGGAGGTAGGATGGGAAGGTTTGGAAGTAATTTCAGAACACCAATGAAATTGAGAGATTTTGTACATTAGTAACGTCCATATAAAGTGAATTTATAATTTGTGTTGCGAATTGTTATTGCAAAATGTTTTACCACTAGTAGATTTACTGTGTTTGTATATTATTTAAAAAAAAAGAAATCAGAGGGAAGATGTGTAATGATGGGTTGAATTGGAATGTAATGAGAAAGGTTTGAAATGGAACACTGGGGGTTGGCAGTTGAAGCTGGGACCGGGACGAGACGTTTCGTAGTGTGCGGGGCTTACTATGTTATGAAATAAATACTTCGAAATGTACCTGCTTCCGGTCCGTCACTACAGTTATCAGTGTTGCTGGGTGGACCAGTCCTCCTGATGGCGCTAGAGCACTGGAGGCTGTGGTATTCCTCGCACCAGAGATCTGTCCTGCTGCAGTTCCTGGAAAACGTGCCCCAGATCAGCCTGAGGCAAGTGATCACAAAAGTACTTTAAACAAATCAGGCAGAACGGTGGGTTAGTGTGCTGGCTGCAGAAATCTGCGTGCAACCTACAAGGAGAGCTGTTGTAATCCTGGTGGGGCTAACTCAGCCTGTCATTGTTCAACGTTACTAAAATTTGTATTCTTGGGTAATAGTGATGCCAGCTATTTAGAATGCTGCAAAGACTATCAAAAGGACGAGGCTACCATACAATGCTAACAAAATTGTGGGCTTACATAGCGCATAGGTGGGCTTGCCTATTGCTAACCATTGGTTGTTTTTATTATCACCTTTTTTGTCTGCTTCTTATTGGATGGCTTGCCTTGTCCATCTCAAGCATTGTCAAATCCAATAGGTCTCGCCTTTGGAAGCTGTGCAGTATCACCAAAAAGCAAGATGCTTTTTGCTAAAGCTGTGCTCCATTTGCAATTAAAAAAAAAAAAGTGACCTGACATGACACAAGCATAGTGCATATTCTGCAAGAGCTACTAACACCTGCAACACTAAGTAGATGCACATATATGTGATGACGTATGGCTGTACATGCACCACCATGCTCAGGCATGCAAAAACAGATTTGTGCTCGGGAATGAGCAAGAGCCCAGGAAGTGGCCAGGCCAAGGAGCAGCTGCTCGGGCACTTTGTATCAGTTTCTTTAAGAGGGTTATGTGCTCTTGTTCATATATTTTAGTTCGCCAAAACATTTTTCTTCATTATTACGCATGAAAGAGCTTTCAAATACGTAACTTCATAATACAGTGCAGTGTGTGTAAGGAGCCTCCTGGGCGCTACTCTTTGCACTGCCCCACTCTGTGACGAAGTATGTCCGGAGTAAGGGGCTTGAGAATAAACGGAGGCGGGGCACGCAGGGCTCTTTAGCGCTCGAACTACATAGCGAGCAGGTGTGTGTTTATTGCAGCGCAAGCGACACGCGGGCGGCAGCCCGTGAATTTATATCGGCCTCCGCCCTTTACATTTAGCAACGAGGCAGTGCCCATGCGCTGCACTCGCCTGCACCCATTCCACTGGAACAGTATTTTTCTCTTTCATTCTTCACGGCCCCAGTGCCCTTGGGGCCCGGTGCAGGAACCAGGCCGGCGGGCCTCAAGAGATCTCGAGGCCCTCCACAACGCGTGCGTCTGGCTCATTATTCTGGGTGTCCTAGCTGCTTCTCCCTGGAAGAGACTGGAGGACACTCCTCCCCACGGCCCAGCAAAATGTGAGTCTGCCCCCCCTCCTCTCAGTCTGTCTGTCACCATGTGCTGGAGTGCGAGGACCAGTAGCTGCCCCTCCCACTGCCAGCCCTGCAGGGGTGTCTGACCAGAGGCTGCTGTGCTGTCGGGGGCAGACTGCGCTGGAGCAAGACATCAAGGCTGCCACCCCCATTCAGTGGACTATAGGTGGGGCGCCTACGCTGCCCACGGAGCTTCATCCCTCAGGAGGAGTGAAGAAGGTATCCTTACTCTCGTCTCTCCACTCCTCATCCACACCAGGCGCACAAAAGGAACAGCAGCTAATTCCCAAGTGTGGTCATGAGCTCCCTGCCAGATGCCAACACCCACCGCCCAGTCCACCAGCACAGATCCTACTCATCTGTCACAGCACTGCTACCATTCAGCCAGCTGACGGACCCCACCACAGCCACGCCCTGATGGCGCCATTGGTTTGGAAGGCTACAACACTACTTCCGAGCCACGCGTGAGACAGATGGCGGGGTGCAACGGTCTCTGATGCTGCACTTCAGGGGAGATGAGCTCTATGATCTGTTCGAAATGCTGCCGGACACTGGGGATGACGACGACTTCGACACGGCGGTAGAAGCACTCAACAAGTACTTTGACCCACAGCTCAACCCTGATTATTAAAAATTCAAGTTGCAGCAAGCCCGAATCGGTGGACATGTTCTACGGCCATCTGCGCAAGCTGGCAAGCACCTTCATGGGCATCAATCAATACGAAGAAATCCGGTCACAGATAATCCAGGGATGTCGCTCCTCAGCGCTGAGAAAGCTGATCCTACAACAGCCAGGTATCTCGCTTGACGACATCCTCATCCTAGCGTGATCGCATGAACTATCCAGCAGCCGCGCCGAAGACATGACTGCCGCCCTGGCACGGTCATCCATCGCTCCACGCTCAGCCAAACTGGACCCCAGAAAAGAAGACCAAGTGGCTGCCGTCTCCCATCGCCAAAGCTCGCCCCGTAGGGCTCAGCAGGCCCGGATGGAGGAAAAGGGGTGCGGCAATCGCGCCGGTGAACACCGCACACCAGGTGCGTGCCCGGAAAAAGGCAAGAACTGCTCCAGATGCGGCATACCCAACCACTTTGCCAAGGTCTGCCGAGGTGGGCAACCTCGTACTGGAACTACTCCCGCGCGAAGGGCCATGATAAAGCAGTTGCCGTTAGATGACGAACCAGCGCCAAGCGCGGCAGCGGTGGACCGACGCCCGGACACCACCCAGTATGTCAATGAGGACGAAGAGGAAATATTTGTGGTCTCTTTTGCTGACAAACGGGATCAGAGGCGGCGGCCTCCTCCCATGTGCACCATAACAGTCAACAACACGCCGATATCAGCACTCATTGACACCGGAGCATCGGTCAATGTTATGGACGTTGAGCAATACAACAAACTATCTCCTCCAACAGAGCTTAAACCGCGCCGCACCAAGATATACGTGTATGGTGGTGTGGAGCCGCTTCCACTCAGAGGAGCAATAGAAGTCACGGTCAGTAGCGACGGACATGCCACGCAAGCAAAATTCCACGTGGCAGAAGGGAAGAAGGGCACACTCCTAGGGTGTCACACGGCAGAAGATCTGGAGCTTGTGTTCTTCGCCCACCAGGTGCACGATTCACACGCAGAAGCGGTGCTAGAAGAATTCCCAGACCTCTTCCGTGGACTGGGGAAGCTGAAAGGCAAGCAGTTTCACTTACATGTGGACCCAGCTGGTCACCCCATGGCCTTGAGACATCGCAGGGTGCCGTTTCACCTGAGGCCTCAGGTAGAACAAGAACTGAGGACCCTTGAAGAGCTAGGGGTAATAGAGAAAGTGAGTGGGCCCACGCCATGGGTTTCACCTCTGGTCATCGCCCCAAAACCCAAACAGCCCGGAGCCATTTGTCTCTGTGTGGACATGAGCCTCCCCAACAGTGCCATCAAACGGGAGCGCCACATCACACCCACTATGGACGACATCATAGCGGACTTGAACGGAGCACAATGGTTCTCCAAGCTAGATTTGAACTCAGGATACCACCAACTAGAGCTAACCCCGGAGATCCGCAATATTACCACTTTTTCGACACACGTGGGGCTCTGCCGGTACAGACGTTTAAGCTTTAGAGTATCATCAGCGGCCGAGATTTTCCAGAACGCCATCCGAGAGGCTCTGTCCGGCCTGGCAGGCGTTATCAATTTAAGCGAAGACATTTTGATTTTCTCCAGCTCTCTGGAAGACCATCATAAGCACCTGCGAGACACTCTCCGACAACTGTCAGAGGCGTGGCAAACGGCGAATAGAAAAAAATGTGCCTTCTATCACAACTCCGTTGATTTTTTTTACTACATTGTCTCGAGGGAGGGGCTGAGAGTCGACCCCAAGAAGGTGGAAGCCATAAGAGAAGCGTCAATACCCTGCAACGCCACAGAGGTCAGGAGCTTCCTCGGGATGGCGACATACTGCGGGAGGTTTATCTCCAATCTTGCCACGCTCTCCGATCCCCTCTGGCGACTCACGAAGACCAACATTCCGTGGGAGTGGGGTCCGGAAGAGGACAAAGCTTTCCGGGCCGTGAAAGCAGCCCTACTAGACACGGCAGTGATGGCTTATTTTCACCCACAGAGGAGAACTGAAGTGGTAGTAGATGCCAGCCCCGTTGGACTAGGAGCAGTGCTGCTGCAGGAACAGAGGCACCAGCAGTGGATGCCGGACGCCTACGCCAGCCGAACCCTCCTTAACACGGAAGCTCGGTATGCACAAATCGAGAGAGAGGCGTTAGCCATTAGGTGGGCCTGTCAGCAGTTCCACTTATATCTCTGCAGAAACAAGTTCAGAGTTGTAACCGATCACAAGCTGTTGGTATCCCTCTTCGCAGGCTCCGCCAGGCTTGCTCCTCCACGCATCGAGAGGTGGGCTGTTCTTCTGCAGTCGTATCAGTTCCAAGTTGTCTACCGCCCCGGAGTTAACAATCCCGCAGACTATCTGTCGCGACATGCTTTGCCACCGTGCTCGGAGGAACAATCAGATGAAGAGGACGAGCGGGTAGAGAGTTTCGTAAGCATGATAGTGGACATGGCCTGCCCTACGGCTCTCACGGTGGGCGAAATTGCCGACGCCTCAGCTGGAGACGCCCTCATAAGCCGGGCGAAGGAGGCCCTACACACTCGCTCCTCGAAACGTTTCCTGGACAAACAATCTGTGTCTGACACAGATATGAGGAGAGCGATGCAACAACTGTGGAAAGTGAGGCTGGAGCTCTCGGTGAGTCCCGAGGGCCTTCTCCTAAGAGGGCAATGGTTGGTGATACCCCGCAGCCTACAAAGTCGAGTGGTGGATCTGGCGCACCAAGGCCATCAAGGAACCGCTAAGACGAAGGCGCGCCTGCGAAGCAAGGTGTGGTTCCCAGGAATGGACACCATGGTGGACGATGTGATAGGCAAGTGTCATCCATGTGCCATCACCGCTCAGGAAAATGTCCCTGCCCCTGTCGTGACGGAGCCACCCAGCACTCATCCCTGGTCCAGAATCAGCCTCGATGTTGGCAGTTTCCTGGATGGACGTCTGACGGCTGTGATGATCGACACGTGTACACGGTTCCCTGTGGTAGAATTGGTGGTGTTGACGGCGTTCAAACACGTCCGCCCTGTTCTGGAGAAGACATTCGCTTTGTTGGGTTTGCCGGACGAGATACGAACTGATAATGGACCCCTTTTCCATGTTCAGGAGTTCCATGATTACTGGCCATAACGCATAGAAGGATCACCCCGCAATGGCCTCAGGCGAATGGAGACGTTGAGCGTTTCATGAGGACATTGAATTGCGCCCTGCAAATAGGAGTGAGCCAACAAGTAAACCCCGAGCTTTGCCTCCACACCTTCCTGAGGGCCTACAGTCAAACCCCCCACAGCACCACGAGGTGTGCCCCAGCGACTTTGCTTTTAAGCTCGCCACCCAGAGACTGTGTACCAGCGGGTAGAGGCTGGCATCCTGCTGCTTTGGACATATCCAGGACGCAGGAGAAAAGAGAAATGACTAACGCTAAGGCCAGCACTAACAGAAGGGTGAAGCGCCCTGACCTGCAAGTCGGAGATACGGTCATTCTGAAGGACCGCTACCCAGGATGAAAGTTTTGCACCCCGTTCAAGCCCGATGTTTGGAGAGTGGAGAGCGTTGTAGGGACCATGGTGACCGCTGCGAGAGGAGGACGGCAGGTGACAAGGAACGTATTGTGGTTCCGGAAGGTGGTGCTTTCGGTGATTTGTATTAGGGGATATTAAGGAGCCTCCCGGGCATTACTCTGCGCACTGCCCCACGAAGTACGTCCGGAGTAAGGGGCTTGAGAATAAACGGAGGCGGGGCCCACAGGGCTCTTTAGCGCTCGAACTACATAGCAAACAGGTGTGTGTTTATTGCAGCTCAAGCGACACGCAGGCGCCAGGCCCTGAATTTATACCGGCCTGCACCCTTTACAGTGTGCTCAAATATTTTATTTCACCAAAACCTTTTTCTTCATTATTGCACATGAAAACGATTTCAAATATGTGAGCTCAGATGCAGCGCAGGCTGGGTCATAGCGCTTTTATGCATGACTTATAGCCATGCTGAAGAGCAGCCATGCTGCTGTTCAACTTGGCTCAAATATATTGACCGTGATAACGCCATTTATGGGTCTCGGATTGCTGAGACCTATGGGATTTGCCAATGCTTGTTATTAAGGCAAGTGGCCGAGTGCTGGCGCCTCTTGTCATTTTCTCCAGCTCTTGTTGATTGGAACTGGACGCGGAGATTCTGAAACCTCTTCTGACTTTGAGCATGGCGCTCTCTTCTGGCAAATACTATTAACTACATTAGACCTGCTTAATTCCGAAGAGGAGTTCTCTCGCCCTGAGAGATGGCTAGTCCCTTTTCTATCTTCATAATTTATATCCGTGCAGCGTCGCCCTATAATGACGTAACTGCTGTCTTTTGCAAAGATGCATTTGCAGACTAAATTGTAGTTCTATAGTTCTTTCACCACACCGGTCGAAATTTCATACAGCAGCAGCATGGGGACCACCAGAGACGAAGAGCAAGAACAGGATAGCCGTGAAGAGGAGGCAGGGGCTGAGGAGAATGGGCACGGACAGCCCGCGGTGAGAAAACCAGCAGCCGGTCTTGAGGCTAGTGTGTGAATGGATAAGATAAAAGTGAGAACACAGTGAGAACACAGTGAGAAACAGTGCTGGTGTGTTGAGAAGTTGTAGTGGGGTGGGCAGGAAACAGTATGGGTGGAAGATAGAGCAGGGAGTGAGAGAGGGACGAGAGAAGAGGGAGCAGCCGTTAACTTTACGTAGATGAGATTGGCGTAATAACGAGAAGGAGCAACTTCGAGGTGTTGAGTGAAATATATGAAATAAGTAAATGATGTTAGAATATAGTTGAAAGCCGGCAAAGGTGACGAGGGGATAGTGAAAGGAGAAACTGATGACAAGGTGTGATAGGAAAACGTAAGGGAAAGTTAAAGAAGACTAAAAGAATTAGGAGAATGACGAAAAGAGAAATAGCGAAGCAAAATCAGGCAATTGGGGTCATTGAAGCTTACTGGAAAGGACGAGCGAAAATTGAGGTGTTTAGGGAGATAAAAAGGTAAACCAGACGACGCAGAAAGAAGAGAGAAGAAGTGAGATGACGCAAAAAGCAGAGCAGGGAGAAAGTATGTTTTGGAATGGGAAGATTAGTGGAAAAGATGAAAAAGACAATTTAGTCAAAAGGGGATGGATGGCTGTTGGTGAAAGCCAGGTAGACAGTGTTAGCGCGCCTGGTCCTTCGTAAGTAAACTTACAAGGGAACCCGTATAAATCGATTAACTTTTTGAATCGCATGGAGAATCCTAGTCATGCAGTGACTACTGAATCGATAGCTAATATCAATAATCAAGAAACAATCTATGGAAGGAGCTTAGAACCATCTACTCATGAATAACCACAACTCAGTAATGAGTTAAACAGTTTTATTTCCATACTGATTACAATTCTAAATCATTGGTTAGTTCAATCTTTATTCAATCCACTCAGTTTATTAATTCATTATTAGAAAAACACCATCACTTGAAGGAAACATATGCGACAATGCAATTTCATAAACTAAGAATACCAGCATTAATAGCGAAGTTCAACAAATAAGTTTGTCAGTCATTTTTCACTGTCAACGTCACCCTTAACAGCCTACCTAACCAAGATTAGCATCAGCATGTGGGTCTTCATGCGAAAAACCTTTAGAGCAGACATTAATTTGGAAAAATCTATCTAAAGGAGAATTTCTATAATCAGCGCAGTTGGTACCTAGAAGGAAAGGCATAAAAATCGTCAGTCACATTTTCATAGCTACCTATCCAGGATGGATCAGCAACAAGTCAGTCTTCGTCTTCAGGTTATCAATTATTCAGCCACGGATCAGGCTCACAGACTATGAGCTCAATGTCAGCACCTCGGACAGCGTCTCCTGACGTCATCAATTCTACCCTTGCATCTGACGCTCATCATCATCATCTGAAGTTTTAGCCCCTTGTCATGACTTTTTTTTAGGGTTTCCCAGTCCATCCCCCTAATTTCTAATTGGTCAGTCAGTCAGCAGATATAACTTTAACCTATAGTATTTGTTCATTGAATCTACTAATTTCAATATCAGACAAAATGGCCACAGCACACAGAAAGTATAGTCCAATAGTATGGCAGGGATAACTATCCCTGCCATACTATTGGACTATACTTTCTGTGTGCTGTGGCCATTTTGTCCAATTTTGTCTTTGGGTATTCTGATACCCTATTTGGTGCCTACCGGGTAGTAAGGCACTGGGCCAGGTTGCACCAGACTCTACGGTTACTTTGATACTTGTCTAAAATTATTGTTTTACTGCCTGGATGTGCGGCGCCTTTCACCCTTACTACCCTATTGTGCTTTGCCCAATAATTTCAATATCAGTCTGTTCATTTGATGCGGATTGGTCCACTTTACGATATCCTCATCATCCAGCTCTTCAGGTATCGAAATTGATGCATGTTCTGCTTCAGTCAATGCCTTCATTGTTCAAGTCCTGGGAAAGTACATTTAGCCTACCCTACACATAATTGTATCAAATTGTCTTCATCATCTACTGTCCGTCAGTACATTGCAGAAAATTCTAGCTAAGCAACTTTAACATCGAGCGGGTCAAGGCTGGTTCATAGCAGCTTCTTTGCAAATGTGGGTGTTGTTTTCTGCTCTCATTGTGCGAGGCCTAGGGAGACTAGGCCTTTAGTTCAGCTAATTTAGCACTACAAATTAATGCAAAACATAGGTTATACATCTCATTATGACATATTATTACATTTTCTCATATATTTTCATTATTTCTTACAGTTTCAGTTCTATTAGTACACATGGTGATCACACCCCGAGGGCACATTTTCAAACGTGCACATTATTTTCTCTAAGATTCATTTCTCTTCGCATTTCTCATTAGTAAACACATATACATCATTAATAATTTTCTTAATTAGCATATCTGCTTCAACAGCCCCTCCTCTGATGACTAAATATGTCATCACACCTTTCCTTATCAACATTTTACAAAACAGTCTCTGCTGTATTTGGTCTTCTTCTTAAATTTTCTCTATAGATTCTTTCCCTGTTTTTCTTCCCTCCTCTGATTATTTTTAGATCTCCTTAATTAAAGTTTTTGCCACAATTTGCATATACCTCATAGTCCTAATATACAAGCAACCACAATTAATATTCCCTGTACAATTTTCAATAATACCACATTCCAAATTTGACTAAACCAATTGCCTACTGAAGCAAATCCTTTTGCCAAACCCAAGGTTCTTTCAATTCTTTCAAATCCTTACTTGAATTAGTTAAGTTAGTAAGTTAGCCTTTTATCTTCTTATCGTTATGAGGTATGTAAGAACAACAATGCCTAGCACTAATCATCCTATAGATTCCGCCGTCTTTCGCTAAAAGTATGTCTAAAGCAAGCCTATTTTGAAGCGTCTTAGCTCTATCCGCAGCTAATTCAGAATCTAACAGGAGAAATGTCCCTGTAAAATTTGTCAGCATGTTAACCATAATAGTAGACAACTTTTGTATCTTGATTGCATTCAAAATAACTCCTACAGAAGGAATTACTGCACCAAACATATCTCTCACAATTGCAGAAGAGGTTTCCCTCCTCTGTCGCTTATGATGTAATTCAGTCACTTTCGGAAACTTCTTTAAATCATCTATCTGATAAATTTTAGGGAATACTATCCCCAAATAGCATGTCCTTACCATCCTCCAGGAAGACGGTAATAAGCATTAACCTCTTAGCTGCTGGGCCTTCCCCCTCCCCGTGCAGAGCCCTTTTTTGGCTATTTGGGGTAGTTCGCGCTTAGCCCTTCATAAATGTTTGTCCACATAAGCTATCCAAGCCAAATTTGCGTCTTTTTTCCCCAACATCCTAGGGATTCTAAAGGTACCAGGAGTTTGTGGGTTCCCCTGGAGGAGACCAATAAATTAGCCAAAATACAGCTAAAATTTAGTTATATATATTTTTTTTAAAAGGGCTGCCGAAGAAGGCTTGTGTTTTTTCCCCTGGAAATGGCACCAACAAAGGGTTTGTGGTGCTAAAATCACCATCTTCCCAGCTTTCAGGAACAGGCAGACTTGAATCAGAAAACCACATTTTTCAACACAATTTTGGCATTTTACTGGGACATACTTTTTTAAAACTATTTTTGGTGCTTTCAGCCTCCTTCCAGTTAGTGACAGGAATGGGTGTGAAACCAATAATGGATCCCGTAAAGCTGAGCATTTCTGAAAAGTAGACAAAATTCTGAATTCAGCAAGGGGTGATTTGTGTAGATCCTACAAGGTTTTCCTACAGAAAATAACAGCTGAAATTAAACAAATATTGAAATTGAGCTGAAAAAAACAGCAATTTTTCTCCACGTTTTACTGTGTAATTTTTTCCTGCAATGTCAGATTTTGTAAAGCAATATACCGTTACGTGTGCTGGACTCTTTTGGTTGCAGGGATGTATAGGGCTTGTAGGTTCATCAAGATCCATAGGTACCCAGAGCCAGTAAATGAGCTGCACCTTGCAATGGGTTTTCGTTCTATACCGGGTATTCAGCAATTCATTTAGTGCAATATAAAGAGTGAAAAATAGGTATCAAGAAAACCTTTGTATTTCCAAAATGGGCATGAGATAAGGTATTGAGAAGCAGTGGTTATTTGCACATCTCTGAATTACGGGTTGCCCATACTTGCATGTGAATTACAGGCCATTTCTCAAATAGACGTCTTTTTTACACACTGTCTTACATTTGGAAGGGAAAAATGTAGAGCAAGACAAGGGGCAATAACACTTGCTGTGCTATTCTGTGTTCCCCCAAGTCTCACGATAAAAATGGTACCTCACTTGCGCGGGTAAGCCTAATGCTTGCAACAGGAAATGCAACATGGACACATCTCATTTTTACATTGAAATCTGACGTGTTTTTTGCAAAGTGCCTAGCTGTAGATTTTGGCCTCTAGCTCAGCCGGCACCTAGGGAAACCTAGCAAACCTGCGCAGTTTTGAAAACTAGACACCAAAGTGAATCCAAGATGGGGTACTTGTCGGGCTCTGATCAGGTTCTGTTACCCAGAATCCTTTGCAAACCTCAAAATGTGGCCACAAAAACACTTTTTCCTCACATTTCAGTGACAGTTTTGGAATCTGAGAGGAGCCACAAATTTCCTTCCACCCAGCGTTACCCCAAATCTCCTGATAAAAATGGTACCTCACTTGTGTGGGTAGGCCTATCGCTTGCGACAGGAAATGCCACAAAACACAATCTGGACACATCACATTTTCCCAAAGAAAACAGACCTGTTTTTTTGCAAAGTGCCTAGCTGTGGATTTTGGCCTCTAGCTCAGCCGGCACCTGGGGAAACCTACCAAACCTGCGCATTTCAGAAAACTAGACACCTAGGGGAATCCAGGATGGGCTGAATTGTGGGGCTCTCACCAGGTTCTGTTACCCATACTCCTTTGCAGACCTCGGCATTTGAAAAATAAAAAAAAAACACTTTTTCCTCACATTTCGGGTATAGAAAGTTCTGAAATCTGAGAGGAGCCACACATTTTCTTCCACCCAGTATTCCCCCAAGTCTTCCGATAAAAATGGTACCTCACTTGTGTGGGTGGGCCTAGTGCCTGTGACAGGACTAGATCACACAACGATCAATGTTGGTCCTTACATGAGGCAACTGTTGACTCTGGGGTTATCCATTCCTGACGCAGGCACTAGGTACTGGCACTCAAGTGGGGTAGTGTTTTTATCAGGACAGGTGAGGAATCACTGGGTGGTATGAATTTTGTGGATCGCAGCATATTCCTGTAATTTGTGTGACAGAAATGCAATAAAAATAGAGTTTTGATTCAACATTTCAGGTTTGCAGGATATTCTGGGTAAGAAAACTTTGGGGAATCCACACAAGTCACACCTCTGTGGACTCCGCCGGATGTCTAGTGTCCAGAAATGTTTGGGTTTAGTGTGCTTCCCTATATGGCCGCCGAACCCAGCACCAAAAACACAGGTGCCTGCCTTACAAAACCAGTTTGTTTTTTGATAGATAATTTTGATGTCTCCACAATACGATTTGGGCGATGGAATTTGGGGCTGAACTAAATTGGGGAGCTCCCAAGAGAGCACTCCCTCTGTGCTTGGCGCCGCATTCACCTGCTCTCTGAGTTGGGCTAACCCACTATTGCCCCGTTGCGCAGACTGTGCTTTCGAAGGGACAACAGGACTGCCCTCATCACCTCCCTCATAATTTACTGGAAGAGGAGTTATCCAATAGGACTCCTCCGACTGAAAAATCACTCCCAGAGTCTGCGCCATCGTCCTATCCCTCAGATGCGGTCTCAATATCTGCCGTCTCTGTCTCTGATCCTATGTCAGAGTTGTCCTCTATAACCCGAGTGACGGCGTCAGCAGCAGTCATCTATCAAGATGCCGTCTCTGCTATTGGCTAAACTGTTGCTCTAAAACACCAGCCTACGTAGACAGTCACAAAATTGCTGGTGTGTGTGTGATATGTGCAACAGTAGAGGCCACCTTACCTGCGCTTCTTCCCTCAATCAGCACGTTCTTTCAAGACACTCAAAAAAACACCTTGTCAGATACCATTTGTCACAGTCTTTAGCACCTCCTGCGCCCATTCCAACAATTATTATTGGTGGACCCACTCCCATGTCCTCCTCCTCGGATTCCCTCATTCCCACCCAGCAAAAGTGCCCTTCATCTCTCCATAGCCACCCCCCACCTTGCACATACATTTCATTTGTATTATAGCGCAGGTAATGGCTGATTTTACTAATGTATTCAGCTGTTTACATAAAATACAGATTTGCTCTTTGCAGTAGGCATATAAACCTTCTGCGCTTCTTTATGGCACTAAAACTGCCACTAGACAAAAGTCTGATCCTTTTGTAGCAGAAACATAATCACAAAACTTACTTGACTTTTTTATTGCAGCTTAAAAGCAACAGTTGAAATGCGTCAGTTGAAGTATGTGCATTGCTTTGAAGACGCAAGCTGCAACTGCAAGACAACTGGTGACAAATATATATGAGATAGATCACTTTTATATGTGGGTCTGGTTTTCCGAGGGTCTGATCCCCCAAGTGAAATCCCTGGTGCCTAGTGGTGTTTCCTTGCCCTCGATCGTAGCTGTGCTGCGATCGAGGACCAGGAAACACATTCAGGAAGGCCTCATATGAAAGGGGAGAGTCTCCCCTTTCATATGAGGCCTTCCCGAATGTCGGGAAGGCCGTTTGGGGCTGTGTCCGCATCGGAGCAGGAAGCGCCGTAAGGTCGCTTTCTGCTCCGATGGGGAAAACAACAGTGCGCTGACGTTACAAAGGGACGGGGGGAGACACGGAAGAGCTTCCGTGTCTCCTGGGGGTTTAAAAAAAAAAAATCCCTCCCTGGTGTAGGGCACTGGTTGTGACCCGCACCTAAAGGGTTAAGTCCACAAATATAGTAAATCCCGGGAATTGCAGGGTCCTGACCATTCAGCATAAAAGTCAATTTACTCTGAAACAAAAACACATGCCTACATTCACTCGTTCCCACAAATAGTGTCAGTGCGTGATTTTGGCCTATATATACAAAGCTTACCAACATGTAATGCATCTAAAGCTAATTTACCTTGCGTTTTAATAGCAGTGTAAGCATACTCATTTTTATAAGTCCTCTTCTCTAATCTTTCTTCTAACTTCTCCTTCAATGCCTTTCTCCTGTCGTCAGTATGCCACATAAAGCTCTTTTCTAACGGGGTGAGTAAGCATTTCAGATTATTCTTATGAGTGTACGGGGTGCCAAACGTTAATGTTGGTTCAATGAGGCCTCTAACTAATACTTTACCGTGCTCTTTAGCTACTTTACTCAAATATCTAATAGTAGGAACAAAAGAAAACACGAGGTCGTAATTTGAATAAAAGTACTGTATATACTCTTGGTTATAGAATCTTGTTAGTAGCAGACTACAGCTTATGCCATATGTTAATGGCAGACTATGGTACGTAACCCCTTCTTCCACAAGGGAAGGAATTTGCGTACACACTAGACAATTCCTTGCATCCATCGTCTCAACATACTCTCTCAACAAGCGATAGAATACATTCGAAGAAAGCTCTCCTTGAGCATTAGTATAGTCAAGCAGATATTTCTGATCTAATTTAAACCTTTCTAGAGCTGTTATTGTAGTAGTCTCAGGAACAGAAACAATATATTTGCCTTTTTTCATATCATGAATAGACATTCCTACAATCATTATTATAAACATTATTCCACACATAATTGTCACTCCAACACTCCGATACCTACAATATCTAATGATCAGCCATGATCTGTAAAGAATCAGAAAGTAGAAGCAACTCTTAGATAAAGTGCAACAGCAAAATAAAAAATGAAGAAATATATTTATTTCTCACTGTTCAGTTTCACACCTAGGAACCCTTTCTCCTTTGTCAAAAATCGATTAGCAGCTTGTCACATCCGGGTTTCAATTTTCATATCAGGTTATCAATGTCTTTTCCGGTTTTATTTCAACAGTCTTTCTTTTAATGTTTTCTTTAGATCAGCTCAACACCTCAGTCTTTTGGTCACCTTCAAGTTACATCAAAGTACTGACTCTGAACTTCTCTATCAAAACAAAAGGACATAAAGTCGTGTTGCCATTCACTTGTAGCTGCATATGCCCACTCAGGACCTACGTATCTTCGACTTGCTATTCTCTTCCTTTTCAACCTCCGTTCACCACCTAATTCTCCTTCACTTAATTCTTCCTTTCTCGTAGTATCCACTTCTTCCTCTATTGTTTCATTTATGACCAATTCCTTCTCCTTCCCAATTTGCGATTCAGGCCAATTATCTCCTTTTCTCGTTCCTTCTGTCAATATTCTCCTCAGGATTGGACTCTTTCTCTTTTCGTTCTCTATGGTGTTTTCTCTTGATGGACCTGCGAGGGGTTCAGGAGGAGTCAAATCACTTTGGCTTTCATCCGTCTCAACTCTTTCACCCTCTTAATCTGGCACTTGCTCTATTTGCTTTTCAGCACCGTCTGCTTTTGGGAGAACCCCTGCTGTGCTCGGTTCTCCTGCTATATCCGTTGAGTTAGGCTCTTGCTCACTCTCCTGTAACTCTTCACTCTCATCTCTTACAGGGGTGATAGACCCATCTTCCACAAGCTCAGGTTCAACTTCAGGTTCAGCTTGCTCTTGTTCCGGCTCATTTACAGTCAGTTGTTTCGCTGTTGTTGGTGCTCTCAACAACAAATCTTCATGATCTTGTGGACTCGCCACTCTCTTTGTATGGCTTACATGTATCCAGTTTGGCAGTCCTGCACACTTTACAGCTGTCGTAGTTGTTAACACCACCTGGTAGGGACCCTTCCAACGCGGTTCCAAACAGGTTTTGTGAACTTGCTTTTTGATGACGACCCAATCTCCAGCTCCAGATTGTGACCTGGGTCATGGATGGGTGGCACGTTAGCAGCCTGCACCTGCTGAGAGAAAGAGCGAACCACATCAGCCATACCCTTGCAGTAGTCATATCATCTGTAATATTGACAAGTGCATTGGCTGAAATTGCTGGCTATCTCATTGCTCTGCCCATGAGGATCTCATGGGGCGATAGTCCTGTCTTTCTGTCAGGTATATTTCACATTGACATCAACACTAAAGGTAATGCGTCTGGCCATTTCAGATTGGTAGCAGCACACATCTTGCCAATCCTTGATTTCAATGTACCATTCATTTGTTCCACTAGTCCTGAAGCTTCTGGTTGATAGCTACAATGCAAGTTCTGCTCAATGTTTAATGCTGCACATAAGAGTTTAATCACCTTGTTAATGAAGTGAGTTCCCCTATCTGATTCTAAAGAGATCGGAAATCCGAACAGTGGTATTAACTCTCTAAGCAAAAACTTTGATACTGTGAGACTGTAATTTCTTCGTGTGGGGTATGCTTCAATACAAAGACTATAGACACACACAATCACCAACACGTACTTCAAACCACCACATGCAGGCACCTCCATGAAATCCAGCTGCACCCTACTGAATGGACCTCCTGCTCTCCGATTGTGGCTCAAATTCACCACTGTCCCTTTTCCCACATTTAGTTGCTGACAATTTACACATCGATGACACACTGCCTCTGCTGCTTGCCTGAATTTTGGATTAAACCAATCAACCTTGAACAACCTGACCATGGCATCCCTTACAATATGTGCCTGGCCGTGGTAGTACCTGGCCATCTGAGACAAACTATTGGGAAACACCATCTGACCCTCCTCAGAAACCCAAATTTCATCAGGTCTTTGGATACATTTCAGCTTTACTCAAAGTCGTTTCTCCTCCTTGTCTGCATTCTCCTGCAAGGTTTTCAGTTCTTCTAGGGTATCAATCATTTTTAAGGCATAACTTGTGCAATTGTTCTCTTCTTCAGGCATCAATTCCCACTTGTCTTTAAACTATATACAGTTCAATGCGCAAAACCTTGCGACTTGATCTGCATATCCATATCCCAGTGAAATATAATCCTGTATCTTTTGGTGTGCACTGCATTTTATCACTGCAATTTCTTCAGGTAACTGTATTGCGTACAGTAACTCTTTTATTCTGTCGCCATTTCTCACTGGTGTTCCAGTTGAGGTCATGAAACCTCTCTGCGACCACAACTGACCAAAATCATGAACAATTCCAAATCCATACTGACTAACTGTATAGATTGTGGCTCTTAGTCTCGCAGAAACATAGCATGCTCTAGTAAGAGCTACCAATTCTGCTACTTGTGGAGAGTATACACCTGGAAGCCAGTAAGCGCCTGTAATTGTGCATACCGCATATCCTGCTCTCAATGTCCCTGTTTCATCTCTGCGACATAAACCATCAACAAAGACAATTTGGTCATTTTCTTCCAAACACATGTCCCTAATATCAGGTCTTGGTTTTGAACACAGCTCAGTTACCTCAAGGCAATCATGCTCAATTTCTTTTTCTTTCTTAATTTCAACAGTACCACTTGGAAGCACTGTCACTGAATTCAGCACTGTACATCTTTTCAGTGTCACATTTGGAGCACCCAATATGCTTGTCTCATACCTTGTCAATCTTGGACCCGTCAAGTATTGTGTTTTCGTCCTTGTCAGTAAAATTTCAACAGAGTGTGGTACCATTACGGTCAAAGGGTATCCCATGACTACCCCCTCACATTGGGAAAGACATTGACCAACTGCGGCTACCGCACGCAGGCAACCTGGTAAAGCTGCTGCGACCGGGTCCAGGGTAGCTGAAAAATAGGCTACTGGGCGATAAGCACCTCCGTGGACCTTTGTCAAGACATACAAAGAACAAGCATCACGTTCATGACAAAACAATGTGAATGGCTTTGTATAATCAGGCATTCCCAACGCTGGAGCTCTGCACAAACTCTCTCTCAATTTAGTGAACGCTTTCATCTGATCTTCATCTAGGGTAAGGGGATCTATAACTTCTTTGTGTGTTAACTGCTGTAGGGGTTTTGCAATCCCAGCAAAGTTTGGGATCCACTGCCTACAGTACCCCATCATTCCCAAAAACATTCTGACATCTCTCTGCGAAGTCGGAGGACTTCTCTGCAGTATCATGGTAATTCTTTCTCTGGAGATTCTCCTTAATCCCTTTTCAATCTGATGTTCCAGGTATTTCACTGACAATACTGCAGTTTTACAGGTGACACCTAATGTCTGAAATTTCCCAAATGATTCAACAGGGGCACTCGAGTCGTACTTACACTCGTCCCTTGTTCTGGATGCAATCAGCAAATCATCAATGTATTGTACTAGAGTCGATTGGTATGGCAATTCCAGTGACTCCAGGTTCTTTTTCAAGATCTGATTAAACAGCGATGGTGACTTCGTATACCCTTGTGGAAGCCTGCACCAGGTGTAGACTTTGTGTAGGAATTTGAAACTAAAACGAAACTGACTATCCTCATGAAGAGGCATGGAAAAGAAAGCTTGTGACAAGTCAACCACTATGAAACTCTCTGCATCGCAAGGACTCTGAAACATTATCACTGCTGGATGTGGCACCACTGGACAACACTTGACCACTTAATCATTCACTTTTTGCAAGTCCTGCACAACGCGCACTTTCCCAAATGGCTTCTTTAAGCCCATTATTGGTGAATTACATGGACTGCTTAACACTTCCTTCAAAACTCCTTGTTTTAGAAAATATCCAATTATTTGTGCCACTTTCATCAGGACATCTTATGGCATGTTATACTGTGGAAGTTGTGGAGATTTTTGCATTTGGCTTCAAAGTAATCTTAATCGTCTCCACTCCCTTAATCAGACCTACTTCTTTACCTGTCAGGTCCCAGACTTCTTCTTTCACCGTTCCCTGTAAGTCTACATGTAATTCTTTCACAGTTATCATTGGAAAAAATTCAATCAATGGGTATTCTTCACTAGCATTGTTAATCACCATTTCAGTCACCTGTTCTTCTTCATCATCACTATTAGTTTGTCATTCAGTTCCAGTGTCCGAACAATTAATGGAGCATTTTGTCTTGCACAGTAAATCTCTTCCCAGTAGGGCCAATGGACTCAAATCACATACTACAAATCTATGTAGTCCCTGGTAATTGCCGATCTCAACCTACACTGGTTCTGTTATTGGGTTTGTCAACTGTCTATTCTCCATGCCCACAGCTTGAACTGTTCTGCCTGAAAGAGGCAAATTCAGAACTTCCACACTTCTCACTGTAGAGCGTGTAGCTCCTGTGTCCACCAAAAATGAGACCTTGTAACCCAACACCTTTCCCTTCACAAAAGGTCCTCTCTGATCTACCTCTAAGGATGCTGAAAGCACACACGGTCCTTCATCCGAACTGTCACTCATCCATTCTTCGTTTATTCCATCCTCACTATAATATGGAAATTGGTGTAATGTGTCATTACTTCTATCTTGTCTCTTACCTGTGACCTGCTGAGTAAGCATCACCTGTTACTGCTCTATCGGGGCTTGAGGTATCTGCATTTGCTGTCTAGGTACGATGGGAACCTGTTGCTGAATTGGTTCCAACTGTGTTAATTGTGCACGCGGCACTTGCCTTTGTTGCACAGGTTGGAAATTCTGCACTCGATTCTGAACATTAGGAATAAATCCTTTCATTCTTGGGAGTTTCACAGTTTGAAATGTACCGACATCACCACCTTGCTGAAAGACACCATCCTGTGCCATCAACGGACACTCCTGCTTCCAGTGTCACACGTTTCCACGCAAATGACACGGCAACATCTTTTTCATCCCCTGCATGTCATTCAGAACCACTACAGTACCCAACTCCGGACCATGCATCATGTCAACTCCACGACCTCTACCTCTCATTTGATGCTGGAACATAACAGGTCTCTGCTGCCATGGCATATGTGGTATTAAAGCTCCTTTCACTCCTGTCTGTGCTGCCTTTATTTGCATCACCATTGCTTTTTTCCTCAGTTTTTTCTGCTTCAATTCAATCTCATCACTACAGTATTTTGCATACTGCAACACTTCATCAATCGACTTTGCCTGCCAGCAAATCAAATGGCTCCTAATCATCTGTCCTACTTCAGGTCTCAAACCCTCGACGAACCTGAACACAAAATGCAACATGTCTTTCAGCTTAATTGCTTCCTTACCACTGTACTCTTTGAACACCTTTAACAGTCTTTTATAATAGGTTTGTATTGACTCCTTAGACTCTTGAACGTTCTGTCAATTCTCTGACAGCCAATATTTTTGGGAGAAATTCTTGTCTTCATGAACTCAATCACCTTATAGTAATGCTTCATCACCTCAGGTGAAGGTCCATTACTCTATCACTCTCTGGTTCATGTTGGCCAATCCACTGCTCTCCTACACTCAACCCATAAGTCGGCTGGGGCCACTATCTCCAATAATGTGTTTAAGTCCTCCCACAGACATTTGGAAAGTTTCACAAACCTGTCTGTCTGCTGATACCACTCGACTGGTTTCTCTCTCAGTTTTGGGTAATAATTTGTGAATGAGAATATATCCCTCCTGTGCCATGGGACATGAACAAACTGCCCCCTTGGAATCTCTCTAATCGGAAGCATCTTTACTGATTCCCTCTCTTTTTGAATATCTTCAGACCCCTCTTATTAATCTCGTTTCTGCTTATCCTTCTTCTTTGCCCTTCTACCTTCCCACTTTTCTAATGCTCCCCAGATCTGAGCACTCTGCAGCAATTCTTTCAAGTGAGCCTTCATTCCTGCTGATCTCATGTGTTCAAAATCCTTCGCCTCAAAATTTAACCTGTAACTGAGTTTCAAATGCTTTGATTTCTCAATCTCGATGTCATGTTTCTCTGCTAGCTCTGCCAATTTCTGATGTATTTTACTCACTTCTTTTGTAGTATTTGGGCACAAATACCCCAGCTCCTCTTCTATGCAGGACTCTATCCTGTTCACACCCATTGTTCCCTCAACTAACTCAGTTGCTTCTATATTTAACCTTGCACGATTTATCTGCTCTTCACCTTTGGATGTATTTTAAGGTGTATTTAGACTGTCTAACCATTCACTCAATTGCTGTACTGACAAACCATGTAATGAGATGTTACTTGCATTTGGCACTGGTACTTGTTGCATCACTGCACCTGGAGTTTGCGGCATCAAAAGTTTCAGACTTTGACTCTCATTCGGGCCACTTACTGCATCTGGAAATACTACAAGTGGACTAAGATCCATCAACAGTCTAGATCCATTGAAAGTCTTACCCACAGACGACATCATCTGCCCAGGATCACTCACTCCCCTTCTCACAAGACTCTGTGACATTTCACTCAGATTTCCTGCACTTGCTTTCTTTTGCACAAATAAGAGTACAGCTGGACCAACAGTAATCGGTAGCGATACTGCATCTGGAGCTGCCCTGACATTCGCACCTTGTGGAAAAGTTACTCCCATCGCTTGATTCATGACTGGTGTAATATCTGACTATGTTCCTGTTATTGGTGTAAACTTCGGCTAACTCTGTGGCTATGCTGCAGGCAATAACATTGGAGTTGGCTCTGTCTGAATTAGCATTGGCCTCGGGAGCACTTGCTCCGATGGCACCACTAAGTTTGAAATCGTCTCAAGGACTGGCACATCTGGATAAATTCTCTGTATCGATGGTGGATGCATATGTGCTTGGACCACAGTAGTAGTCCCTGCATTAGATGTACTCTGTACTACCCCTGGTATCTGTTCACTGTCTGCCTGTACTGCCCCCTCTGTTCCCGATGCTTGTGCTGGAGCAGTTGTAACGTCACTAGTAATTCGACCCCCTGAATAAGTCCCAAAGGGTGGAGGTCGATCCCTTAACAGTTGTGTAATAATGTCCTCAACATCAGAGTCCTCATCGTCTACATAAGGCTTTTTCTTTTTCTTTTCCCCTGCACTTTCACTCTCTTTAGCATTATCTTCCTTCTCTGTCTCGTCTTCCTCTGTAATTGCAGGAAACAATTTTATTCCTTGTAGCGTCTCTGTTCTCTACCTTTTCTGTTCCCAATCCCAGCTAGCTTCAGCTGTGCTGGTCTCGGTAACGGTTTCATCTCCTATAATACCATTCGCAATTCGTACAAAATTCCCAAATTAAATGTTCTATGCTCTGGAAACGCTAAAGATCCTCGCTTCTTTGTTAGCTTACACCACTGCTTTAACCAAAGTCACGGTGCTAAACCTCGCTCCTCCATCACAATATAAGCTGGAGAATTTTCCGGTGGGGTTGGCTCCCCCACTGACGCCCTAATGTAAGAATCACCTTTCATCGCACTTCTAAACGCCTTGAAAAACATCATTTTGTCTGTTTTATTTATTTCGATTCGGTAATTAAATGACCTTTACTCCCAAGATTGCCTTCACTCAACCAATTGACTCTTACAGACGGCTGCCAATCCGCTCGCAACTCTTCTCACTAACCAACCTATACCAGCATGGCACACTCTGACGTCACACTCACACACAACGATGACAAAGTCTTGCAGCCTGTCCACCTAAACTTCAACTCACACAACTAATGCAGATTATTGCGAGCACTTTAACCAAATACCGATAACTAAAACAAACCTGCTGGCTTACTACAGGAAGGGACGCAATCGCTTCAGAGACCTTACGGATTTTCACTAATGGCCCTTTCGCTCATGTAGCTATTCCTCTTTCTCAGTCTCTCACATTCGCAAGCAAAATTCAACCCGCAAACTTTACTCTCAACTGACCAATGGGTCTGTCCTGGTGCACACAGGACTCGCCAAATCTCAGTCGAAAAATGTATTTTATTCATCTGTCTCAAACACTGACTTGTCAAACACTGACTGGTTGACCAGATCAACCTACTAAACCAGACAGATTACAACATATAACCAAGTGTCTCCTACACTTGTCAATATACTCCGGAGTCTTAGACCACGCAGGGTCCGTACATCACCAACAACCACATGGATAATTTTTTAGCACAAAGCGCCACACATGTGAAGTTCGACGACTTCCCTACTGTTATACTGCAGAGTACGCACACTCTTACTAAACCTTAACGGGAGTATGCAGACTCCCTACTTTACCTCAATACATCACAATTCACCTGCGGTTTGCTCAAGCCTGTGCAAGCGCAACCTACCACTTTCACACTATCACAAGAAACGCTGAGAACATACCCAACTTTACTAGCGGGATTCAGGATCTGAGAGAGTCATTTCTGGGCTTAAGGGTACATTGTTTTTGGTACAATTGCCATTTCAGAAAAACAAAATGCAAACTTCATAAAATACGAACAACTAACCCTAACTTAAACTACCACCATAACCAATAATCCCCACATAACTAGTTCTCCAAGGAAACTAACCATTAAGTTTCTACCAAAAACTGCTAGCACGCCTGGTCCTTAGTGAGTAAACTTACAAGGGGACGCGTATAAATCGATTAACTTTTTGAATCGCATTTAGTATCCTAGTCATGCAGTGACTACTGAATCGATAGCTAATATCAATAATCAAGAAACAATCTATGGAAAGAGCTTAGGACCATCTACTCATGGATAACCACAACTCAGTAATGAGTTAAACAATTTTATTTCCCTATTGATTACAATTCTAAATCATCCATTAGTTCAATCTTTATTCAATCCACTCAATTTATTAATTAATTAATAGAAAAACATCATCACTTGGAGGAAACATATGCGACAATGCAATTTCATAAACTAAGAATACCAGCATTAATAGCGAAATTCAGCAAATAAGTTTGTCAGTCATTTGTCACTGTCATCGTCACCCTTAACAGCCTACCTAACCAAGATTAGCATCAGCATGTGGGTCTTCATGCGAAAAGCCTTTATAGAAAACATTAATTTGGAAAAATCTATCTAAACGAGAATTTCTATAATCAGGGCAGTTGGTACCTAGAAGGAAAGGCATAAACATTGTCAGTCACATTTTCATAGCTACCTATCCAGGATGGATCAGCAACAAGTCGGTCTTCGTCTTCAGGTCATCAATTATTCAGCCACGGATCAGGCTCACAAAGTATGAGCCCAATGTCAGCACCTCGGACAGCGTCTCCTGACGTCATAATCATCATCTGAAGTTTTAGCCCCTTGTCATGACTTTTTATTAGGGTCTCCCAGTCCATCCCCCTCATTTCTAATTGGTCAGTCAGTCAACAGATATAACTTTAACCTATAGTATTTGTTTACTGAATCTACTAATTTCAATATCAGTCTGTTCACAAGATGCAGATTGCCCCACTTTACGATGTCCTCATTATCCGGCTCTTCAGGTATCGAAACTGTTGCATGTTCCTCTTCAGTCAGTACCTTCATTGTTCAAGTCCTGGGAAAGAACATTTAGCCTACTCTACACATAATTGTATCAAATTGTCTTCATCATCTCCTGTCTGTCGGTGCATTGCAGAAACTTCTAGTTAAGCAACTTTAACATCGAGCGGGTCAAGGCTAGTTCGTAGCAGCTTCTTTGCAAATGCGGTTATTGTTTTCTGCTCTCAGTGTGTGAAGCCTAGGGAGGCTAGGCCTTTAGTTCAGCTAATTTAGCACTACAAATTAATGCAAAACATAAGTTATACATCTCATTATGACATATTAAATTTTTCTCATATATTTTCTTTATTTCTTACAGTTTCGGTTCTATTAGTTAATGTGACCCCCAAGGGCACATTTTCAAACGTGCACATTATTTTCTCTAAGATTAATTTCTCAACGCATTTCTCATTAGTAAACACATATACATCATTAATAATTTTCTTAATTAGCATATCTGCTTCAACAACAGGAAAGGGATAGGAGCAGGGAAAATGAAGGGGAGAAAATAAACGTAAGGAGAAGGGGGATGATGAAGGGAATAAGTGATATGGGGGAGAAAGAACAGGGATGGTAAAAGGCGGAGGGGGTGTGAAGTTTTAAAGATGAATAATTCTGTGGTGAGAGAGGTTGAAAGGGGTCAAGCCATCACGCAAAATGAAGTTCAAGGCATAAATGAGAGTACAGGAGTGAGAAATGCAGAAAAAGAGAGGTGAAGGGTTATAGAAAAATTGATGGTTGACCGAAAATGTATTATTACAGGAGAGAACGTGAGTTGGCACGTGAAAGAAGAGGAAAGTGGGAACGTGTGTGCAAGGCTGGATGAAATTATTAAAGGTTTGGGAGAATGTGTAATCCAGTTTTGATAGCTAACAGCATGCTTTTTCCCTATAGTTAATTTTACCTGTAGATCCAAGCGTGATGAAAAGTTTGGGCAAGTTAGAACACTGCAATCAATAAACCTCTTGATAGCACGTGCTGCAAATTATTTGTTGTTATGTGATCCAGTATATCCTCAAGCTATGAAGATAAACTGTGTTTTCATGTATATCCTTGTTACATGGGTAATGGCCACAGTTCATCCATCTTGTTTACAGAGGCCAACCCCGACGGAGCTTGCTCGGAATTGCTGTCCTTCCCCAAGGCTAGTTAGCTATTGAGATCCCCTCGTTCTTGGCAGGAGGAGTTAATTTTAGTGAGGTTCAATAGCATTTGCATAATGCAGCTCTTCCATTGCGAGTATTCTGAGGGGTGTCCTTCCTCATGAAATTGGGAATATCCTGAAGACTGAAATCTAATTGCCGAAGTCCTTTCTATCTGCTGTTGTCTGTCATACCTAGGGCAACTGCAGTTATGTAGCGAGGGAGGATCAATTTATGAAACAGTGTTATCTAAATTATGTCGCTAGAGAAAGCAAATTATGCACTGTAATGCAAAATATTTGAAAAAAACATTTAAAATGAAGAAAAATATTTATATGAAATATTGAGTCAATTATGTCTTAATATTTTGTGAAGCATGTTTCTTCACTCTAAATTCCTCCAATTTAAATAAGCAACCGTATTTTTCTGTTATAACTGTGGCACCCTGTCTACAGGCCACTGGGTACAAGATGCCTGATGTTTGTAAATGCAGCTCCTTGAAATTTGAAACTGCGGAAAAATGTTCCATATTATAAATATTTTTGCAGAACATTATTACACACTTTAAAATGTTTGTGTTATACATATAACGGATCCACAAATGGGGAAAGGTATGTCCTGTGCCACAAGTACATATGACACAGGCTCTTTCACCTATCCACATGCATCCTATTCATACGCATACAAGACCCCGCTCTTACTGGCACACGTCAGCCCTGTCATAGCCCACCTAGTCGAAAGTATTTTGTTCAGACCATAGTTTCTGACTGTATGGACATTAGACTTAGGGCCTCATTATGACCTTGGTGGAGGGGATTCCTCTTTCACAAACGTGATGAATATCCCGTCCGCTGTATAATAAGTTCCATAGGATATAATGGAACCTGGAATACGGAAGAGAGGATATCTGTCATGTTTGTGATGGAGTAACCCCGCCGCCAAAGTCGTAATGAAGCTCTTAGTCAGTGAACTCGGTGGGGAGTGTCTTGTAACACTGTGCGAGGTCCTTGGCCTTCAGCAGCTCACAATGATTTTCACAGATCATAAGTAGTTCTCACCACAGAAAAGGTTGGAGACCCCTGAGTTAACATTTTTGAAAGGTGTTACCCCGCCCCCCTACATTCAAGCACGTTACTATATTTTAAGAAGGTCTTTTTTTAACTATGTATTGAATTTCTTAATGTGGCAATATGTTTGTCATTTATGTATGTGCAACATTTATGTTTTTTTAAAAGCCAAAATAAAGTATTATTAGTAACTTTTGATTAATTTGAGCTAGACACAATTTATTTTTAAATCTGCTGATTATGCAGAAGATCGTGGTATATGCCAAAAATCCATAACTATGCAAAAGAAGCCACCGCCCGAAAATTGCATAATTCCAGTGGCCCTGGCTAAAGTTGCCTTTACTCACCGATGGGAGGAAGTGGCTACGTTTTCCATTTAACAAGTTTAATATTGAAACTTGTCACCACTCTATTAGCTTCTGATTGCAAGGTGACTACCCACAAGTGGGGACCAGACTTATAAAATTCGTGAATTGTGTAGAAATATTCTTTAAAAAAAAAAGTGAGCAGAAACCGTATTTGCCCTTTTTACTTAAGATTTGTACTAGAGCGATTTGTCAATTTATGGATTTATTTCAATAGCAACTATTACTTTGTGTTGCACTTAACAAATCAATCGCTAATTGGCACTTTGATTATAGATTTTTGCACTTATGAAAAATATGCCCTTTGATTAGCCATATAGTATGTCGTACTGCAGTTTCATTTTAAAAGAACGTATATTTACATTTTGATAACGTTTTGTCCTGTATTTAATGATTTTGATTAACTGAAGTAAATAGGATTGATTGTTAAGGGTGACATTATTGTGGCAATATAATCTCTTGGTTTGATTGATGTGTGCTGTTGCATTCCCTGTCTTTAAGGTGAGGCTCCTGAAGAGACATGTTACAATGATGATATATGTTTTTCTTTATTGAAATTGAAACGCACAAGTGTGGCCACAAAAAAACGCAAACTACCTCTGGGTACAAACATCATCCTTCTTCTGTCCTTTCCCAGCCTACTGCTTTTACAACAACACAGAACACTTTACACAGTCACCATATTTCAGAATCAAGAAAGCTGACACATGTACCCATATTTCACCTCCACATTCACACTCTTCCTCCAACTCTGCCTCTTCCCCCTCTCTTCCTCAGTCACAGAAGTGTTTGACAATTAATATAGTGGATGCCTTCAAGCCAAAGGGGCTAGTTGTTGTAGGTCTAAACCACCCCACCCACACTGATCTATATGGCTGGGTATAAAAGCTTCCTTTGACCCCTTATATCCCACTGTCAATACTCTGTGTTTTAGTGGTTGGAAATTCATCAATCCAGCAACCAGTTGTTGGTTATATGTTGTATTGTGGTACTCTTTGTATTTCTGTAAGGTATATTTAATGCACTATCATGGCCAAAATTGGTAAATGTATCACTGTGCAGCAGAGTACAATATATACAATCCAAAAAGTTACAATTAAGCAGAATGCTCATAAAATAATATAAAAATACAGAACTACTTTTGTCCCTTCTTGGAGAGTACAAGTGTGTAGAGAATATTATCAGCACGGGTATTTCTTAGACATATGCAATTATCTTTCATGGTCAGATAAGCCACCCATTCCTTTTAAAATGTCATCAACCCTCTGGATCCTTCATGTAAGTCCAATTCAGAAAATTATTCAAATTGACAAAGTACAAAAGTTATAAACATATTGCTAAAATTTACCTAGGTAGGTGATTGCTCTTCAAGGTCAAACCTTTACTTGATTTGTTACAGCTGTAGGATTCGTTGTTCATTGAGTTGAGTTATTTGTTGGTTTAGGTATCCCCACCCCTACCATCTTTGTGGCAAGTTTTCTATTACGGCTAGAACACGGTGTTCATGGTTGTTCCCCACTTTGTGTGACAGATGTACAACTTACACCCAAAGTGTACTTTTGAAAATCAGAATGGTAGTCCTACTGTATGGTGGGGTGTTACAATTGAACTTTGTAAGTACAATGTTTTTTTTTCTTCTTTTTTTTTAAATTACAGAATCCGTGGAACATCATGATCAAACACAGACAAGTTCATAAAAGGGGCAGACGTTCACAGATGGCAGTGAGGTAAGGCTTAGGAGAGACCTCATGTAGCCCTTAGGAGAGAATTTAGGCCTGGATCACATTAAGCAAGCTGACTTTTTAGGTCGAGCCTAGGGAGCACGCATGCTCAGTCTTGGGAGACATGATGGATCTCTCTCTCTCTCTCTCTGTGGGCTTTGTGCATGGCCATCGTTTCTCATTGGTTCCTTGGAATGCCTCTCGTACAATCTTGTTTTCTGTGGTCCCTGTGTTGTCTTTGTCCCGCTTTTTGGTGTTTGGTTCCCTCCCTTAGAGACTGCTCCGTTTTTTGTGGTCTTACTCATTCATTTATTTATCATTTGTCTGATGCACTATTTTCTTTTTTTTGTTGTTTTTTTTGTTTTTTTTACTTCGGGCTTGTTCATGAGTGCGGGTGCACCTCCAGCTCAATTGCTTTTTTTTTCTTTGAATTGCTCACAGTCCACCCGATCCTGTGACTGTTATTGTTTAGTGTTTACTTTAGAACAAGCTCTTCTTATAAGTGTTTGTGTTTTGTTTACTTCGGATGCTGTGTTGATAAAAGAAAGCTGTGCGGCTGCTTCATTTGCTGCACTTCATCCATGTTAACTGCAGCCGTGCTCTCTTCTTTTGTTCAGACAGAGCCTAGTGAAGCAGAGGATTCACTTCCTTTCAGGGAGGTTCCTTTAAGAGTTAATATGTAATTATGTGCCCTTGTTTTCGTAGTGACCATTTTAGGAGTTTTCTCCCTGTTTGCCAAACCCGCGTGGTGGAACAGGTCCGGAGGAGGACCTTTATGTGCTGGGGTCTCCTCCCAAAAGAGTGCGATTCTCTGCCCCTGCAGTGAGGCGGCCCTTTATTGGCCGCATTTCTCTGCGCCCTGTAGAAAGGGTCTCAGTGCCCAGCTAGCTGAAGGGAGAGGAACGCACTGGAAGGGGTTCCGTGGTGAGCAAGCAGCGCATCCCATGAATGGGCTGATATGTAAACACAAGCGCCCAGTAATCCCCCTGACTGCCACAGTGACGAGCCATTTCACAGTGAAGCCACAGGTTTGGCGGATTGGCATCGGGGCCATGGCAATGCTGTGAGCCTCAGGGCTTCTTCAACCTATCTAAATGCTGCCACTTAGCTCGATACCAAGTTCTCCTTACTTTGATACGCGAAGAAACCGATTACCACGGAAATGGGAGCATTTTTACTCGTATCCCTGGGTTTGTTGAAAGGAGGAGTCCTGCTGCTTGCTCAGTTGACGGTTTCCCCAGTAGACCCGAGTCCTAGGAAGTCTCCCTTGACTCACCTGCCTTTCATTCACCTCTTGTTTTATATTACGGGAAGACAGTTGGCCAGGAAGGTAATTTCTCGTAAATTTCCTCTATTTATTTAAAATCCATCTGACACAGATTATACAACAGCGGCATTTCAAGAGATAATGTCCATCCAATCGCTACTTTTCAGCTGCCTTCCTTCCATCCCCCCAGTTGTACAACCTTAGCCATACTCCAGAGAACATGTCTAGAGTGCCCCAACTTCATGTTTTTAATCTGTGCTGCTGTAGCTCTGGCTAAACACTTATAAGGGCCCAATGGTGAGACCTATTGGCTGTGCAATGCTTGTTCAACAATAGCCACCTGTAGGGAAATTCTCTTCCACTATTCATGGCAGTAAGAGGATCTGCCTTAACCCAGGTAAGGCACATATTTTGTTTGGTTCCATATTACTTTTCTCCTCGATTTAAGGAATATAGGTCACTCTCTCATCCTCCAACTCAAGTGAGAACATCCTAAAACCTAATTATTGGTAGTAGATCTGCCTTTTTAAGGGGTGTGGTGTTTGTTCATATTTGGACAACTGTTTGTTGCTCACAGCTGTTCTAGAAACAAATTCCAATACTGAAGTAACACCTTTGGCTAAAAATATATGAAAGCTGGAAGCACAACCTGTTTTCTGAACAGAAGAAGTAGCAGAGCTAAGCTGTACCCTCAAAGAAGGACATTATGAAGAGGGGTCACAAGATGAAGTTTGCACTGTATGTATTGAAATAAAAAGGCATAGAAACCTAGACAGGTTATCATGGCAGCAAAGTAAAAACATGTTGCCTCTGCAGTGTACAAAAATGATTACTTGATGCCTCATTGCCAAAACCTAGAGGGAACATGTTGAGTAATATAATTATCTTAGAAATGCCATTTCCTGTATATTCAATTGTAAGCCATAAAAAAACACTTCATCCATTGGCTAAAGACCTATTTCTCCCTGTACTGCTTCTTATTTTATGTTTTGAAGAATTTATGCAGTGAGGTTTTCAGATGGCTAATGCTGTCTGTAGCCAAACCTAACAAGCATTTGCAATGCAATGTGTTTGCTCGAGTTCGAGCTATTAGCGTTATAAATTCCTAACTGGGCTTTTCTTGCCACATAAATTGAAAATTAAAGCTAAAGCTTTTGACATAAGCAAGCTGATTTAAAGTGCCACGGCCGCCATGAGCATGAGCGCAAAGGAGTCCTACTTCAGACTAACCTACAGCATGGACACATCTAGGCTTCAAGAACACAATAGATCTCCTCACTAACTACAGAAACTGACTAGGCTACTTTACCCTGCTTGATCTCTCTGCTGCCTTCTGCACTTTCATTCAGGAAGCAGTGATTAATACATTGGAAACTAGTATGGGCTTCTCCAACGCAGACTCACAGTGGTTCAACTCAAACCTTGAGAACCCACTCCACATGGCACAGATATGAACCAGAAGATTCCCAACACTCCCCATCTACTGGGGAGTAATCCAGGGGCCTACACTCGCCTCCATCACCATGAACCTCTACATGGAACCAGAAGATTCTACAGTCAGTAACAACATAATTACCCAACGAAAGACAGATGAGACTCAACACTACCACAAAATCCCCTCAACCAATTGCATTCACTGACTCAAAATCAGCCTCTAGCTAATCCAGAATTGGAAGCTAAGTATCAATCTAATGCTTAACTCTACAGTGGCTGAGTTCATCTTTTTACTGTATGATCAGAAAAAAACATATATTTAAATTTGGCTAGGATGAATATGGTCCCTCACAGGTGTCGGAGCCCCTGAACTTACTTGGATTCACCATCAACAGAGACCTCATCTTCATAGAATATATTGCCAGGAAAACTAAGAATAGTATAGTACCAGCTCTTTTCCTGAATAAGGTGATACAACACCTGCCCAAAACTAACTTTAGATCATCCATGCCAGGGCAAAGCACTGCTTAGCAGCCTCCCAAACACACTCTGGCACCAACTGTGAAAGATAATCTACATGATGTGGCCCCTCACATAATAGGCTTGAAGGCCACATCATCACAAAGCTGATTGATTACAATGGTACCCTTGTCCACATCTATTTGAAGACTAGTTGCATTACCTATAGGGCCAACAATATTAATGCTACCATATGCATAGCCAAGAAGATAAGAACCTCTGGCGACAGTGCCACGCTACGAGCCAGACATCTGCACTTTGGAGCTGAAGAGGTGCTGGAAGAGAATCCCAGAATGCGAGCTTCCTCCAGCTACATACCCATAATTTGGAACACCATCCCTGTTACAGCAGCCCTACGGTAATATAGAAAGTGAAAGTACATCTCCTCGAGTGGCATGTCCTAAGCTCAGAAGGAACTGACTTCTGGCTGCCTCATTGTAAATGATTCCCAATAACACCCTTGGACAGCTGATGACGGTTTAGGGCTTTGCTCTTTCCAATAGGTTCACACTATACAAATACCATACATAATTAATATCACTGAAAATCTGGCAACTATTTGGCTTAATGAGAATAGTAACCTAATGCTAAGTGTAACTTGAAATTTGTATGCAATCTATTTAACATCATAGAGACTGTATCATGATAGAAGTTATGAAATTTAACTTATCCTAGGTCTTCATTAATTAACTCAATAAGTACCTTAAGTGTTAGAAATAGTGGATATGTGGAACATTAGTAAGAGTTGGCTTTACATTTAACAGAGTCTAGGGATATCATGAAACACTTGTTAGATAATATTTTCCTCTTAAATGTTTATAGGGTTAGAAGTCTACTTGACTCGGTTTGATGTTTTTTTTTCAAATAATGCAATCACCCATTTGACTTTTTCATTTGTTATTGTTAAAGGTAAATGAAGCAAGTTGGATGGGTAAAACACATGAGGACTGGAATTGCTCTAGTAATCTGTCTATTGCAACCACGACAGTTGTACTTTACTTCTGTTTGGAAGTAAAGGCAATTACAGATTTGTGGCATCGATCAGTACTGCACATATGTTTTGAGAGGAAAAGCCAAGAGGTCTGGGTTTGATGTGGTAATACATATAGCAGGCCGGAATGAGAAGGTTATACTACAGTAGTCCCTCGTGCAGTTTAATGCAAGCATTCACCTAGAGGCAAAAGGAAACACCCAAACGGCCAACAGCGTTAGGAGATGAATACCCCACTGGGCTGACCCAAGAAGTGATTAACAAAGTTTCAAGTTAATGGCTGAAAAAGATTGGTATTATAAACCAATAGTTCAAAGAGGCAGACCAAAAGCCCACTCTGTCTTTTGTAATCAATATGTCTGACAGCTGCACAATCAAAACACAGACCTAGCAAGCATTGGCAAAGCCAATAGGGCTCACCTTTGAGAAAAATTTGTTTTGTGAATGGTTTTTAGCCGTGCTGCACAGCATTTTCTGATGCTGCACGGCATGGCTAAGTAAAGAACAAAAAAGCCTATAAAGTGGTTGAAAGTTGCATTTTGTAGACGTGTGTACCACACATGCGCAAGCTTACAAAATGACAGGCACTTTTTAAATTTCTTTATTTGCCAGTCCGAGTTGGATCAGAAAAAATAAAGGAAAAAATGTGTGAGACCATTTCTTTAAACCTTAGGTGGGTGAGGAACACTGAGGGCACTGGTGGGGGTGGGGGGATAATGTGGCATGTGGGGAGGAGAAGCAGCAGGGGACAGGATGGCGCACTGGTGGCAGAAAGCAAAAGAGAGGGTAGAGGTGGGGAGGAGAAGCAGTGGGTGGGAAAAGGGTGAAGCAGGCGGGGGAGAAGCACATGACCAAAAAGCAACAGGGCGAGAACATGAGAGCGAGCAAGCATGGAGCAGGTTGGGGAGAAGTACAGGGGTGACAGTAAGCAACATGGAGTGTAGCGGAGAGAATTAGACGAGAGACATCTGGAAAATACATGCACTTTCATTGAGTGTTTTACCAAAAAGAAAAAAGCATTCTTTAAAAACAAGCAATGGAAGCATAGAAGCCATCCAGTTAAAAGAGATGGTAAAGAGGCTATTCTCCATTCGAGGGACAAACATAGCAAATGAGTGACAGGAAAACGAATAAATGGTAAGTAGTGGGCTGGCTCCAAGCCTGTTCGTAAACATTTTATGACCACAATGTCTTTTGCATCAGTGATCCACAGGATTACACATTCATTTCCCTTTTAGACCTTGTAGCAAATGGCTCTGTGAAATCAGTCATCTACCTTTTTATCAGATGAGCTTGAGAAAGGGTTGTGAAGCTCTCAATAACATTTTAGCTTTAAATATGATGGCCAGTCTGGCATCACTACAGTGGGGAAGAAGGCATTGTCTCTGCCTCCTGGCTTATTCAGCTGCGTTTGAGTGTTAATTGTGTCAATTTATAATGGAAACTTTAAAGTTGGGGGGTTCAGCTATCTTTGCCTAAAGCTAACAAACTACACTTCTTGGACACTATTGCAGAACGTGGACATGGAGCCCATATGACCTGATTATATATCATCTTATCGAGGACTGAAGCAGGGGTGAGAACTGCTCCCACTCTTAATTAGACAATATACAGCATGCATGAGTGACATTCTCCATGGAGCTAGGAGTTGTACTCCTAAATTTGGAGGCCAGCATATATTCCAACACCATCATCTTGAAAAACAACTCCAAATGGGCAGTAAAGAACACTGAGAAAAGTGGATGATTTTAATAAAGAAAATGATCCAGTAGTCAATGTAAGCCAAACCAAAATAATCGTATAATATAGACATAAACGTTTGCTGGGCACTTGGAGGCTCAAAGATTGACTTGGGCAATAGATAGATCATAGAACTCAGGCAGGAAATGCAAGCCAGATATAAAACACGTCAGAAGCAGTGAAGATTAAAATGACATACTTGAAATGATCATTAAGGAGTCCTGCAACCAAGTCATTTTGAATGGTAATAAAATCAAAACGTGTTTAGTTGTAACTGTTTGCTACATAAATACTACCTTACAAACCTCTTAACACAATAAATTTGCACCGTTTTTGTTCTCAGTTTCTCTTCCTTCCCATGGGACACATAAGACAGGAATGGAATAGACAGTCTACGTTTAATTATCGGTTTATAGGATGTGCAGTGCTAGAGCCAAATCTTTAAATGATTTAATTTGATTTGTTAGAATTATTAACTGACATTAATGAGGTCCTTGTTTCATAAATTGGTGGGGGGGGCGGGTTCAGTCACGTTGAGCAAGTGAAACACTTCTGTGTATGGGCAACATACATGCTGCTTATTAGCAAGCTTACAAAATTTGTTGTTACATTTTTTTTTCACTCAAGTGATAGATTTAATTGGCTGGAATGGTGGACTTAATTAACTGCTTCTAGTTTCTGTCACATTGACAGCCTGGCCCATAATAATGGAACTCGTAATCTGATGATTTCTGTACTCCATAGGACATTTTACTACTCTTGCAAAGTATGTGAAATGTTGTAATACACTCAATATTGTAATGATTTTAATTAATCTATGATAAATGTTTTATCCTTTAGTAAAAAAAGAAAGGATTTTGTTAATTTATGTGAAATAACAGAAGAAGTATGTTAAAACACTTTCTAGGAAGATTTTAGATATAGGTGACATAAACAACCTTATTTGCATTTTAGCATCACATGTTATAAAGGTTTGCTTTGAAACATTTGAGCTCACCTATCGAGAATGATGCATAAGCAGTTAAGATGCAGAATCCACATTACCTGTTTGTGAGGCCTTCTCCTTGAGTCCAAAGACATAAAGTTGTGAATGCAAAGAACCTGCGATAGGTACATTTGTTTATCCACTGATTTCTCCAGGACCTAGAGAAATTTCGTATTGATAGCCAGGTGGGATCTCTCTTCTGTTTTGATCATGGCTCCTTGAACTTACTGTTTTTTAACAATTTGTCTGGATACTCAGTAATGTAGCCTTTCCACCCATGGCCACCTGGGGACAAGTACTGAGAATAGGTACACCTGAGGAAACATGTAACATTCAGTCAATCAGTTTGCACCTCTGCCTCATTACTAACACCTTAGTAAACCCTAGAATTTACAGTGTCAAAGACATCAGAATCCTTTCCCTTGAGCTAATATAGGCAACGCATGTTTTACAATTGTATAATTGTAATGTTGAGTGCAGACACTATAAAAATGTTGGTTTGTGTTTCAGCATATAAAATGCTTGGCTCAATTGTGTTTTTGCCGTATTCCTCATTCCCAGCCCCCTGCCAACCATAGAGTTTATCTTCACTTCCCCCTGAGATTCATGCATTTAAGTAAAGCACTTTGGTTATCCCCTATGGGTGAAATAGGCTGTGTGAGATCAGTACCTGTAACAGAGAGTTCCCGATAAGCAGACTACTCTTGGACCCTGGGCAACGACCTCCTTTTGATAATGATATTTCGTCCTATTCTTGCATTGTAATGTAGATTATCGTAGGCTTTGTTTATTCCTGATTGTTTTTCAATATTAACTGATCAATGAGTGTCCCGTACATTTTCTTCATTTAAAAGTTTTTTAATGATCTGTATAATTCTTCAATTGACTAATTCAGGTGTAAGCTATTATTCTCACTTATGTTTAATGCACACTACCCTTCATTGTGGATGCCTGTTTCTGACTATCTTCTGTAGATTAACTACCAGGTGAATAGGATGATGGATTGTAATCACACTTTGGCACAGAGCTAAAAAAAAAAGTTTCTCAAAAGTACTTTTAATAATCTCTTTCTTTCTGACCCATCTCCACTTTGCCTCTTTATTGCTGCATTCCTCAACTATCTATCTTAACTTGACCATGCCATGTTTTGTTTTTTTAAAGATAAGTCAAGACCTACAGACACAGGAATTTGTCAGTTGATGTCCTGCATTTCACAGTATAATACAGATATGCACAAAATTCATAAATATACAAATATGTTCACCATAAGTGTATCTTGTCCAATTATCCCACCTATAGATGCATCAGTGAGGCTCTTCCAAGTACACAATATTAAATGGCACCCATATTCTTCTAAAATGTATGTGCTTAAAGTTCCTTTTCTACTTGCAGTATCTGCTTCAATTTCATAATAGTGGCATAACAAAATCTTTCATTTATCAACACGAATTTATACACTCTTTAGCTGTACAGAGATGAGTTATTGTAATAGACATACATTCTCTGCACTGAGAAACTTGGTATATTTTTATCTGAACCCTCCATTACACTTTGAGCAAGCAATGCAGCATACAGATCGAAGAACTGATATAGTCTTTCGATTGTTGCCCCAAAAATCATTAAGTTCCTGGCAGTTCGCCAAAATATGCAGATCATCAGCATTAGGCAGTCTGCATTGTAAGCAATTTGAATCCAACCGTTCCCTTAATTAGTTTGGTTGGTATATTATATAAGCAATTAATAACTTGCTGTAATTTTAACTTAGAATTTTTAAATGTTATGTTGGTAATACATTTGCATATAAAATCTCCTCCCCTGCGATCCTGACCCCAAGTTCTTTGAAACATGTATCTGCAATTATATCGAATCCTTCACTATGAGCTGAGCGAAAACGGTTCTATTAGATCAATTTGTTTTAAACATTTATCTTGATGGTCAGTTTTCATAAAATATTCCTGAATCTACATGTATTTTTAAAAAAAAAAGAATCCGGAAGTTATTACTTAACTGCCCATATGTGCGAAATGTCATTAGAGTGTAAATATTCAACACTGAAAATACCACATCGGGTCCAGTTTTTACAACTATCTCAAAAAATTCCGCTGATACAGTTTGCCCCCTAACAAAGTGTATGCATTATCTATAGGAATATTTGCAGCTTTCTGAATATGCAGCTATGTTTTATGTGTAGAATAGACAATCTTAAAAAGAGCCTGTTGAAATAGTTGGTCAGAGATGCTGCATAAAAATACAATAACTTAATCTATGCCCATTTGAGACATTAATTGATTCTCATCATTAAATGTATTATTATTCAAACTTTGATTACGTTAGTACATTGTAGCCAAATGATGCAACCTGAAATCTCCAGGTGTAGTTAAATAAATCAAATAGCCTGTCAACGTTTCCAATAACCAAAACTATTGATTATAGAATTGGGTCAATCAAGAAATGGATATAGGAGGCTAATTGAAACAGAGTGGAACAAATGGCAGGTGATACCGGTGTTGCGTTGGAATAATATTTTGGTTAAGCAGAACTTCATAATTAAAAAATAAAGTACGTTCCACATCTGCCCACAAAGTGACCCCCAAACAAATGGCTGAAACAATAATGCGATGGTCTCTAGCTCCATATTTATGATTAAGAATTTTAAGTCTGTACCATGATGGGTCTCTGGGACTTCATGCTGTGTCGCAAAGGAGAAGTCCCCATCTTGCCCTTTAACTGCCGCCATGCCTCTCCCAGTCTGATCCATCAGTAGTACTTCCAGGGCACTGAGTGAAGGGGTGCCCACTATGATCATTGCAGGCAGAGCTGTAGGAGTGATGTATTTGGATGACCGCTGCAGCCGCTCAGTGGTCACAGCATTTTGAATGGTGCCTTATCCACGGCTGAGGATCGATTCAACCCTGGTAGATTAGAGTATTTGCTCCCAGGGATTAGCCGAAGCTGCTCTTATTCCCAACCCCATTCCCACCCCCCTCACCCATTGGCAGTGCTTAATTTGTAAAATAATTGGGTGCCCAGAGCACGGCCGGCACTATCACATGCCAGCTGGTCGAATACCAAGAGTGCGTATTCTAGTATCCACCTCATGCCCCACCACCTGAACATTTAGGTCACTCTTGCAAGTTCCTGCTTACACCCTTTGTGATGGTTTTCGGTGTTTCTCTTTCCTTCCCCTTCATTTGTTTTTCCCGCTCTTGCTCTTGGGGATGTCTGTTGAGGAAAAATAAGTGCTGTTCCTCAAAAATGAGTGCCAGTGAGCTCCACCACCCGCTCATATTAAGCACAGACTATTGTGATCTGTCAGTAGTAACCATGGATATCCATAACTCCCAGGGAGATCTAATTTGACTAGCACAGAAATGGGGTAAGTGTCATTGCCTATCAGCACGCAGCATTTCACCCATGTGTCCAAGGATTTAGGTGGTGGGGCACAAGGTTTTGGAGCCCTCACAAACCAGCCTCCCTCTTGCCCTCCTCCACTTTGCAATGTCAGAATCAAAGAAGAAGAATTCCATAGTTTTCCAGTGGCTAAAAGATGCGGTTTTGAACAGTATGTGAAACAATTTGTACAGTTTGTGGAACTACTTGTAAATTTGCTTTAGTTTCACAGATCCTACTGTCTCTATGGATTTGCTGCGAGCTGTGCTGCAACCGAGCATCAATGAAGAGATCCAGATCGTCTTCAACAAATACATGAAGGTAATGGCTGTTTATTGCCTTTGCACTATTATTTCTTTCATGTTTTACACAGTGAATCTCCACACACGTGGCTTAACTTAAAAACTAACCACGAACGAATTGCACTGAGTTGACATTGACATTGTCTGTGGATGGTATACAAACAGCATTTTATTAAAGTGGATATGGTTGTCTGCTTATCAAGAGGAATATGTCTGATTTACCTTATAAATGCAGTTCAAGTACCAACGTCTCCTCTTTTGTGTAAAAATGTGGTCTATCAACCACAGCTCACATGTTAAAGTATTCTTGGATAAATGCAACTCTTTGATAATTTACTTATTACATAACATATCTGCTGAAATCAGGGTGTGGGCTATGTTCTTCTGGGCCAACTGCGCTGCGTGAAAGTAAATTGGTTAAAAATAAATATTCTTTGACCGTAAGTCTTTGTTTATGGACAGTTCTTTCAGAAGGCAGCTATAAACGTCAGAGAAAATGTTGGTGAAGAAGTAGACCCAGAGCTGCTCATCCAGGATGTCTGCCGCAGCACCCTTGAGCAGGTCAGATTTTACACAAACCTCTTGTCGGAACTCACTTTGGGACATTCTTTTTTTCAAGTACCATTTCCCATTCTGTTTAGTTGAAAGCCCTAGAGAGGGCTGAGGATTTCAGGGTGTTGAATGACTGTTGTGACTCTTGATATTTATGTAAAGCTCTTTTTCATTTCATTTTTAATTAAATTTGTTCCTCCTTCTCTCAGGCCAAGCTTCTTTTCTCAAACAATGACAAGGCAGTTGTGAGACCCACCAGTGAACTTCCAGGGTTTAAGGTTGGTATCTTCTGTTGAAGTAGAAGACTCAGCAGTGAAGATTCTAGTATTTGTATTACTGTTTAGTATTGGAATCTGTATGATGGTTTGCTATTATCTGAGTGGATCAGTGGTGCTGTGTAAACCTTGGCCAATTTTAGTGCGAGCTTGCTTGAAAGATTTGTACGCACATAATGCTGAGCTCACTTTTTCCATTAAAGGGCTCTCAACTCTTGGCTTTCATTCTTTTGGTATAGGGATAAACGGAGGAGGGGAAGAAAATGGTGTTGTGAGGGGGCTATTTTTTGGCCACATAGCAGTGCTTGCTGTTTCCAGGACTTGTGACCAGTTGGTTGGGCCTTACCTTGGCGATGTGTGGCTGGATGGGTTTTAAGGGGCATGCATGGAATGGAGGGCTTTTGTATGTTGCATTGCTTCATATCCTCCCTTGGGACTTGTGGCTGGGTAGGCATGGCTACAGGGGCCTTACGGGGGAGAACTGCCTCTGTATTGATGTGTGCACAGAACCCAGGATGTGATTTTAGTTCTGTAGGATTCGTTATTTTTTTATCTACTAACAGCTATTTTCTCTTACTCCCTCAGCGAGCCCGACAAGTAGATGAAGAGTCTAGTCAGAGGGGGAGTCCTATTCTCAAAAAGGTAAATTCCAAATCCTAATTTGCGGGTGGTGTTTCGGGCTAGGAGCTCTTTTGGTGTCAAGTGTATTGCAGGGATTGGTAGTAATTGTCCAGTGGCTAGAGGTCTGTTAGCGTATGTGTTGTAGGGAGTGGGAATTCTGTGCCAGTATTCATGTGGTTCAGTTTGTATTTAAAACATGCCTGTGCTGCGAGTATAAATGACTTGGAGTCTACAAACGGAAAGATTTGGAGGAAACTGACGACTGTGAGGAAGCTTGTAAGTTTTCCAGACTGCGTGGTCTAAGTCCGTGTACATAAAGGGGTTTCACAGGCTGGTAGTTGATGCTAGTTAGGGTTATAAAGTTTCACTTTCCGTTTTAACTTGTTGAAGTTTATAGCCATGATTCAAATTGATCATGAAAAGGTCAGAGATTTACAGCACCAATGCAGTAAATTCCTCCTGTTCAAAGATTTCCACTTAGAACTTGTACATAATAAATAATCAGTATTTAGCACACTGAATTCCACATGTATGCAGCTTGTTCAGGCCCTTTTCCCCTCAATAACATTTAGCAGGTTTGGCCTGCCGAAATCTGTCTGGGGCAAACCAAAAGATGCAAAAATTACTTCACTACTCAGAATTCCAGTCCATGTACTTTTCCTTTCTACACATGAATCAGAATTCAACCACCAACCCGTAATCATGGCCCAAATCTTGACCACGTAGCCATGAGGTCTGCACCCTTGCTTTACACATCATGTATAACCCTACCTGTGTGGGCCTGGAAGGTTAAAGAAGCAAATTGGAACTATGAAGTTACATGTGACTTGTGCAGTTCTTTTCCTGAGTATGAATATTTGAACACTGTCTGACAATGTACACATCCACCACGTTTCACACTATTTTTTCTAACCTTTAATTGAAATCACAGAATGTCAAAATATTATGAAAAAATAGTTATCAAATAAATTTGTGTTTGTTGGGCGCAGCTACAAATGAATTGATAGTCACCCTCTAGTGAGTGTGTCTTGGCCTGTTTTGGAAGTGTTTTCCAGGAGGTTTTGGAGATTTATATCAAAGTCAGACCCCATGACTAAAACTCACCGTCAGTGAAGTAGGAATAGGCACCACTATGGTGATTGACCTTTGACTATTTATAGATAGAGCTATATATAATTCCCCCACCTCTTACACCTTTTATTCTTTTATTTTAATGAGCTAGAGAAAGTGTTTTTCACCTTTTTATCTTTTCATCTTTTATTTTGATGAAAACCTTAGTTGTCGCACTGCACGTCATAAAACACACAATCAGATGTGCATTAGTCTGTCAATTAATGCACCATATGAAAATAACGTCAGTCTGTAATATGCCAGCAATATGTTCAGGCTGAGCTAGATCCTTTGACAAGAGAATGGAATTTATTGAGGTCACAGGAGGACTTGGGAGAACGAGGATGGCAGTTGCAACCTGTAGGGGAGGCAATGCAGATGCTGGATGGATGAGATCGTTTGATGACAAATTCCTACCCACGTACTACCCCTTGATGTGATCCTTCCAAGAGGACCCCTTGTTACACTGGTGACGAAGATGGGATGCTGAAGGACCAGAAGAAAAAAGATCTCAACAACAGGTTCCACTGAACCCTCCTCTGCTATTGCAGCATTGTACCGTCACTGGTAACCCAAATATTATTATCAGATGAGCTGGACCTTCTCTCCCTCAGCCTTTGAGATTGTTTGGAAACCTTTTGGGAACCTGAGAGGTGAAACTGCCACTTGCGAGTCATTGAGAATTAAGAAACAATATGTGGTCAGGGGATGGCAATATTTTATTGGTGTGTTTGGCCGGCTGGTGTTTTGGATAACTGTGACTGCTCTCAAGTAATAAATGCCCAGGGCAGTCTTGTTTATTTTTAAGGAGTACGTTACCTATTGTGGGGTACACGCGACCTGAGTGTTAGCCAGCGAGTTAGCTAGTGCTGTGCCACCCAGCACAGTTCGCTCTTCAGTGTAGAACTCGGGGTTGCAGCAGAAACAGGAAAGCATCACAGCAAGAAGGAATAGGCCCAGCTCAGCTTGCACATCAAAGCGCAGTAAGTGGTTGCTCTCACAACAAAGAACCAGCGTGGCAACAAGGAACCAGCTCAGGGCAAGATAATGAGTTGCTGTGCATGAATGCGGAATTCCTATCTCCCAACGCCCGGGACATATTGTTTGGGATCAAGGGCAACACGTTTTCATGTTTATTTTGTCCTTTGGACAAATAGTCCCAACCCCCTGCAGCACAAACCCTTTGGCTGCCAGTTTACAGAGCATGGAACTGTCTGCGGTTGAGGTAATATGTGTGTCCATATGTTAATGCTGTTAGAACTTGTATTTATAGTTCATTAATGAAAAACCTTCATTATTAGAGTGAGCGCTGTAAATAAATACCTTCAGGTCACACTGCCCTACTGACAGTGGTTCCAGTAAACAAATCAAAAAGTACACACGTTCGAAAAGTTTAACAATATGAAGAGAAGTGTAATGCTCCTAGAAGGCTCTCTGTTTAGATGCAAAGGTTTCCAGAAGCTTGTAAGCAAGAGTGAAAATTCTTTACTTTCAAAATATAATATTAAAAATGCAAGTAGGAAAAAAAACATTTTGCTGCTATGAAATTTAAGCTGTCATTTCTTTGAAGTGTCATTTATTAGCATGTGTTGACGCATGCTAGTATTTTCAAAAAATATTCCTAATGGAAAATCAGTGTTACAATTTTCAACAAGATTATAGGAAGCATGATAATTAACGAGCACTGGCAAAGCCAACAGACCTGACATTTTTTTTTTAGAGTCTTTTGGTTTTGTCAATGCGTGTTTTGTTTTGACATGGCTTTTGTAACACTTGTTGTGGGAGTTGCCAGGCCCTCACCATTGTAACAAACACTGGCAAAAAGAAAAAAGCGTTTTTGGTCTCAAAAACCACACATTGCCACCAGTTGTGTAAGACAGGCCCCGCAGCACCCCACCAGGGGGCCCCCTGAGCACAGTACCTGCCCTGAGTGAGTCTGGAGGGGGCTCGCCATGTTCTTTGCAGGGGACCGCCCTCCAGTTTTGTAAAGCCACTGATTGCCACAGTAGTTCCTTGCACTGAACAAAACTACTTTCTGTGCCAATATGCTCCTTTTGGAAGAGCAGAATGCGATCGCCCACAGTAAAGCCAGCCGATAGATAGAGCAAGAAATAGAAGTTTAATAAAAACAAAATGTCTTTGTTAACGCCAGACCTAATTAAGGACTGAAGTCTTTAAAGAAAGTCACAAAAGTGCACCCATGGTATATGTCTTTGAATCAGTGGCTTTCATGAATTCACAAGAACTTACAGAAGTAGACCAGGAAATTGTACTTCTAGAAAATATTTGTGATCTGTATTTTAGCACAAGCAAATATGCATGTGTAGATTTGCTCATGTGAAAATCTATTGAATGTTTACAAGATTACTTTCCCTTCAACCACTTTTTTCCAAACCCTGGAAGAACTTCTACTTTTGCAATTGCCAGGAGTAACTTTCCAACCCTTCTCATTATGAGAAAAGATTAAGAAGAGCTGGTGAAAATTCTTAAAACATGCAAGTTAGTAGGTTTGCAGACTCAAAGGCATTACAGCCCTGGAACTATTGCTTACTTCGTCTTCCAGAGCCCCAGTATGTAGAGCTGCAGAAAGGTGGCAAAATAAGGAAATTGCTATAGTAGGGATTGAAATTGCAAGTATTCAAGCCCTACTATAGTAGTAGTCCTGGCACAATTAGAGAGGCTATTTTCAGAGCTCTTACATATTGAGATTGCTCCCATAATTGTCGCCCCACTACGTGGTATCAAAGGGACAAGTAGATTTTTGTACTGGACAGGTAGATGTGAGAAGCAGTGTGTCTCTTGGACAAGTAGATATTTTATTAAATTACATACCCCTGTGCTGTGGCAACCCGGCAACATAGAGCCAGCACTGCTCACCACATAATTTTACGGCAACAGAGAACTGGAAAAGCAGTAAGGAATTGGCTCAATGCTGTTCCTTGCAGAATTTTAATAAAATGAAATACTTTACTCTGAACGCTTAAAAAGTGATTTCTACTTATGGGCGGCCAAGAGATCTTCTGTGTAGCTTCTGCTCACTCACTCTCCACATTGACTCGTCTAGTTTTCTGCTTTCTGTTTTCTGTCTATAATCAACTAGACTGCTAACAGAACAGCCAAGGGTGTAGAATATTTCTCACTTCCGGTATTTATCAGTGAACAACTAGACTGCGCACCAGTGAAGGAGTACAGTATTTCAATTATTTTCTTCAGTAGTTGTCTGTATTATTTCTTTTGAAAATTAACTTAAAATTCCTTTACAGATGGTTCTCAGACACGCTATTGAGGCATCGGTGATCAATTGTATATATTCAATGTATATTAGTTAGTTTGTATTAAGATTAATGGCATAGCTTTTACTAGTGGCAGGTGTTACAATGCAGAACATAACGGCTCCTCCTTCTTTTTTTTTTTTTTTTTTTGTTCAACCAAACCCAGGGGTACCACTCACCACATGGAAAAAATTTAGAAAAGTTTTTGAAAGTTATGTTGGGGTATGTGGCACTTGTTTAAGTTCAAAGAGATACACATAACTATTATTACATTGCTTAGGCCCAGAAGGTCAAGAAGTGTTTGACCACTCACCTGAAATTACTGATGTAGTTGCAGTAGACCTAATTGAATATGAGACCTGGATAAAGAAGCTCGTAAAACATCTCTGTAAGGTGAGTACCATAATTAGAAAGGTACTACTTTGCCAAACATATCCAAAAAGAGGGAGTATTGTCCCGCCATCAAACTTCGTATAATATTTCTAGGTCATTTTTCCATTGTATGCAAAAACAAAAGTTATCCAGGGAAAAGGGTGTTTGAAATTGATGGCATTAACAGTGAGAGTGATGAAGACATGGATTGTATGTGTGGACAGATGTTTGCTTTTTGAGAAAAAATCACACTATTTTACAAAGTCTTTATGAAACTAAGCTTAAAAGGAATGTTGAATAACAAAATCTTGGCATGAGACCCTGAACATATTGGGTAAGCCAATCAAACCTCTTGGTTATTTTGAGGGTATGATAGAACACAATCAAAGTTATATTCACACAAAAATCTATTTGTCAAAGAAAGGAGACAATATTTAAAGTTGGTTCCACCAGTGTGGGATCTATGGGTTATGCTTGATCTGAATAGTGTACCCCCTATTCTTTTAAAAGAAAATCACATTGAATGGAAAATTGATGAGTGTGAAACCATAGGTGACGCATTTCTTCAGGAGGTGAAGTTGAAGTTTCCTAAAGTATTTCAAAACAAGTTAGGATGTATAAGCAGCTGTGTTCATAAGGTTTGTGTGCTAGCCCATGCTAAACCTGTCACCGGTAAGCTTTGCAGTGTACCAATAGCTAGGAGAGAGGATGTTAGATTGGAATTGGAGAGACTTAAGTCTGATTTAATCATTGTAGATGTTGAAGGTACGGAATGGTTAGCACCAATTGTGGTGACTGAAAAAAGCCAGTGGAGGGTTGAGCTTGTGTGTAGACCTCAGAACCTAGTACAAATGTAGAGATTAACAAGTATCCCCTTCCAGATATTGCTGAAATGCTTTACTATGTGATTCAGCTAAAGTTTTTTCAGCTATTAATTTGACAACAGTGTACCATCAAATTGAATTAGTTGAGGTGTCCAGAGACCTCACTTTACGATGAGAGCCATGGTTCTTTAAGGATCTTTATTAACATCAAGATAACAGATAACGACCCCTGATTCAGCCGTCCTCTACAACAACTGCCGTTGCTCTTGAATCTTTCTCCATCTGCCAGCAGCGTCCAGTTGCTAGGAGACAGCATGATTCCAGAAAGGATCTATTCAAAGACTTATCACAACTAAAAATGTTTACAAGAATATAACACATCTCCCTTCCTATGCAAAACGTAACACACATTATATGATTGGAACAATATGGAATTACAAGAATATAGCAATACTAAACCTACTTAACAGAAACTTCCTATACCCATACTTTTTACATTGTTATATCAGTAATTCACATAATCTCGTAAAGACCTTGTTCTTTCCTTTCTACGCATGCTAAGTCCTCTTCGTCTTTGTCTTGATTCATCACCTCTCCTCCTACTTATTAATTTATTCCCATCAACCAACCCAATGCCTTCTCCCCTTCTCTTCTTCCACTCTTCCATTTCCATATCAGTGCACTTAGTCACCCTCCTCACATTCCACCAATTTCCATCCGATAATTTCACATTATTGCTCTGCACCTCTGTCCCCATTCTTGGTTCTGATAGTTTAGACTCACCCTTCCTTACACTGGTTCCCTAAATTATTCTTACCCACATGCCATTTTCATATTCCATATGTTCTCTTTTGATTTTGCTGTTGTGTCTAGATACATACTGTTCCTGATACTCTAATAGCCTTTCTCTCACTTCCTCATAACTAATGTGGTTTTCCCACTGGACATCCAAGCTGGCACCGCCACCGTGCTTGGTGCTCTACCTCTCAAAAGCAAGAAAGGTGTTTCCCCTGTTGCGCTATGCGGAGTAGTTCTATAACTCCACAACATATCTCTGATTTGATTTCTCCATGAGAAGTTGTTGAATAACGCTAATTGTATGCTATATCCAAAAATACAATTAAAGCGTTCAATCATGCCATTATCCCTTGGATGGTACACATGCGTTCTACAATGCTCTACTCCCCATTTTCTTGAGGAACTTTTCAAATTCCATAGACGTAAACTGAGGGCCATTGTCTGTCAAAATCTCCCTGGGGCAACCCTCTCTCCTAAAGTTTTCTTCCCCAAATGTTATCACATTCCCAGTTTTCACCTCCTTCACAAACGCTACTTCTGGCCATTTTGAGTAGTAATCCATCATGACAATGACAAACCTGTCTGAACCCAAACAATCAAAAGGACCACAAACATCAATGGCAATTCTCTCCCACGCTTTCTTTGGAAACATCATTGGTTTAATAGGTGATTCACTGGAAATATGCGATTTGTCACTGCATGTACACGTAATCCCCTTACACATTTTTCTATGTCTCTATCCATCCCAGCCCACCAAAAACTTTCACGTGTCTTCCTCTTCATAGCATACATATCTCTCTGACGTCCATGAAGTAAACCCAACAACCTTCCCCTCAAACTTTCTTGTACAACCAATTTGTCACCCCGTCTCACTATACCATCTTCGACTGACAACTCTACCCACACATTCTTGAATGCTTCTAAGTCAACATCTGAAGTCCACCTTTTTTCATCCGGTAATGACTTTATCAACTTTCCCAACACTAAATCCGATTTTACCGCACCTCTCCATTCCTCTATATTTACTGCTTCACATAACTCCGATATCTCTGCTACCATCCATTCATCTTCATCAACACCATCTACACCATCTAACGGAAGCCTTGACATGCAATCTGCATTTATATTCTTAACTCCAGGCACATATCTCATTCTAAAAGAGTATTCTTGAAGTCTATATAGCCATTTAGCAATACGTGGCGTGACTTTGCTGGCCCCTTTGGTAGTGAATATATCTACCAGAGGTTTGTGATTGGTACGAGTTCAAACTCTGTCCCCCAAACATATGTGCGAAAATGTTGCACACCCCACCAACATGCCAATGTTTCCTTCTCAGCTGTGGAATATGTTTTTTCAGCTCCCTTTAATGTTCTTGACACAAAAGCCACAACTCTTTCCTTACCATCAGATTGCTGCAACAAAGCTGCACCTACTCCATAATCACTTGCATCTGTTACCATTCTGGTCTTGTCGTCTGGATTGTACGGTTTCAGGGTTATTGCTTTTACTATAGCCTTTTTAACCAAATCAAATGCTTCTTGACAACTCCCTATCCACACAAATATACTACCCTTTTTCAACACTTCCCTCAGAACATGCACTTTGTCTGCAAAATGATCTATGAATTTAGTATAATACTCTGCCAACCCCAGGAATGATTATAGTTGTTCCTTATTTTTGTGGAGAAGGAACCTCTTCAATTGCATCCAATAGTTTAAACTTCGGTTTAATCCCATCCTGGTTTAATGTATAGCCCAAATACGCCACTTCCTCACACAAAATTTACACTTTCTTTTACTAATAGTAAGTCCTGCTTTTTTCCAATCTCTTTAACACTTCACACAACACATCATCATGCATCTGTTTGCTTTCTCCCCATATTAATACATCATCCTGAAATACTAACGTATTAGAGATATCACCCAATACTTTTTGCATCACCCTCTGGAATACAGCAGCCGCTGAAGCCAGCCCAAACGGCATTCTTTTAAAACGGAAAGCACCCTCAGTTGTTATGAAGGACGTTAAACTACGAGAACTTTTTAACAAATGTATTTGATGATACGCATCGGATAGGTCTAAAGTAGTGAAACATGTACCACCCCTTACACTAGAGAGCATCTCATTTATCCGCGGTAAAGGAAGTCGGGCCATTAATATATTGTCATTCAGATCCCTTAAATCAATACACATCCGAATCTTCCCATCAGATTCCTTCGCAATCACGATTGGACTTAACCAATCAGACGCTTCTATAGGTTCAATAACATCTTCTTACACAGCCTCTGTAACTCTTCTTTAAGACTGTTCCTGAGAGCCAAAGGTACGTTACGTGCCTTGTGTACCTTAGGTGTAACATTTTCTTTTAAAACATTGCGGTGTTCAAAACCCTTTAGACAACCTAATTTCCCACTAAATAGATTAGTAAACTTGACGACCCATTCATTATCACTTCTTGTCTCCATCAATAATACTTGTTCAGGATGATTGGGATTCAACAACATCCCTAATGCACATTGTTCCTTCCAACCCGGCAATGATCTTCCTCGCTCGACTACATGTATTTTTCCAATTGCCTTCCTGTTTTTAAATCCAATTCGTGAAAATAACCTAAAATAGGCAGTTTTCCACCACAATAACCCTTCGGTTCCACATATGTTTTCGTAAGTATGTTGTTCTTCAAAGTTTCCCATACTTGCATGTCTATCAATGTAAAAGGTGAACATGAATCTGCCCACACTTGTACATGTTTCCCGTTTATTTCAACAGTACACTTAGGTGGTTTGTATTCATTATCCTTCTTATCATATTGAGTACAAACTAGTGTCTTTTCATCCTCTATCGCTAGGACTTCTAGTTCATCCTCTTCACTTTCACGTAAGTCATTGGGTTTAAAGTTCACATACCCATCTTCCACAATATTCACCGATCTCCCAAATCTGTTTCCCTTAATTGTCCTGTATACTCTTGCAAAGTGTCCAAGTTTCCCACATTTAAAACATTTGCTGTTAAAAGCCAGACAATTCTTTGTCTCAGCTAAGTGTTTAGTGCTGCCACACCTAAAACATTTTCTTATTTCCTCGTCAAATTTATTCGTAAATTTCTTATTAATCTTCACCTCATTTACTTTAGTACTTTCTTTATTATCCAAATCCGTGCTTTTCAATTCTTTAACATACTGAGAAGTATTTTCCATGTGTTTTGCCACTCTATGGTTTTATCCAATGTGGGATTTCTTAAACTTAGTAATTTTTCCTTTGTTTTTGTATCTCTTACTTATAAATTGATTCTTATAATCTGGTCATTTAGATCTTTAAACTTGCAAGTTATCGCCAATCGTCTTAGCATGGTTATATATTGATCTACAGTTTCTCCTTGTTTTTGCATGCATGAAAAAAAATTGTGTCTCTCCACCACAATATTGATTTTCTTTCCATAGTGTTCCGTTAGTGCTCCTATAGCTATTCATACACATCTTCTTCCCCTTGGTCAACATCTCCACTTCCTTCTCTTATATTATATGTCGGTAGAGTTTTTAAAACTTTTCTGCCTTCTACACCTAAACAGTGTTTGAGGATAGCTAATTTCCTTCTTTGAACAAATGATTCTCCTCCTATAGCATCCAAGTAGGTTTCAAATGCCTCTTTCCAATCCTCTCATATCATACATGGCTCTCCTGGATCCTGTGAATATACTGGAGGAGGTGGTATCATTTGTGAAGCCATGTTCTCTATATATATATTATTTTTCCTGCAACGTAAAAAAACAATTCCTTAGTTCATCTGTGCGTATCAGCCTAGTTGATATGTAAGCGCCGATCCACACTGTTCATTTGTTTCTACTCTTTGTTGTCTTAACTGCTGTGCGCATCAGCGAATTGAATCCCTGCAGTGCGCTTGTTGTTAGAATGTTGTGTTCGTAATAGAGTTAATGCGTATCTATGCGCATTAACTCTATCTTCACTTTTACAATAAGAGCTGTGGTTCTTTAAGGATCTTTATGAACATCAAGATAACAGATAATGGCCCCTGGTTCAGCCGTCCTCCACAACAACTGCTGGTGCTCTTGAATCTTTCTCCGTCTGCCAGCAGCGTCTAGTTGTTAGGAGACAGCATGATTCCATGAAGGAACTATTCAAAGGCTTATCACAACTAAACATGTTTACAAGAATATAACACTCAAAGCATTTATTACTCCTTTTGGAACCTTCAGGTATACTAAATTGCCATTTGGCTTAGTTTCTGAAGCCTCTGTCTTTCACAGAGCTTTAAAATAAGTATTGAAAGGTTTGGAAGGGATAAAGGTTTTTCAGGATATGTATTGGTGTTCGCAATGTATTTTAGTGAACATAACTTCAGGATGAAACAAGTGTTGAAGAGGTTTGAAGAACACAACCTTACTGTAAAGGTTGAAAAATGTAAATTTAGGAGAGGTTCAATTGATTATCTGGGGTATACTATTATGGAGGAAGGCGTTACTTCCAAAGAAGAGTTAATCATATGCAGGTTGAAGTCACCCAGCAACAGATGATGTTCTTAGGCATAGCTGAATACTTTAACAAATTTGTTGGAGGCTTAGTAGAAACTTGTGTCCACATGAGCAAACTTCTCAGGAGAGGTGCAGACTTTTCGTGGAATTCTCAAATTGAGGCTGAATCCTGAGAGGTAAAAGAGAAACTCAGTTGTGCTCCCAAGTTAAGAACTTTAATACAAATGCGTCTTTATCTTTACCATTGATGCCAGCTTGAAGGGTCCAGGAGCTGTTTTACAAAAAGGTTCCAGTGATTTCCAGAGGACTATTTTGTTTTTTCACCGAGTTTGAAAGAACCAGAGACCAGATATTCAGTCATAGTGAGATGTTGATGGAGTACTGGGCACTAATAAAACGTCAAATATTTTTATGGGGAGGAAAGTTTGAGATCAGAGCAGATCACAAACCTCTGTGTGAGGTATTCAAGAAAAAAGGCACCAATGCTGTCTCTAGTAGTATTAGAAAATGGCTAGTTGCCTTTCAGGAGTATGGCTTGTGATAAAATATACTCCAGGCGTAGAAAAAATTGTAGCAGTGCCTTATCTAAGTTAGTTTCACGGGTCATACACAGGAATATGAGAAATGTGATGAGGATGAACGTGATGAGATTGTTTGTGATTAATATTGCAGCAATACCTGAAGAGCGTGGCACAAAGATTTGCAGTATGATAGTATCATGCAGGAGGTCCTTTTGTTATTGAAAGAGTGGTGGGATGACAAAAACAAACAGAGTGAAGAAACAGAGTTTCTGGAGTGTCAAGGACGAGATTTCTGAATGCCAAAGGTTGTTACTTCATGGCACACGATTGGTCTTGCCCCGCTCCCTCAGAAATGAATTGTTCTTCCTAGCCTATTGCGATCATCAGGATATGTCCACAACCAAACAGAAACTCAGGATGGCATACTTGTGGCAGGGCATGGACTTGCAGGTGGAACTAATGGTGAGGGAATGCATGCAATGTGCTCTCAGTGAGAAAACCATAAAGCCCAGAGTACAACCCATGATTGTCAGAGAGCTTCTTGCGTCTCCTTGGCAAGGAATTGCATTGGGCATCCTAGGTCCATACATGGTGATGGATTTTAAAGTTATGTGATAGTGATAATGTACATGTTCTTCAGGTGGTCTAAGATAAGTCTCACAAGGGGAATTGAAACCAAACATGTGATAACATTTCCAAAAGATGTATTTGGAAGAAAGGGTTTATCAAAAGTATTATTAATTGAGAATGATGTGTAACTTGTGTCCTATGAGATGGAGCTTTTTTTACAAGAATGTGGCATACGAGATAAGAAAATGTGCACTCTACCATCCTGAAACCATTGGAACGGTACACCTGTTCAACATAGGTTTGAAAGAAAATATACAAATGGCCAAGGAGAGTGGCTCAATGTGGAAGCATGAGGTCAACAAGAGGCTTGAAGCATACAGATTTACTCTACACTCTACCACAGAAAAGAACACCTTTCAAGCTATTTTGTGGTAGACAGCCAAACATTCTGGTGGTTTGCAACTGGGTAAATCATTTAATAGAAAAGGTCAGATGAGATAACTAAAAGTAATGCTTGGAGATTGAAAGAGGACTAAAAAGTGGAAGATCATAAAGAAAACTTTGACAGGAGAAAATCTGTAAAGAAAATAGTGGCAAAAGTTGGTCATTGGGTCAAGATCAGGAAAAAACTGTGAAACTTTGTAAGCCTATAAAAGTTAAGAAACTATTCACTAATGGTGTGAAAACAGAGGAGTCCCACATTTGGAACCTGAATAGAGTTGTCCTTATGATGAAAAGATTATTCCCAGTGGAACACCTGGTGTTCGGTTTCCAGTCAGAAAGAAAGAAGGTGCCTTGAGTAAAAGACACCATAGAGAAATTAAATCTCCTGCTTATTTGAAAGATTAAATGAAATAGGTTTAATGTATTATTTATTACACCACGTATTTACTTATATTCTTCATTGCATTTACATCAGTTTCCCTTTGAGAACTTATATGGAAGTGTGGTGTAATTTTATTCAAATCTTTGTATATAGTCAATTATTTGTTTGTTTGATTTGTTGTAATTTTTGAAAAAGAAAATTACATTTATGATAAAAGAGAAAGTGTGTAACATACCAGTAATATGTTAAGACAAGAGAATTTAGTGAGGTCGCCGGAGAACTTAGGAGAACGAGGGTGGCTGTTGGAAGCTGGAAGGGAGGCAATGTAGATGCTGGATCGATGAGATCTTCTGTTGATGAATAAACTCCTCCTAACCTCATACTACTGCTTGATGTAATCTGTTCAAGAAGGCATTCTGGTACACAACCCATGTTTCCTTATCCTCTATTCTGGTGATGAGCATTTCTTTACCTCAGCAGTTGACCAGGAAGATAACCTACGGCATAAAGAAACCTGAATGCGAATGAACTATGTATTTGAAGGCCCCTAAAACTTAATTGACATTTTCAGGTCCCAAGATGATCTACTTTCTCATAAAAAACACATACCTTACCCTTTTTTGGGTGGGACATGGTCCTTCCTTCTGACAAAGAACTGTCCATCAAAACACAAGTGAGAATATCGTTTGTTATTTTATTCTCAAATAATCAGTTTAAAGGTTAACCCTGGCCAACGTGCCATGGTGATCAGGCTATTGCAATCATGGGACTGAACAGTGCTTATTTAGATTATTCTAATAGACAGGAGCCTTCAACCCCTTTATTAAAAACATTCTCTTATTGTCTTGTTGGGACACAGCTTGTCATTTGCAGTGAGAAAATAACTTATCTGTTCAATTGTAATAACTTGCAGATGAGTTGATGTGCCAGGGCCAGCTTGTGGTGCCAGTAGACTGGAGAATGGCAGGATATAGACCAGAGTGAGGTTTATGGCAGATTGTTTATTTTTTTAAGGGTGTTGACTCCCTAGAGGAAAGCAGGAATTATTGCATTTTACCACGCTTAATGAATTATAGGTATTTTTGAAAGAGAGTTGCCTTAAAGTGCACCATATTACTAGCTGTATGTTGATCTGCTTAATTTTGCAATACAGATTGATAGTTGAATTACATTTTTTGCAGTCATACTCTTTATGTGACTGAGCAAGAGACCAAGGATTTAAGCATTTTGGGGGATGTGTTATGGTGTCATGAAGAATAAAATGCCCTATAATGTAAATTAAAACCATATTTCAAGGCACCTCAGAGCATTATGACCTTATAAAGGAACTCATCCCTCTGCCTCATCCCTCTATATAATTGCAGAACTCCTCATTGACTTGGATAGCCTTATGATGTATAAGAGAGAGTACTTTATCCTATATGTATTATCTGCATAGAGGCCTGCCTGACTTCTTACACAATTGCCTAGGATACAGTGATGAGACTCTTCAGAGATTTCAGAAAGTATAATCATAACTTCAACTTTGGCGGTTCCTACATAGAAAAAGAAAGGATCAAATGTAAATTCTACAGCATGACTTCCCACCTGTCACAATAACATGATGACTGTTTAGCATCACTAATTGGCCCCCAAAACCAATTGTAAATCAGGAAGACTGCAAGGGCTATGTAAAAATAACCATTTATTACTGAACGGAATTGTTGGTCCTTCAGTTGACAATCTCCTCTGGTTTGCAGGGACTTGGCTTCGGGGGTGGGGGGAGGCGGTGGTGTTTGGAGTGCTACACGCCCCGTAATAGATTTCTTTTCTGATGAATAGTTGACCATGTGCTTCAGTCTTGCATGGTGAGGTGTTTGTCGGAGTTCACCTGGGATTTTTGCCTGCACATACTGACAAAAACACACACACTCTCCTCTCAGTTTTGAAAGTCCTCAAAATGTTAGTTTGTGTTTCTCAAACTTATTATTCCTATAAATCTGCATTCCTCTCACTTTCCACTGCCTCTTAAGCCCCTCTCATGCGCCCTGCTTATCGTATAATGTATTTCAACATTATAAGGCTGCATGATGCTCATATATCACCCACCTGCCTCCCTCCTTATTTACCAAGCTTGCGCCCCTGTCGGTTTGACATATATTGTTTAAAGGTATTCATTGTCATAGGAATGCTCCTGAAGCTGTCCTTGAAGTGCCCACATGGGAAGTCAATGTTTGTAACTCTTATGCAGTCAACATGCTAAGGCTCAGCACTGGTCATAGGGCAGTGGTCATGTAAAAGGTAAATAATTATATAGGGTGAGCTGATTGAACCCTTAGCAAAGAGGTGACTCCTATGCTGATATTTAAAGCTTGGATCCCTAGAAATTAGGGAGAGTTCATTGGCTAAATAAGTTTCCCATATATTGGTTTAACAACCCTCCAGATTTCTGCAGCCCTAGTTTGCTGAAACATAGGAATTCAGTTTAACTCTACACTCCTTGCTACTGGGAAGACACAGGAGGAATACACATATTTAGGAATGGGGACATTTATATACTAGCTAGGTATTGGGCCATTCAGCGTTTAGCTTGCAGTGTGTATTTATATGGGATACTTTTCCTTGTCTTGTAGTTCAACTAGAGTCACTATGGGTTAGGAGCTATTCGCAGTTCTGTGGACTGAAGTTTCAATCTCCACCTACTCCTCACAAAGTATGTCACTTGTTGGAACAAATAAGAGCATCCTATCTGCAGTTATTGATATTTTGTTGCTAGAGGTCACTTCACAGAATTTCCTTGCCAGCTCCCTCTATTTCTTTCTAATCTCTTCGGGAGGAATACTTCTTGGATTGGAATAGCAGGATTCAAAGATTAAACTCGTAACGTATGGATGCAATATTTAAGCTGCACTGTTGTGTGCCCTTGCTTGTGCGTTAAAAGACCTAATAGCAGTATAGCCACCAGATTTCTTGTATTCAGATTTCTTGGATACTGACTCAGTCAGGAAGTCAGTATTTTTCTTTAAAATGGAACTGAAAATGATCAGACGTAATGGAAGAAGAGAAGTAGGAAACTAAACCAAGTAACATTGTAAGAAATGGAAATCTCTTAGTTTGGGGAATTTAGTGGATCATTCATGCTTGCATGGCGATTTGTTTGGCATAGTAATTGTTTCCACTGGTTATTTTGCCATAATTTTATCTCTGTGGGAGAAAATATGTTCTTGTCCTGAAGAAAGTAGGGAAAAAACACTGGGACGCGCCGACGTTATGAACAAACTGAATTCACGTAATAGTTTTATACAATAGAAAGTTACTTCTATGTCACATCATGTATCTTGTAAAACGAGGAGACAGATGAGTACCACTGTAGTGGATAGTTTTGTGGTTATTCTTTTTGTTTTTCCGTTATGTAATTTTTGTTTGCTGTTGTTATGATGTTGATTTTTGATGGTGCGCTGTATCAGGGTTGTTTTTAAAGAATATGCATGCATTTGTAACAGTGAGTGTTCTTAACTGTATATGGGTAATAAAATCATCCAGAGGCTGTGTGATACAATAGAGTGTAATTTTTACAGTTGGATTCAGGTCTTGTGAACACGCCATTAAAGCTTGGTGCTTCTTTTTATACCATTGTGGTACTGGACTTCGTTTGTTGAATTTTTCTGCATGGTATATGAATTTCTGTGTGGTACAAATGTATGTGGTTTGTTGATTTCCCAAGGGGAGATTAGATGGTATTGTTTATAACGGTGCTCCATCTGCTTGGTGTGTGGGGCCCTCTCTCTTATTTGACTGATGCTGTATCCATCTTTTGCCTGTATCCCTTCTTGCCAGTAATACCAGATAGAACCATATTTTTTTGCTTTAGATTGTTTAAACTCATTTGCGTCATCATTCCATATTCCAACAATGCCGAAGTTGGGCTTTCCCTCTGTCTGCCTCTCTAGTATTTCAGATATTGTCTTACCCACATCATACAAGAACGAGCATAGTAATGGACTGATTGTAAACATGTAAATTATTCATTCCTGCCAGGGCATATGTCCTGCACCTACTCCATTTCTCCTAATTTTCACTGCCTTCACCAGACCTAGTAGCTTCTATGGAAAGTGAAGAAACGATTCCTTCCCAGTGGGGCAGATTTAACAGTATTATACAAATATTCAAAGACACTTACCATGGACATGAATTTTCCAGCTCCACTTGAGGCAGTTCTCCTTCCTACATCCTTTGTGGGTACTTCAGTTTTTCACCAGCTTCTTTCCTTGTCTCCTATTATGAATAGTTTGCAGGTCCTGCTCCATTTGACAATTCCCTTTTCCAATCCAGTCTTGTATTTTTAACCAGGATATTCATTGCAGATGTTTAAAACTTGGCATGGACCCACCTGTTTTTTTTTTTTCTATCTGTCCCAAAAGAGATCAGTTTATCTTCGTCTAATTATCGACCCCATCTACGTGTTCCTTCTCTTTTAAATGGATTGAATACAGAGCAATCATAACTTATGGTGTGCCAGTGGAAACCCCAAATTGGTGCAAGCTTAGTAGAATATGGACTTCTGACCATATTCAGACCAATCTGACCTCATAACCATATCCTTGCTGCTGTTTAAAGTGCCTTGAATCATACTTTTTAAAGAAATCTGGATGACTCAAACTTGTAGATAAAGGTCTGAATTTTTGTCAGCATCCTACAGTTGTTTTAGCTGAGAGGCCCAGAGGTAGAACTACTAGTCATGTAGCGCTGATGGGGCCATGTGCCCCATTTATTTAATTTTCTTATTAGTTTTTTCCACAAGATTCTTACACTTTTAGACCCCCTTATAAATCTGCTTATCTTCCCTTGCAGCTTAGATATCTTTTTTTCGGGTCTCACCTCGGCAACGGCATGGTCTTTCAACAGGGCCAGCCCTTTTGGTTGGTTGTTTGGCCTGCCTTTCAAAATTTCTTTGCTCTGATTGGTGAATAGTGTACATGTGTCCCGTCTTTGGGTGCTTTGTTCCCTCCCAGCCGATTTCACTAATTGATCCTTTTTGTTGGCCATCTGTTGTCTTCTCGCTTGTACCCTGTCCCTTCTGTCATTGCTGCTGTCTTTCCTGCACAGTTGCTTGTTTTGAAAGAGAGTTTCCTTGCACTGCCTTTTGCTGGCCATCTGTTGCCTCCTCTCTTGCAACAACGATCATACCTGAATTTCTTCACACTGCCCCAGGTGGAAAGTATTTACTTCTCTGCTGTTCTCAGACAGCAGGACTTAACAGGTGAGTCATATGTGCCTCTTGCATAGCCTCAATCCACAGTCTCGAGCCACAGAGAGTCTCAATTCTTGCGCTGTCACATTCACATTCAGCTCTCGTGCCAAAGAGTTCTAATCCATTGCATTAACACTCCACTTGCTGAAAACCGTGATTCAACAAACGTCTCTTACCCTCTCTTTCCTCGCCTTTCCATTATTTGTTCCCCTGTAAAATGGATCCAAAAAAGAATCCAACGCTTTTGCTGCAAATGTCGTCTTTTTCTGACATTTTTCTGTTCCAAAGTGCAGCCTCAGGATGGAGAGAAAAAAAGGTTACCAATAAGTAAACCAAATAAAGCAAGACAAAGTGGTCGCAAAGTGGCCAGATTGGTTTTACTCACACCCACACACATTAGTTCCACTTTACAGAGTTTGCTAGTGAAGCGCTTTTTTCGTTTTCTGATCTTTCTTTGAAAAACATTGTTTTCAGTTTTTGCTGCAGATAGAGAAAGATAAATGGAAATGCTTTAGTTATATGCAGGGCCAGTGGAATGATGTGGCAGAGAGAACCAAATTATGTAGCAGGGTTGACCAATTTATGTGGCAAGAAAAGTCCAGTTATGCATTTACAACACCACTAGCTCTAACTCAAGCAAATGCGAGACGTATTGCATTGCAAATGTTTGTTATTGAAGGTTAAAGGATTGTTGTCAAATAGAAAGTTGAACATAGGTAAAAGTTGCATCTTAATGGGATTTTCTTGGCCATATCATCTTAATATTAGATCCCGCCATATATTTATTGATCTTTCTACTTCATTAGAGGTCTTTTTTTAGGTTTATCTCAGTTATTGTATCGAGATTTTTAACCACTTTTATACCCCTGTATTTTATTTGTTGCTTGATTTCGCTCCTTTCCCCCGTTCCATTCCCAAGCCATGATCTGTGTTTTACTGTTGTTTGCCTGAAAAATGGCCAAAAGAGAGTACTTCCTGTTGTATATGTGGAAATGTCCTAGCAATGCCAGAATGTAGATAATAAAGACATCTGTGTATAGATATTTTGTTTTTTAAAACATGTTGCAGGCAAAGGTACAATATTGTTGTTTAATCTAAGACTGTGTAGACGGCTCCATATATAGAATAAACCGGAGTGAAGTGGGCAGCCCTGCTTGGTCCCTCACATTATATTAAACTGAAAAGTCCAATTGCCTTTAACCACGGTTCTTGCCCTGGGAGGACTATAAATAATATATAGAGATTATTTGGCTATGCAAAATATGTACCTTAATTGTAAGTGTTTCAACACTTTCCTCAAATATTGTCAGTTGACTTGGTCAAAAGCTTTTGCTGAGTCCAGAGTTCAGATAGTGGGGTTAAATAGGTATCAACAAGTTTTATGGACCCTATCACAGTATGAGTTAACTCATATGAGTATGAACCGGTCATAGAATGTTTCTGATCCCCATGTACCAAGCAAATTTCTTTACTTGGTAATAGTTGATGTGTTATAAATCCAATTTCGACACATGCTTTCCTTCTAACTACAATTTTAAATCCGGATACTCAAGCACATTATCTTCTGGATATATTTTCTGAAAAAAGTTATGGAACGTATTTCCAGTATCCTGTTTTATGACCAGTTAAGAGTTTGTTTTTCCATCAAAGATTTCCTGAATAGGATTTCTCCTAAGGGCTACCCTAGTTTCCTCAGCTAATATCTTGCCACACTTTACTTCATACTCAAAGATGTCACCCTTCCAGACTTCGAGCTGCTGTGAAACTTTATTAAAAGTTTAAAAAAAAAAAAAAGGTGCTGTGATTCGGTCAGCATTGACAATATGATTGCTTTTTTTATCCAGTCCAATAGATCGTGCATAGGTGAAACCTGTTGGCTTTGCCAGTGTTTGTTTTATTAAGAGGACAGAAAATACTCCTTATTCTCCCGCTCAAAAAGCCTTATATGAGTCCCACACTGTACTAATGTTTGATTTGATTTAAACTGATTTATATAGCACACAGTTACCCAATAGGGCCTCCCAGTGCTGAACACTGTGGGAGATGAGATGGAGTTGGTGAATTAAGGTCACTGGACTAGCCAGGTCCTTGTGACTTTCTAAATCCTTTCTCATTAGGACAGTGCCGATTTGCAACTGGGAGAGAGTTCCATAGCTTGAGAGCTATGGAGTAAAGGGAACATCCTCCCCATTTGGAAGTGTATATTCTAGCAATTCTTGCTAGGTGTGAGTTAAATGACCTTACCACATTGAGGGGATTGTAAGGTTGCCCTAGTTTTCATAGGATAGGATCTGAATTGTTAATTGCCCTAAATGCAAACCTTAACATTTTGATACGAGTGTGCTTCGCTATGGGGAGCCAGTGGAATTCCCTTAGACCTAAGGATACAGACCGGCATTTAGAGATCCTTAGCAAACACCTGGCTGCTGCTTTCTGCTTTTTTCTGCAAATTGTTTAAAACTGCATTTGTAGCCCCATTCTCATAGTCCAAGCATTTTTATCACAGTAGCCTGAATTACTGTTTTTCAAGTAGGGCGTGAGAGAGTCCAGAGGATCTTTCCCAGTGTTCTCAGCAGGGGGAAGCAGCAGGCTGATAGTTTCTTAGCTTATGCTTCTAACCCCCATTGAGCATCAAACCAGAATCCCTGGTTTTTGATCAAGGATTTTGGTTGGGATAGTGGTTGTAGGAATCTGAGCCAGCAGTTGGAACTCTACATGTGTATCACTGCCCACTAGCCTGAGCTTTGTTTTCAATTTAATTTTACACAGCTGCTTTCTATCCACTCTGCTAGTGATGTAAGACATTCCATCAGCAGAGTAGAATTGCTATCTTGATCTGGGAGCAAGGGAGATAGCTTGCTGTGGATCATCTGCGTAAGACAAAAGAGTTTTTTACAAAGGATTGTACTATGTCTGCTAGAAAACAAACATATATGTTGAACAGAGTGGGATCAGGGAAGATTCTTGGGGCACCCTAAAGATTAGAGAGGGCACATCGAAGTAGTAAGGTCTCACAAAACTCAGAAGTCTGTGGTCCTTTAAAAAAGAGGCAAAGCAATCCCAGGCCCGGTCAATTATTTCTACCATTTACTATCCCTGCAAAGGTATGCTGTGAGAGACTGTGTCCAATGTTGTGCTGAGGTCCAGGTCCAGTAGGATTAAGGTTGGCGTGCCGGCCTGATCCAGTATCCTCTTTAGTGGCTGCTAACAGTATCCTCCTTTCTTGAAATGACTTCAGATAGTGCTGATTCTGTATAATAACATGCCCGGAATCTAGAGTGAGATGAATGAAGGATGCTCTGCTGTTTTAGATAGCCCAACAGTTTGTCAATTTACATATTTTTCCAGCTTATTTATAAAATGCGGGGGATAAGTCTGGTGTGGGATCCTGATTTCCCATGTATTCTGGGATTTAAAGAGGACAAACTGCTCCTGCTGGATATTACTCCTGTTGTCCTACTCTGGTTCTCGGAATCACCCAAGTTGGTAAAAAAGAAGTTATAGATATCCTGTATATTTTTGTAAAGAAACTTCCTAACTTGTTGCAGCTTAGAATAGAAGGTGTAACAATTGAATTTTTGTAGAAGGGTCCACCATTGTTCTAACAATTGCAAAACCCTCTTGCTGCAGGGGAATTTGCAGAGATTAAATTTTAACAGGTAATGTCTCCTAAATTATTTTTTAATTCCATTAGTTCATCCTCATCTTACAGGATCTTTCTATGTAACGTACATCTTTTTTCAGTCTTAAGATAAAATGAATTCCACTCCAAGCTTTCTGCTGCATGGTCTTATGTAGTTATAGGGAAGTGTTTTGCTTCCTTAACATTTTCCAGGTCCGTCCATACTAGTAAAAAAAAAATCTAAATGAGAATGACGACTGCATTTCTTATTAAAGCAGGTATAATCTACAAAGTTGCCTACTCTCAAACACCATAAGTCACAAAGGCCTAACTCCATCATAAAGAAAAGATATTAATATGTTTTATGAAACATACATAAAATTTGTTGGGTAGACCTAGCTAAACTTTTCTAACAAGATTTTGAAGTCCCAACCAACAGCAATTACAGAGCTATAATCTAATAGATTGGAAAAGAGATTTCTCAAGGCGTCTGGATCATCAATATTTGCACCATAGAAAACCACATAGGCAAGGATATTTAACCAAATTTAGATTTTTGCGATAATCCATCTCTCCTTCCTCTCTGCTCTGGATTCTAATATCGCCACTCCCCAATTTTGCTTCATTAAAACGGCTACCTCTTTGTGCAGCATGCCTAATCTGTATATACCACGTGTTGTACCCATCTCTACTTTTCCACAAGGACCTTACACTCAAGCGGTTGTGTGCCTTCACCATGCATTGCCTTTACTATGCAAGCCTTTACCAAGCATGCCTTCTACAACACAGGGTAAGTATGTATAAGGTAAGAAAAATCATATATATATATATATATATATATATATCTATATATGTTTGATGGCATGTGTAGCTGCAGATACACATGCTGTGCATTATCCTGCCATCTAGTGTTGGGCTCAGAGTGTTACAAGTTGTTTTTCTTCGAAGAAGTCTTTTCGAGTCACAAGACCGAGGGACTCCTCCCTTTCGGCTCCATTGCGCATGGGCGTCGACTCCATCTTAGATTGTTTTCTTTCCGCCATCGGGTTCGGACGTGTTTCTTTTCGCTCCATATTTCGATTCGGGAAAGTTATCTAGTTATCGGAAAATTTGACTGTATTGTGTTCGCGCTCGGTACCAGTCTAATGTTAGTACATCGACACCGAAAGAAGAAGCGCTCCGGCGGCCCTTCGGGGCTTCCACTCTTCGGCAGGGCCTGGTCGGCCCGACCTCGTCCATCTTCGAAAGTCATGGACCGGACCCCCTTCCGCTGCTGCCCGAATTGCCACGCAAAGTATCCTTATACAGACCAACACTTGGTCTGTAATCTGTGTCTATCACCAGAACACAGGGAGGATACTTGCGAGGCCTGCCAGGCATTTCGATCGAAGAAGACACTACACGATCGAAGAGCCAGGAGACGTCAGATGGCGTCGACACCGGCCGAACAGATCGACGTCGAGGAAGAGGAGAGATTCTCCATTCACGAATCGGACTCGGACGACTCCGAAACTGAGCACCCGAAGGCGCAGCCAAAAACTGTGAGTAAATCTACCCCGGCTAAGACTCACTTCAAAATTATAAAGGCCAAGGGGATGCCGCCGCCGCCGCCAACAGGCCATGGCTTAACCCGAAAACACGGTGACCAAACATCGCCACTGAAAAAGGCCTCTCAAGAGCCGAAGACATCCGACTCCGGTCGAGATACCGGCTCCGAAACAACTTGGCGCCGAGAGTTCGACACCCCCAAAGTTAAAAAGGTTTCCTCGGAGCTGAAAAAGAGCGTACCGAAACCTTTGGTGTCGAAACATGCAGCCTCGGAGCCGAAAACAGGCTCCTACACAGAAGAGCACGGGCTTTCCAGCCAAATGCAAGGGCACAGATTTGAGCAGGAATTAGGTATGGGAGAGCCAGACCATACTCAAAGGAGGCTGCACATCCAGAAAGAGACTGGTAAAATTCAAACTCTTCCACCATAAAAATAAAAAGAAAGCTAGCATTCCAGGAGGCGGAAATGCAGCCAAAAACAAAAGTGGCAAGAGACAAAACACCACCAAGGTTTTCGCCACAGCCTTCACCACTGCACTCACCACATCTTTCCCCGGTAGCAACACCCCCAATGCAGTTGCCAACACACACAGGGATGACACAAGATGACCCGGATGCATGGGACTTATATGATGCACCGGTCTCAGACAACAGTCCCGATTGCTACCCAGCAAGTCCGTCACCACCAGAGCACAGCACTGCATATATGCAGGTGGTATCAAGGGCAGCTACTTTCCATAATTTAGCAATGCAATCGGAGCCCATAGAAGACGACTTCTTATTTAATACCTTGGCATCCACTCACAGCTAATACCAACGTTTGCCAATGCTCCCAGGCATGCCAAACAGGTTTTCCAGGACCCAGTAAAAGGCAGAGCCATCACGCCTAGGGTGGAGAAGAAATATAAACCTCCCCCAACTGACCCTGTGTTTATAACACAGCAATTGACACCAGATTCGGTGGTCGTGGGAGCAGCCAGAAAAAGGGCAAACTCCCAATCGTCAGGAGACGCACCACCCCCCACAGGGAAAGTCGGAAGTTCGATGCTGCAGGCAAGCAGGTGGCAGCACAGGCAGCCAATCAATGGCGGATTGCCAATTCGCGGGCTCTACTGGCTCGCTACAACAGGGCACACTGGGACGAGATGCACTTGCCCAAGGAACATCAAAAGCGTGCCCAACAGGTTGTTGAGGAAGGACAAGCGATTTCCAACAACCAAATAAGGTCTGCAATGGACTCGGCAGACACAGCAGCATGGACAGTGAACACTGCGGTAACCATTCGCAGGCACGCATGGTTACGGAGCTTAGGTTTTAAACCGGAAATCCAGCAAGCTGTGCTAAATATGCCGTTCAACCAAGAACAGTTGTTTGGGCCGGAGGTGGATACGACAATCGAAAAACTCAAAAAGGACACGGCCAAAGCCATGGGCGCGCTCTACTCCCCACAGATCAGAGGCACTTTTAGAAGGCCACAATTTAGAGGGGGGGTTAGTTTTCAAACCACAGAGCCTTCCATCTCACAAGCCAGACCCACATATCAGGGCCAGTACCAAAGAGGTGGTTTTCGATGATCATGCAGGGGTGGACAATTCCCAAAACCAATGGGGAAATTCCAAAGCCCTAAAACCCCTCAAGCCAAACAGTGACTTCAATGTCACAAACCCCCACCACTCAACACCAGTGGGGGGGAGACTTACCACATACTACCACAACTGGGCAAACATAACTACGGATGCATGGGTCCTAGCCATTATCCAACATGGTTATTGTATAGAATTCATAAATTTCCCACCAGATGTGCCCCCAAGAGCACACAATATGTCCAAACAATTGTTTTTTTTGTTTTGTTTTTTTAACTGCAGGCTCCTGCGCTTTCTTTTTTCAAGTAGGCTGCAGGTGTAAACAAATAATGGTGCACCACCCTAAACAAGTTAAAAAAAAAAAAAAAAAGTCCAATTCATAGTAGCAATCCATTTCAAATCTTCTCTATCTTCTCTTTATTCTTCTTTTTGAAATAGACACACATTCATAGCAGAAACAGCCAACGCGTTTTGTCCATACAACAGGACTTTTTCAGGGCTGTAATACAATAGATATAGTTTTCTTACAATACAAACATAAAAATATATAGACTTAAAGATATATATATATATATATATATATATATATATATATATATATATATATATATATATATATATATATAAAAATAATCGACACAATGCCTATTAAGAAATGCAGAGACGAGGGAAGCAAAAAAAGACAGACATGACTACAAACATAAGACTAAATACAAACAACATGAATGACACGTCTAAAATATATATATACATGAGGACTGTTGTACCAACACCAATCTTCAGCATAAGCAAAAGTGTTAATATACGCCTCAATAAACAGTATTTTAATTTTCCCCAACCAAATAAAAATATATCATATTGGATCATATTTAATTTACACCAACTAGTATATTGCAAAAAATTAACAAACAGTTTTTTTTAGCAAAAAGAAAAAATAATTACGAAATAATTCATAAGAAATGTACACACAATCATATACATCAATGTATAGAAAATAGGACATACCCTTTAATTCAATTCCTACAAATAAGCCATATCCAGGAGATGTTAGTTATTGTGAACAAAGTGTCAAATGCACTCTATATTAGAACCTAATTAATAAAAACGTATATCATATCCCAAAATCACCTTTGTAAGTATAAACATAACATATTCAAAAAAGAGCTCACTAGTACCATATTTCATTTATTTTTAGCTCCGTTTTCTGAGGGAAATCATCCATAGGGATGAGAAACTCTCACTTATGATTGCTGCAATAACAGCCTTCTTAAGACTAAAAATCATTATTCAATTCCTATTTATCTCAACACATTAACAAAAGTAAAATCAGTCCAATATGATCAACAGCGAAAATCAGTTCCTCTGGATTTATGTGGCGGCCATCTTGGAAGGAATGAAAAGCATAGCGTACCGCCGAGAGGAATACCACTTCAATAATAAGCAAACCAAAATAACAAGAGTCAACAAACTATTTGGTGCATATTTAAAACCACAGGCAGTAATACAACAACGCTACTATACAATTCCGGTCCATAACAAACCAAGACCAGCCAATATATAGAGTGGCAAAGTTCCACGCCACTGGACCCAAAATGTGGACAGATAGACAAGAATAGTAAACAAGACTTGGAATATGGGGCCTGTCAAAATGAAATAAAAACCCGCAGATAGTAACTGTTCTGTTTTGGCCTGCAGCAGGAGATATATAGCGGCCATCTTGGAGAGGAATCTTATAGTTGGATCTCCGGTTAAACCAATCTTACATACCCAAAAATATCTAAAACAAAGCCATTGTTGAGAAATTAAACAGAAGCCCCCAATATAATGAATCGCATGTAAGCCTATTCCCATCCTCTTACCATTTCTCATGCTGACATCAGCCTTGAAACCAATCTACATTGCCCACGTAAACCGAAAATAGAGAAAGAGCCTGAAAGAACAAATGGGCCTGAATTTAAAGATCCCGCCTGTCTAATTACCCACAATGCACAATCAAGGAAGCAACATCCATGATGCAGCGGATACTACACATAGGTGCATCATTACTCTAAAGAGTGGCGACCATCTTGAAAGGGATTCCAATGAGTAAAAACCATGGCATACCACCACCAGGGATACCCAAGGCTTTGTTATATTAGAAGGCAAACAGTACTTAAAGGGTCAAGGCGTACCATGAAAAATAGTCAGACCAACATGCAGTATCAACATTAAGCACTGCCATTCCACATCGATCCATGATTGTTTACGATAAACTAACAACCGGTATGGCATGGTCCCTCGGAACGGAATATCTACAGTGGCCATCTTAGAACAGGGTCTAAATAGTAGATATTATATTACACCAATATTATCCAAATTCGGTTTGTAACGAGAAGGCTATAGCGTCCATCTTGAAATGGGGTCTGAATATTAAATATTTTCTAATACCAATATTGCCCAAAAGAATGGCAACTGTCATTAAGGAACCCTCATACTCCATAATATCACAAATACATAAATAGATCCAGAGCATTGTAATCTAACCCCCATTGATGTTTTCTATACGTGACACTATATATTGAATACCTATATCATTATAAGATCATAGACTCTCTCCTCGCACAGATTATCAGCGTTTCAGCCTATAAAAAAGAGTGGAATTCATCATCTGTATTATGACCCATTCCTACAAAGTGTAAATGACAGATCCAAGCAGCTTCCTTGGTAACTGCCCCCTCCCAGGGCCAAATATACAATTTTATGAGGGGGCGCGACTTATAGTTATCTTAAGACATGAGTTCAAGTTACCTTAGGGCACGAGTAAATAACTATAACTGCTGAACTTCTAAGGTTTAGTACGAGTAAATTCTGAACCTAACTACTATCGTCCCTGTAACCTTTGGTTATTTAAGTGAATTTCTGTGGTTTTTTTTTTTATTCTATTATGTACACACACACCCCAAACACCCCTCCACCCCCCAAGCAAACCCTAAGGTAGAGGAGAAAATCGCACACACTTCAGACGAATGATAGTATCCAGTGAGTTTTATTAAAGGCAACGCACTCAGTGTCTTTTGGAAAGACCCAACTTGTCCTGCAGCTGTGCATCATCCCAAAGCTGTGCATCCTTCCAGCACTTCGTCAACTAGGCAGGATCTCCCTTGAAGTAGAGGAGCCACTTGCCTGCAGATACTAATTGCAAATTCAGGTTTACCAATTTTCTGACCACCAGGGTCACAGACGCAGCAGCAGCCCCGCAGAAGGTGTGTAAGCTTCCCAGAGGTACCTCCCACCCTCCAGTGAGTTTGAGACACTAGACCCTCCAGGAGCTGTCCATTACCAATACTGGGGGTAGCAACCAAGGCTTGTTAAGTGTCCAGCCGGACACCAGTGCTGCCGAGACCGATGTGGGACGTAAGCATCACAGAGGCCATAGTTGAGAGTGGCTCTGTTGTCGTGTTTTGTCACCATCTTCAGGTCGACCTACAAAGTGAGACTTCAACTCAAGTGACCCGCCAGACAAAACACCTCACACCTGAGCCCCCCCCAGCCCGAGTCCGAGCCTACCAACAGTGTACCTTTGGGCCAGGGCCCTTCAAGAGCTGAGCCTCCCTTTGGGTTCTGCCAGACCGGTCCCTCAGTCCCCACTTGGAGCCTTTTTTTTACAGGTGCATTTCCACATTGACTTTTGCCTGTAGCTCTCGAGCTAACCACCGTTGGCACCAACTCTGCACTTGGACACACCAGGGCAGGTAAACTTGAACTGTTGGTGCTTTCTTGGACTTTGGCCCATCTTTCCTCAGGTCCAGAAGAACAGTCTTGTAAGTTGTTTGCAAGTGCCCCCATGCAGGCATGCTTCTCCCATAGGACAACACTACTGTGATTGAGGCTCATGCCTCAATTCTGATAACTGTATGTTCTATGTTTCTGAAAATCCCTAACTCAAAAAGTACCTTCTTGATCCCGAAGATCTTGGTGTCTGTCTAAATTAATATAAAAATCTGTTATTTTTCTAAATTGTTCTTGAGTTTCTTCTTGAGTGTATGTCTAATTTGTTGACTCTGTGTGTACAACAAATGCTTGACACTACCTTCTGATAAGCCTAAAATGCTCGTCCACGCTACCACAAAGAGAGCATTTGGGATTATTACTTTGAGCCCTGTAAGCCAATAAGGGATGTTTGGACTTTCTACATAGTGTACCTAATTTTGGTACACTATATAAAAAGCCTTCAATTTGCCCCTCAGCTACTTTCACAATGTTTAGTGTTTTATATTATTTCATCTTGCATTGTTCTCTAGCCTTTCCCGTTCTGCCTGTAATGTCTTTATATTTTTTCTTTAAGCAACAAACCTCTACAGCATTAGCTTCTGTTGTTGTTCTGAGTTATTGGACTACTTTCTCCAGCTCTTCAGTGCAGATTGCTAGATAATCAAACTTTTTTCAAAGTGGTGTATACTGCTTTGATCTCTTTCTGATTTGACTTGGATCTCAAAACTTTTAACTCTTTTGAGATAAAAGCAGTTTTTAACATTTCTCTCAGAAGCAATGCTAACTAGTTGAGGGGTCAGCATCTCTCCTTGCTGTCCTACCTCGGGATTTGGGGATGGATATTCCATGCCACTGTGGAGGTAATTTGCAAGAACTTCAAATTTATTTACTGTAGTTACTTCAGTATTGTTGCACTCTTGTGTGGCCCTAGACAGTGCAGATCTGTTAGTTACATTGTATTTACATGTTGAGGCTGTATCTAGAGTGCCACTGAAGGCTCCCTAATGATCATCTTGTCCCATCATCATGTTTGTGTGAGGTTTGGCATGTTAACTTTCAAGAAGGATCTGGGGCTAACTTATTTTTTTAAGTTTCCTCTTATTATTGGCTTGTCTTCACCCCACTTCTTTTTGTGCTTATTTAGGTGCTCATTTATTATTATTTTTTCGTACCTTAGATTTCTGAGGGCAACTTGCCCTTAATATCAGCTACTCTTTTCTTTTGATTAAAGTTCTCCTAGTTAGCACTAAAAGGCTTTCCTTCTCTGTTACAATTTCTTCAAGTTTTTCATTCAGTTAGTGCCATATCTGCCCCCCCCTCCCACCCCCACTCCCAATTCCCTTGGGGGATTTACCAGAATGTTTTTTTGTGCCTCAGTGGGTTCCTAGTAATGACGTATCGGGCCGTACATTATTTTTAGTACCAATTACTAGTGATGTCCAGGGAAGACTTTGCCTGGCCTCCCCCAGCTCTCCCTCTGTTTACCTATTGGCAAAAGCTGCATTCTGCAAGACACGCAGTGGAATCCAGACACACTGTTCCAAGGCATGCATACTCTGCAAGCCGACTGTGCCCCTCAGTCCTAGCTCCTCCGCTCACTGCGTGCTAGCGTCTGTGCTCACTCCGACCGCTTGCAATAAGGAGAAACACTATATATGGCTCGCCGCAACTCCAAAACTGCCTGGGTCCAGTGAAGCTCACTGCTAGTATCGGACATCAGGTAAATTAAAAAGTACATTTAATAAGTCTTACTGATCAACGCTCAGCAGGACTTCTCTTGATTGTGCAGTTAAAGCACTTCGGAAGGGTCGAGGGCGTCGCATTTTCAATGTATTTACCGTAGAAAAGCTTCTGACCGGCTCCTTCAGCAGGTCGCCATGTTCCTCTGTTTGACCTATTTTATTGAGATGAGTGACTGTAATCTTGTTTCAGTAATTTTGTGTGCGGCTGTTGTGAGGATACCTGTCTATATACTCTTAACAATTTGGTAATACAGATTTAAAATAAAAATGATTCTCTCAGCGATGAAGATATTACAACCTCTACTGTCTCCTTTGAGGAGCTCCATCTGATGTTTTTAGGATCAAAGGTGGCTATTCAATAAACTTGTGCAAACAATGTGTTTTTGGAAGTTTTCATCTTTAATTCCCTTCAATGACTCTTAAGAAAACGTGTGATCGATTGATAGTTGATCGATGGAGATGAGAAAGTGTTCATGTCATTAGTTCGTGTGTAAGATAAGAATCACTGCCAACATTGAAATGGTAGCAATAAAATGCATATTTTCTGGCACATCCACCCACATACCCAGCTGCTGGTGCCTCGGGAGTATCTTACTAGCAATCCTTGTTGGCATCTTAGGTATTTATATCACCAAGCTAGGCGCTAAAACCTAAACGACTTTCATGCAAACTGAAATTTGAGGTTGTGCATGAAAGCTCCTAAAATACTGATCATGAACATCCTTTATGTCGGTTTCCAAAGGCTTTTAAATGCCCCTAAAATGAAAACGGTATGATACTGCTAGTGATGGGGTTCTGCCTTGCCAACCCTGGGCACTGTTCAGCTTGAGAGTAGCATGAGCGGGAAGCGAAAGTGTACTCTTGGCCACATCACAACAATGTTACTGCCCAACCATGAGTTATTAAATGAGCAGTAGTTCACCACAGTGATTGCTTACATTGGTTCCTGTCCCATGTTCTTACCTTGTCACTTATCTCAGTATTGTATTTTGGAACCTACACTGGTTCCTTAACAGCAGGGGCACTCGGATTCTACTCTGGGTTGTTATTGGGTTGTTACTAGGTTACTCTGGGTTGTTACTAGGTTATGCTGTTAATCCTGAAACCAGCTCTAATATGATTTCCAAATACGTAACTTAAAGTATTGGAAGAATAGTGTGAGTCTGGATGTTTGCAGAGACAGAGTGAGAGATGCATTGTGTGTCTATTAAGACTACCTGTAGCAGTTTGTTTTTGTGTTTGGAAGTGGCTGATTTCTGCATGTTTATGCAAAGAGGAAACTTAAGTTTATTAGGTGGATTGGAGTGAACTGTAATATTTTGTTGTTTAGGGGAATCTGAGTTTGCAGTACCTTGTTTGCTTTTAGGTGCGTTGTTCTAAGCATGCCAATGTATTTTGTCAAACTGGGATGGAGCATGTTTTGAGTCGGTGGATAACTGGGGTTATTATATTTGCAAGAGATTATTTCTGTTTCAAAGCATGCAAGGTACTGTGTACAAATGTGTGGGTGGTCTTGCTACAGTTGGGGTGGTGTGGTTATTGCTGTGACTTTTGAAATGTAACTAGGTGGACCTATCCTGGAAGGGCATAAAATGCCTCTCCATCCATGTTAAGCATGTTGGATAGTGTTGCTATGTCCAAGGCAGTTATCTTCTCATTTATTTCAGAAGGTACACAAGACGATGCTTACAGGGACCGGGTCAGCATTAGTCACATTAAGAATTTGGGGGTGGGAGGATTGTTGCTGGTAGTCTTATTTCAGGTCTGTTGTTACCATATGTTTACTTATATTTTTTGTCATTCAGATTTTTCTTCCACCCTCTACATCATACAGCATGGGGAGGTTGGACAGTCCACTTTAGACATTGGCTAACTTCAATGTGAGGAGCACGCCCACACACAAAGTAGTTCCCTTCAGCGCAGGGACTAGTATGGAGATGTGTGCTTTTCGAGACCAAAATATTTTTAGCCATTGGTCGTGTTTTTGTTTTTTGTGTTTTTTTTTGTTTGTTTTTTGTTTAATTTATTTTAGGTTGAGGAAGGTCCGGCAGCTTCGTCAACTCGGGTTTTGAAAACCCGACAAAACATGCATTGACCAAGCCAAAATGCTGTCAGGCTTTGCCAGCCCTATTGGATTTGCAAATTCTTGTGTGTTTTTTAAGGTTTCATTGGAAGCCAATGCATAACACTCTTTGCTAAGTGCATACATTATTGGACTGTCCAAGAAACCTGGCAAATGGCTTGTGTCAAACAGTGAAGACTGATTTTTGTTGTGCTGTGCTGGAGGCTACCTTTTGCAGCGTTAAGCTGTATTATCTAATTTGTCATATGGCTGTGAGTAATTTATTGAGGATATAGGCCAGGAAATGGGTGGCTACATGGATAGACACAGTATCTAGATAGATCTGTTCTTTCTATTACAGAGAAAAGGACGGCCACCAGGAAACATGTCTCAAAGTGAACGTGCTGCCCTTGGCATAGGAGGGTGAGTAGTGATGCAAAAGGAAAGGGATATTGTCCCTAAGGCTACTGAATCTTTCTGTTTTATGCCCTTTTAGTATTTATGTGACATATATATCGCTAAGCTAGCCAAGCATGGATTACATATGGAGGAGAGGCAAGGTATAGGGTGTTGTCTCTAATCTGTGCCTTGTATCATGTTTACTATTGTTACTACTGATGGCAGGCTGAGCGACATTAACCAGCAAGAGTAAACTATTCACACCTCTCTCTCTTTAGATGGAAGATCAAATCTGAACCAGTTCGTCGAGATGGCCCAAAGGTAAAGTAAAAAGGGAGCTCATGCTCTTCCAATTAGAAGAAGCGTTATGGCAATTTTTTATGTGGAAGAAAGTTGCGTGTTATTTAGTAAGAGCACGGCTGGACTTTTGTTGGAACCACTGGGGCTTCTGTGGTGTGTGTATAAGCAGTGTGTGGGTCAGAGCTAAGCTTTTCCTAAATGGCACTGCTGCCTTCCTGGTCTGTAAGTGGGTCTTTTGGTTAGTGAGTGGAGCCGGGTCTACTTCGACTGTCTGTGGGTAGGAACAATGATGCATGCTCTGTGGGTGGGAACCAGTCATGTCTTTCCTCTTGGTGTGAGCAGTACTGATGTATTTTGGGGAGTGGGAGACCGCCAGGTGTATTAAGTCATTTTGCGGTTGCAATTCCTGTGATTAGCATATTAGAGGGTTTGCTACAGAAAAATTGCTCTATGGTGTGCACCACACCAAATTTGTGGTTCAGTAACGCTTTACTTAATCATAAAATTGGTTTAGAATGGACAATGAATCACAGTTTGGAAAGGGCATGTTTAGGGAATCCCTTCCAAATTACTGACACCTGAAAGTAGATAGTAACTCGTTTGCAAAAGAGAAGAGGAGATCATGGAAATGTAAAGAAATTTTTTATTTACTGGACCACTGCAAACTCAAGTTTTTTTTGTTTTTTAAGTAATCTTTAAGGCAGGCACATCATTATGAAAACCACTAATTGTAGTGAGTCTCAAATTGAGACCTTTCTACCTTATTAATGTTCAGCAAATAGGTCCGATTGCTTACCATTCTGATGAAATTTTGTGAACTGACCTTTTAGTACATAGCTCAGCGTGCAGAATCAATTTGCAAAAACGTATGTGCAGAATTTGTGACCTCTTTGTGCGAATTGTTAGAACATTTGGCCCCTCTTTTGGTGTTTAACTCGTCTTTGAATAAAAGGTCATGAAAAATGTTGGTGGACATTTGATAAACTATGTTTAGAATGATGTTTGTGCTTTTCTTACTTTAAAAAAACAGTGGGATCCGGCCAGGTTAAAAGATACCACCAAATTGGTATTAGGATCGCGAGCAAACAAGTAAGATATTTCTGCATAATTTCAATGTTTACCTTCTCAACTTTCCCACCTGGGAGTTTGCTGGTCGATTGTCTACTCCAAGAAACTAAAGGGATATATTTTTCTTGTTGCAGTACGCAAAACCTTTTCTCATTTGCTCATCCTAAAACAGTAACCCTCGTGGGTTATCTCCGATTCTCAAGTATCAGCTAGGTGCCACATCCTCTGCATCCCCTTTATACTTTCTGTGGCTTTGGTGGTCAGTATTCTGAACCTTTTTTCATATTAGCTTTCAAGATTTTCCCCTTGCATGTTTTTTGCTTTATTATTTTTCTCTTAATATTAGGAAAGATAATTTATTTCCCTTTTTTTCTTTATTTTTGGCTTGAGGTGGCTTTTATGCCGCTTTATCTGTCTTCCATCACTGCCATGCTGGCTTCAGAAAGTTTTTTTTTTTCCGCTGGCCTGCATTTTGCTTGCAAATTGTATTTGCATATGGTATCTCATAGGCTAGTGCCAGCCTAAGATTTCCCTCTGGTAGATTAAAATAAAAAAAGCATCCCAAACGACCTGCTGTTCCTGCTAAATGTCTAAAACAAACCGTGAGTAAAAGTAAAGTATTCGTGCTTTGAGGAATTTTGGTTCCATGATGAAAGTTGTTTCTCCCTTTCTGACATTCTTCCGCTGTTCAATTAAGTCTACATCATTTGGTTAACAAGTGTGACTAATGTTTTCACATACTGTTATATGTATTCGTTAGAAGGGAAAGAGGTGACAGTGCAAACGGAACAGGTCTGGTCTCAGGCCATGAAAAATCATAAGGATTTTTACCAGACCTGAGGGTCTAATGACTTGAATAATGTACTCGACCTAAGATGCTTGATCAATTATTTGGTCCCAAATTGTGTGTTACTCTGCAACTATATTATTTTTTCAGATCTGCCTTTTTCTTCAAATATGTGAGTTTAGCATTTCTGCTGTACAAAAAACTCTTGTGTTTGCTTTAACAGAATAATCTTTTGCTCCATGTATATTAAGAATCTAGCCAACAAAAAATGGGGTGGCATGACCCCTACTTTACATCTTAGGTCACTAAAAGCATTGTCATCAGGCTAGGTCAGTCCATCAGCGGCTAGGACTGTTTCTCGGTTCATGATAAAAAAAACTCACTTGTAATACATATATCACTAAACCATGATGCGAAAGCTCACTGTCAATTACAAACAGAACAAAACTTTCCTACTAGCATGCAGATTAACTAATAAAACTATATAACGGATAGACAGATAAAACTATATAACGGATAGACAGTAACCTGTGGAAATTGGGTTTCAGCAAAAATATTTTATCATTTGCACATCACCAAGTGTTATGATTTGTTTTGAACGTATTAAAACCTTTTTTAATTGCTCAATTACAAAAAATGAGCTTTCATAACTACTGAAATATATTTTGAAATGTTTGCACAGTTCATTTACAAGCTAATTAAATGTTGGGTGCCTTTCAGTTCACTCTTTGTACAACACGATAGCCAGACAGTTCACTTCACAAAATCCTCTAACTTTGCAGTCGGAGAAAGAAACATAAACACCAAACTTTAGGATAAAGCAAGCAGCAAATGTGACAATGATCTGAAATTTGACCTTTGTCTTTGAACATAGAGAAAATATGACAAGATAAAAACAAGATTTAAAGGCGACTTTATTTCTGATCAACTTCCTGATTGAACAGAACACCAGTGTTCTTTATCAGCTTGTCCTGATCAAATCTGACACGCAAGAGGAAATGGGCGGATAGATTTCTCAAGGCCTTAATTCTGTGCTGTCATTTGCCAGACATCATTACAATAGTCAGGAGCGGAGCTTAAAGACGGGTGTTACACCTCCCTCCCCCTCCAAACTATTTTGTAGTAAATACTTGGGTACAGGTGTTTTCAGTCGGGTACAGGTGGGAGTCTGTCTGATTTCACCTGGGATTTTGACATACACAGGCAATTACACTCTCACACAGTCTCAAAGTCTGTCTGCAATGAAGGTCTTAACAACTTTTGGTTATTTTACAAAATGTTGTGTTTTAAGTGCCCCTGGAAATCTGCACTCTGCTCTTTTAATGAGCCTTTAAAATTCCCTTTTGCACTTTTTCTCTTGTATACCAGGATATGCCAGCATGGTAGTTGGAAAACCTGAGGCTCACAACCCCCTAATCTCATTGATCATGCTACGCCCCTGACCACAGTACTTGCCTTTGCTGCTGATTTATTAGATTGAGAGGCTTTGTCACAACTCCTTCTTGGATCCATTATTGTTTAGGTACCATTCCACTCTTTAAAAGTGTTAAAAGACAGATTATTGTGCACACAAATCTTAAACAGAATTCTTTAGAAAAGCTTATGGTTCCTTTTGGACACATGATTGGCACTAGAGCTTTTCTCGGGCAAAATGTCCCCGTAAGACTGCTTTCACATTGAGAGTTTTCAAAGGCCCCAGTTGCTCCTCTCCCTTCCTCTGTGAATCACACATGCACACTTTTATGTAACAAATACTTCTATCACTATAGCTCTCTTATTATCCACATTGATCTTTGATAGCGTTGCATTACTGAACTGTGAAGAAATGCCTCTTTTTACATGTTCACCCCCACATTTTTTAACTGATGCTGCTGGTTTTTCGACTCTTGAGAGTGCACTGAGGTCTGCTAACCAGCCAGTGTTCTAACCTCTTAAAAATTATATGTTAAATTGTCTGTCCCCATTTGGCAAATACTGACTTGCGTATAAGTCCTTTATATGTGGTGCGAAGGGCATGTCGGGCAGAGTGTCCACTGAGGGCTGCTCACCCTGTGTGTGACAAAGTAAAAAATGGCTCCCAGTCTGCCACTGCAGACTGGAAGCACAGTGGTCACGCTGATAATTCGACTTTGCCATTCAAACTGGACAAAGCAACCACTTCCATTAACAATATATTTGTCTCCCCTACAGACAAGGTATGGAGCCCGAAGGCAAGGAGAGGTATATTATTAAGTAGCACATGTATTTTTTATATACAGTTACAAGCAGCAACTTCTCTAAACCGTTGTTTTGCTGTGGAAAGGCTAGTAGCCCCATGGCTAACACAGAGTTACCGGCTTACCCCTCATCCCATTTAACTTCTGAATGGGAGTACCTCGCTGGGTAATGTAAGGTATGAAATTAGTAGTCTAATTAAACCTGCCTTGATGCCCAAGTTGAATTTAATGTCACTATTAAAGAAATGCAGCTTGCCACTCCTTGCCCCAGTTTGTCCAGTGCCTTCACATTGTCACTGGCCACCAGGCAGCATTCTTTCCGCCTAGGGGGTTGTGTGAAAGACTCCCAGGCTTAGAAACAAAAGCAGCGTGCTTCATGGTGTGTATTACCTCCTCTTCGAAGGAAGCCACCTAGGATGTTAGCCCAAAAGGCGAGCTTTAAAGGCAAATTCTCCCTTGGTGAGCAAAAGTGATCACACTCCTGAGGAACTGCCCTTTGTTTAAGTAGAAGGGCTGGTGACAATGACAGAGATGAGTGCCTAAACCAGTTTTCCCATGGGTGTGTAGCCCACAGGTAGCCACACCTCTAGGATTGGTTATCAGCTCCTAACAGCCAAGGTAGGGTGCAAACATGTTGGAAGTTGGAGGAATAGTGCACTCTAGGATTGTTAGATCCCACACACTGCTGGCAAGTCATCACCAAGAGGGAGGGGACCTTGTAGCCCGTTGGCTAGTGACCACATCCTCCCCCAGGGCACTTTCTGGGAATAATTATGGCACCTCTGGCAACCTGACCACAGATCACAATAGAACTGAAAGGACTGACCTGCTGACCCTGGAATACACAAAGAGACAATTTTTTTGTTTGCTGGACTTCACCTGTTACACCTTGGGCTTGCTAAGAGAGGACTGTGTCTGTTGCTCCTGGCTCTTGGAAAAGTCATGCCTCAGGCCAATGAAGTGACTCCCAGGGTCAGTTGGTTGCTCCAGGGACAAAAAAAGCTGAAGTAACCCAAACCAACAAGTCAGTTCCCACTTCAGAAGAATCCCCACTGACCGCTGCTGGGTTTCCCAAGAGACCTTTACTCAATGGCCAAAAGCTACACCTGAGTCAGCCGGACCCGGGAGTGTCATCTGAGTCCAGATGGGTCGCCCAAGAGGGACACAAGCCTCCACCAAAGGATACCTCTGGGATCTCTGTGCATGGAGACCGGTAGCCCAGGCACAGCTGGCCTTGTACTGGCTCAGAGAGGACTTTGAGGGACTCCACTGACTTTGGTCAAAGTCGCTGCACCTGACCCATGGGCTGAGAAATAACCACCAAGATACCCCATCAACCGTACAGAGCCTGGAGCACCCTTGAGCATCTTCAGGTGCTGAGGTTAAGCCTGTATCCTCAGCGTCGGGACCACTCCATTGAAGTTTATTGGGGTTGTGCTGTAAAGTTTGGAACTGGACTGTAAAATGCTCTGTTGGCCAGGTACCTGTCCAAATCTACCCTGTGAGATTTGGGTGTCCAAGTCTGGTCGGAGTAGCCAGACTAACTTTAACAAACTTTTGAAAGTTTTCAGACTTTACTGTCACCAATGCATATTTGTGGTTCGATTAAAAATTAAGATTTCTTTAAAAATCTATATTTCTGGAACTCTCCAGTGGATTTTGCTCATTTTGGAATTCATAAAACTATAATCTATGTTTATTAATTGATGTCATGTTTATTTCTTGTTAATTGGCTTTCTTCTTTAATTGATGGTACTGGTAAATGTTTTACATTAGTTCCTTTGTTCAAGCTGGCTACTTAAAGCCATAGCTACCCAGTGTTGAGCTTAAAGTTGTACAAATGTGCCTGACTGGACCAAAGATAGTTTTTGCAAGTATATTCCATGGTAAGGACGCACAGCCATACCATATAATACACACAGATCCTCACAGGAGCACTGTTCCATTGTTGCCCTTTATCATCCACAAGAGTTCAAGGAACTTCAAAAAGAGGTTCTAGGTTTTTCATCTCCATTCTTTTTCCCCATTTTTGCTAGTGTTTTATTCCTGAATTTCACTTGAGAGTTACCTTAATAAATTGGACAGGTATGACAGATGTGTAGTTTATGTACAAACCAAATATTTGTCATCCTTTTGCAGTCTTTCATTTCCTCCAGGTTCAGTTGTAAGCCTCTCATACAACTTGTTTCTACTGTTCCTAACATAGACCCCTCTTCTAGACTCCTCCAAGAAACACTCAACCAAAAAGAGGTCCCCCCTCAACTATTGTATCCTCCCTAAATGTTCCGCTTAAAATAATGCTGTGTTCCAAAGTGGTTATGACACTTCCCAATAAATCACTAGCCACCTTGCATTACATTTTTTTCAATTTTCCTAGCCATCCAGCCCAATATAAACTTTTCAGACAATTTTATTTTGTGAATTCAGTATATTAGATCCTTAAGCTGATATCACAAAGGCTAGATTGGATGTAGGACACATTTATATTCAGCATACATTCCTTAATTCTTTCTTACCGTTTCAAATTTCATCCAGTAGGGGATGTTCATTATTAGGTCAATCTAAACTTTGCCTTTGCTTTATTGGAAAAGCACACATTTTAGCCTATGACTTTCTAGATTGATACTTCTGAATTGGAAGAGTTCCTTCATGATAATCGTCACATGTCTGACCTTCAATGCCACTCTAGATGTGCCATTTTCAATGTGTCTAGTGTTTTTGATAAATATTTCAAATAGAGGATTCCTCTCTGTGAACTTCTTGTAATTATATAATTTTACCAAAAAATAACTTATTTTCATATTTATGTTCGAGAAGTCTAATAGTCCTGGATTTGAATACCCAAGCTAGTTTTAGAGTTAAAGTCCCCAAGTGAGTAAGAGTTAAGTATTCACTTCACGTCATTCTGTCCCTTTTAAAACCCCAGCCTGTCTGACACTTATCACTTTAACCCTTCACTGGTTTTCCCTTTTTACCACCTAAATCTATATCACGTCTCCTTTCTCCCCAGGGCAAAAAAATAATATAATTTCTGTTACCTCCCTGTCAAGATTCCCCTATGTAAATAGAAGAGCTTCTACATAGTCATGGCTTTCTTCCTCTAGTAATTCTGTTGCTTTGTGTGATGCATGTCCATATGCCTCATTTGCTTGAACAGTTGTGGGATCTTCCTGTTTTTGGGGATCTTCAGGTATCTTTGCTGGAGTCTACAACATCTTAGTCAGGAGTCCAAATGACGACTAATGAAGTGTGAAAGAATTGTGTTATTGCTGTGTGTGATTCGAGTTGATTTTTTTGTGCTTCCATTCTCCCATTAATCAAAAGAATGACAGAATGGATTTCATCCATGTCTTTTCTCAGTTTGTTCATAAAAAGAAGCTATCAGCAAAAGTTGTTTCCCAATCCGTGTTACGGCCTTTAGAGCTTCTTTGGTCAGCATATTTTGCTTCTGAGATGCCATTTCTGGGGTCAGTGTGGTTGCTGGGTTTCCACTTCTCAATGAAAAGTGTTTAGTAATATTTATTTGATCATACCTGGATCCTCAAAGTTCTAAAGTTTTTTTTTTTTTTTAAATCACTCTGCCCCAGCCATCTATTCTACCCTCACCCAGCCCTCACTTTATACTGATGCAACCACCTGCCTTTTTCGCTTCACCCTGGTTGCAGTGGCTCACGTTATCCATCTTCCTAGTCCACAGCCGGTATCTGAGGTAGATCTTGCCAACTGCGTCCCCATGCTATCCTCCCTTCAGCCACTACTCACTACTCACTCTCCGGTGATCGGTAATTCTTTTCTACCGGGAGGAAGGGATTTGCAGGGGCATTGGACCCAACCACCGCAGTAGGAATTGGCGTTCCCTACTGGCACATCAGGTGTCCTGCCGTGCTAGGAAGGCCGCTGTCCAATTATATTCAATCTACCTTTGTCACCACTGTTTCAGACTTCCTCAGGTGTTCTTGGGAACCTCTAAATAGTCAAGCTTATCAGACATTATGATTTGGGGTTATTCAGTGCAGCATGTCTTTCGTCTGAAGCGTGGAGGCAGTGTTACACCCTCACTGCCGTCTTCAGATGATGTTGAGTTTTTCATTCTTTACCCATTGTCTTCTGTCATTTTCATTGTTCCGCTTTCTTGTGTGTTGTCGCACCCCTGTTTCTTAGAATTGTTTGCATCCTTTAGGTTGACCCTTTCACAAGTCTCAATATTTTCTTTCTTGTCTTATTTATCCCCATTTAGTCTAATTCACTGTCCTTTCGTTGATGTCCTCTGATTCTCTTTGGTGTTTCATGGCCCTCGACTTTTTTGTTTTCTTAAGGGCACTTGGAATGGGAGGTACCAGAGGGCGAATTTACATCAAACATCCTGAGCTGTTTAAGGTAACAAATCAAAACGTTTGGGAACCATAGCAAGATGTAGAATATTTCTGGTGGAGGGATTATTTAGATTATTTTTCACCTATGGCTGTTTGGCTGGTGATCGGTTAGAGTAGATCATATTTTTTGCTATGGGATTTGAGCTGATTATAGTGTGTGTTTGTTTTTAATTTTATTTAAAGATTATTGTTGGTGGTTGGAGTTATTATTTGTCTGTCAGTGGATTTTGTTTATTTTTGCAGTTTCGTTTCTTTGTGATGAATCGGACTGCACCTAAATATGTGCTGCTCAAGCATTGCTCTGTTGCTAGGGGGTGCATATTTTAATACTGCATGTTGCTAGGGCTTGCACTTTTAATACTGTTGGTGTTTCATGTTGTTTATATTTGAGCTGAGTGTGTCAGAGGTGTTTGGTGTGGAACATGTGGCTTTGGCTATACCTTTTTTTCTGTAGTTTAGGGTTATCAATAATAAGATACATTGTGTGCATGTTTTAAAGAGTCCCAGTCAAAGGTTGTCTTTTTGCAGTGCCCAGCAACAGCTTTTCTTTTCTTTGGTACTGGAGTTTGTATTTGCATTGCAAGTTCTGTCTGATGCATTTCGTCCCTATACGTTTGTTTGTTCTTTTGTTTTTGAAATATAGGATTACTCTGGATCAGTTATTTACTCTATATGTAATCCGGTTTGGCTATGAGTTGTTTAGTGTTTTAAAGCAGAGTAGTAGGAGTAATTGGTATTTTTGAACTGTAGCTGTTGTAGTTCGTCATGGTACTCTTTCTGGACAAATGCGGATATCTGTATTCTCTTTTGTGCTCTGTGATGCATATCTCACCTGTATGTTTTCCTAGTATGCTGCAGACCCTCAGGATAAGCACTGGCTGGCAGACAACCAACATATGAGAGCCACAGGAGGAAAAATGGTGAGTATAACTTTGTCACCCAATGTACTAAAAAGGCTGGTGAAGGAGTGCATTTGATTAATATACAACAAACATCACTTGGGGCTTTTATTGAACTGTTCTGTTACGTTTCCTCAACGATATTATATATTGTACTAATAAATCTGAGGCTTGCTTCCCTAAACCAGTTCAACCTGTACAGACTAATTACTTTCCTGGTTGCTATGTGTGCAGATATCTCGGTTTAGCCAATTTTCACGGTAGTTGAGCTGCTTAAAAAGTGGAAATTTACACAATAAGGAAAGCTGAGGATGCCTATATTGACAGAAAGAAGTGTACTTGATTTGAATTAGATTATTTGAACCTATGTGGTCTGTGCATAGAATATGTTGCAATCTCAAATAAATGCTCATCTGATATTCTGGGTAATCATAAATATACTCAAATTTAATCTTGAAAGTACTTGTGCATTTTAAGTGCCAGGTAATGTTCTGTTAAAGTCCTAAGGGCCATGCACCATATAATTACATCTAGTAAGAGTACATTTTTACATCAATTATCTAAACAAACTAAATCGATTAACTAGGAACATATCGAATTATAATCACCCACACATGAAAGCTGTTTTGCCAAGCGCATGGGAGAGTACGCAGCATGGCATGTTCAAATACAGTGCATATATAATTTCACAGACCTTTTACAATCTAAAAAAGGCCAAACACTGAATATTAACATACTGTACAGAACAAAGATATACTCAGTGAATTGTCCCCCATTGATTTTCTACTGCGAATAGCCTATTTTAAAAAAACTACTCACTCCGAGACATATGTCTGTGTTATTTAACAGCTGTAAAAAGACCAAAGCCTTTCTACAATTCCAAATAGCTGATTTTCTTAATAAGGGCTTAAGACAGGTCTGAAAATATCTGCTGTAAAAGGCATAGGAAAACATAGAATGGAGCAAGGATTGTTTTGCCCTTCTATTGCAAGGACAAGGAGCCAACAAACTACTCCACAAGTTATTCCCATCATTAAAAGAGGCAAGAAGCCATACAGTCCCTGATCTAAACCTTAAGAGTAGCGATCTCTCCCAACTCGTTAACTCTAAAATAAGATACAGGGGTATAACGCCGATTGCCAAAGTAGAATAAAAATAACACATATTTGGTTTGCAGATGGTGTCCTGAATCCTACATAGGGTGGTATACTCATCGAATCACTGCTGCACCACCCTTTTATCAGGTTTAGTAATTGAGCCAGGGTTGCTGAAGAGGTCAGAGAGACCAATACTGATCAGGGAATTAGCTATATACTTTAACCACTGGATAGTAAGCCCTTTGTCTGGTTTCAGAAAATCCCTAATTATTTCCCTATTAAGACTCGCCTTAATATTGCATTACACACTGACCCAGAGCAAGAGAGGTGCCCCGCTTTATCACATCTCTAATATATTCAAAATTCAGTTCAGAGTGTAAGATAAAATTAACACTTATGGGCTGAACATTCAGCAAACGTCTGCATATTCTATTTCCTTCAACCTGGATAGCTGAGGGATTTTGGTATCCCCATACTCCTGCACTATAAGCCGCTGAAGGTATACATTGCATTTTGTAGATTTTCATAAAAGGGAAATTGAGGACCTACCATCTTTTATTACTAAATTTAAAAGACATCCTGCGGATCTTTCAGGTTTCCGTTAGACTATAGTTACCTGATTTGCCTAGGAATTAGCTAAAGAAAAAATCCAATCCCAAATAACAAAAATTTCTGACCGCACTAAGCGAGTTATCTCCCACTCTCAGAGCTACTACTGTTCTCCTAGCAGGTCTGGTGGCCATAATATGAGAGTTTCTAAAATTGGTGTTTGTCTAAATTGGGCACAAAGGTCACAAATGTGTCAACCAAGAGTCGTAAAGCGCTGGGCGTTCTGGCCAACAAAACCACGTCGTCAAGGTAGAAAAAAAGGGGGATAGGGGAGTTAGCAATTATCGGTACATCCCATGTAGAGCTAGAAAAACTAGTGCTTAGCTCATTTATATAAAGAACAAAAAGAAAGGGTGCTAAAAACGCAATTCGCCATGATGACCATATCATACTCTAGCACCCAAAGTGTCGTGAAATCCATGTGAAAGCTTTACTAGGGCAACATCCACTCCTAAATTAATTAACATCAGCCATAGTTTACTTCTGTTTACACTGTCAGAAGCAGTAGACAAGTCCATAAAGGCCAGGTACAGTGGGCAGGGCTTTTGGCATCTGTATATTACTTACAATAAGATGTAAATTCAAGCACTGCTCCATAGTACCGAGCCCTGGATGGAAGCCATACTGACAGGTAGATAGTATTTTATTCTCTGTGGTCCATGACTGCAAACAATTAAAAATTGCCCTCCCTATTATTTTAATAGAACTATCAACTAAAGGTATGGGCCTATAAAATTTTGGCGATCCTCTATCTCTTTTCTTGAAAATTGGGACAATTGTGGAAAGGAACCAAGACTCGGGTATCTTGTCAAATAAGTATTTTTAAATAAATTTGTAAGTAGGGGTCCCCATGGATCCTGATAACATCTGAATAGATCCATGGGAATCCCTTCGGGCGTGGCGCTTTCCCATGAGCACTAGCTGCAATGGCCATCTCGACCTCTTGAACAGGAACTTGCAGTGGACTCACAGAAGTGAGTGCCTGTTGCAAAACGTTCTCACACTCTCTGTCTGCATTCTTGAAAGTGTATTACCCATTCCTGGCCAGAGATACTGCCCCTTATTTGGTTTATATGGGGCGCTTCCCTTTGATAGAGCCTATTAACTATCCCCAAACATACATTACTACTGTTTTGGGAAGTAGCTGATTATAGCCATTCCTAGTCCTTACTAAACAAAGAGTGCTTCCTTTCATAAATGGCAGCTGTATACGAGCTTCTGGCCTGTACTGCTTTGTTGTCCCTGGAAATCCCCTCTAACATCTTTTTCAGGTGGCAAATAATGACACAACACTTTGCATAAAATGTATCTTAGATTTAAGGAATATTAATAAAGTTTTCTTAGCAGCTTCACAGAGTTGCTGATAGCACAGAGACAACTCTTCTCCAGATCCTTCCTCGAGACAGCCCAGAAAGATCAGAAGATTATCTTTAATAAGAACGTTTAAAATCGCTATATGATCTTTTAAATGCCACGCTGCACTTAAACAATCATTGGTATGTTTACTAATGCCATCACACACTGTTGGTCTATTATCCCTATCCAGGAGAGCAACATAGCATTATGGTCATTCTATTGAGTTTCAATCACTACACTGTCCATCCACCACTGCAATTTTTGGAAGCAAATATATAATCAATGGTTGAAACAAGGCCCACTCCTCTATATGTTGTCTTATCTGGGCAGAAGCCTGGAAAAAATTAACTACATCTACCAGGACCCGCTGTGCCACTAGGTCCCTCAGATACAGTCCCCTCAGATCACAGGGGACTAATTCCACAGCCATGCTCCTTGTTCCAAATTCGGATTTGTAAATGCCCATTTTTGCATTGAAACCCCACAAATTAAAATTCTCGGATGCTGGATTGTACTTTTACCATGAAACTTTAGGCCTGCAATAAAACTAAATAGCTGTTCAAACAGATTAGTATAAGTATTAGAAAATGTATTATTATAAATATTTACTAAATATAAACTAAAAGAACACTTACAATCTCTAATAAATAAGGCTTGATATGCAGAGCTGCCCGTATCTATAACTGAGACAATTGTTCAGTTGTTGAGCTTAACCCAAATTACAAGAACTCCACTAGCTCTCCCGGATTGGGTGGCAACAGCTGGGCAGGAATAGCAAGAAGAAACATTACATGCTACTGAAGTAGTACCCCAGGTTTCTTGGAATACAATAAAATCATAATTGTCAATAAAGGAGAGCCATTCTGGATTGTAGATTTTATTTATTAGTCCTGCCACTTTCCAGAATAGCAAAGAAAACTGCCCATCCCCACCACGGCTATTATTGCACTCCTCTGTTGCTTGAGCCCTTACCCTATAAAGTGTGTTAAGCAGTGGCGAAGAAATACTAAGAGTTTTCTGATTAAAAGCAGGTGCAAAGTAGTGTGGAACTGCATTGCAATAAGTGGCGTAACTAGAGAGGAGGCCCCCATTTGGTTCCCTATCCCTAGCACTTGGGGCGGTCTTCTGTCAGCCCCTGTACTGTCAATCCAGCTCATTGAGGTCTACCAATGGTTCACAGCGGTTTTTACTCGCAGCACTGAAAATCCCTGAGGTGGACTGTGCTAAGGGGGCCGACGATGGGGTCATGCATTGTTGAGAATGATTTAGTCTGTAGAAAAAGCTAAGATGTAACATTCTAATATCACCCCATCTATTGGAGGTCTGAGAAGCCTGGGAAAGATATTTTTTTTTGCTATTTGGGATACCTAAAATTGACAATAATACAGTTGCCTGGGATACGTTTAACAGAAGGCCCAACACGGGCAACACGGCGGGCCAACAGAATGTTTCCATAATCATGCATATCAAAATTTGAATAGTTAACTAACCAATGACACACCTTGTTGTGAAGTTGGTGAGTAGATTCCGGGTAAGAATTGGACACAGAGGGAACACTGGCCAAAACAATGACATATGGACAACAGGCAGTGGGGAGATTATTCACTGGTAAATTAGGGGTTGGAATAAAAATTAAAGGCTCTTGTAACACCTCGCTAAGGGCTACTGGTGGCGCATTAACAACAGGTGATTTAAATAAAGAGGCCAAAGTAGTCAAAGAGCGATTGACTTGCGATCGTGGCACTCTCACAGCGACCGCTTCTTGTTAACGTTTTCTGGCTGATAGTTTCAGGAGGAGGGGCATTCTGTGGGAAAAGATGTCCCAAAGGGGTCGTTTCAGAATTCCTTATATTGTTCATAGATCCACTGGGTAGCAACATCTGCTGTCCTAGAATATTTTTCTACTGCTGTTTCTAATTTTTCCAATCTTTCTCTCAGGGAGATTAAACACTCTTTTAGGGAAGCTGTAAACTTTTGAAAAACTATATCCCAATCCAAGTCCTGTGCAATGCCAGGTTGCCCATTTCACCCTGTTCCCCTACATTTGTCCCTCTCAAAGAAGATGGTGGGGCATCAGTTGACCTGGCTTTCCTCTTGCACTTGGGGGCTGGTGAAACTTTAGTTAGAACACGGGTGTGATGCTCCTCACAGGGCTTAGGTACAGTCCTACTAATTATGGGGTCGCCTAAGCTAAGATTAGGAGTGGGACAATTTGAGTTTATAATAGTATCCTGCCCTCCCTCCTCAGCGTCTGCACCAAGTATCCCTGTAAAAGCAGTGGGAGGAGGACTGGAACAACCCAGAGACCAGCACCTCTCTGCCAGATCAATCTCTTTAGAGACAAAACGAACCGCTTGCGCCAAAAAATAATTTATTGTTGTAGAATTACTTCCTAATGGAGTCTTACTGCAGGCTGTCTTCTTCCTGCCCATGATTACTACTGGCCAGGTAGGCCCCTTAAAAAAGATTGTAGACTGGATATGGCCCCAAAATAAACCCTATTGCGCGTACCACTTAGTATGCTGCTTACTGTAAAGTATAAATCAACATGCAGCAATTACTAATGGTAGCAAAAAAGGCATAGAACCAAGAGAGTGGACCCAGCTCGGCCTCTACGAGTTGCTGATCGGTGCGGACGGGCCTGCCCTTGGCCTGGGCTTCACCCGGATGCGTCCCGCGCTGCGGGATGGCAGGTGCGCTTTTTGCAACTACGCCTCCAGGAGTGCTGCAACTGGCAGAGATTGTTGATATGGTCCCGATAGTCCAAAAGGACCTGCCACCCAGCTGATGAAGTTCCAAACAGCCTGTGCTGTGGGATGGCAGGTGTGCCTTTAGCGCGTCGTCAGAGAGGCCCGCACCCAAAAGAGACCAGCTCTGCAACTATGCCTCTTGGTGTGCTACAGCTGGCAGAGATTATGTTGGTGTGGTCCCAATGATCCGATAGGACTGGCCACCCAGTCGATGAAGTTCCAAACAGCTCTATAATGATATAATCCTTTAATAAACTTTAATGGTTTGCATTATACTTGTCAGTCTTTATCGTGAAGCCTAATGTACTTTCATTTACTTTTTGATCAACAGTTGTGGAGCAACACATTCCTTAGTGGTTAATAACTTTCCTGGTCCATCAGTAGCACTTAAGATTGAAGACCAGGATGAAGCCGCTCCATCAGTTTACTGGTGGCAGATGTTGGTTAGAGACTGGACTTGGATGTATACCTCTGAAATGTAAAACGTGAATTGGATTTGGAACAGCCTTTATGGTTCAGCAAATTAACTCCCGAGATTAAATTGTCCCTGGTTTTGTCTACATTCCCGAATTCCGATAGTTCCCTGTGGTATAACGGCATGACCAAGAGCTCTGCTGGTTTTATTGTTCCAACCAGTAGTCTCCCTTATGCAATATAAAGTTGCCTCTATAAAGAGTGCCAGAATCCACCCTGTTATGGTGATGGAACTAAGTAGGAACACATCATATTCGTTCAAAAGGAGTTCTGCCTCTAACTGATCCTGACCTTTCAATGTCTCAATCCTCTTGTTCACCACATTTAGGAATATGTCATCATGTGAACTGTTGCCACTTTTTAAATCAGTGGTTAAAAACTTGTGAGGGGTAAGCCCCCAAGGAATTATTGTGTTTAGTTCAAGCAAAACAAAAACCGAAACATGAAAATAGTTTTAAAATCGTATATCAAGGCCCTTCTTTTTTCAGATTTTCTTCGGCAAGATCGAAAAGACGAGTTGCTTCTGGATCCAACTTTGGATTTTATCTAAAGAGCTCTAAGCTAAAAAACAACTGGCATTAAGAGAGAATATTTACAATTATTATTTTATTTTATTTTTAAAAGTTTAAATAGGGAGTGCGATCGATTTAATTTAGGGAATAGAGCCTGTCGAGCAATATGTTTTTTTCCTGACTCCTTGGGAATTTTTCCTTCACTTTTGTCAGTTTGAACTGAAAATGCTGAGACTTGGCTGTTATTGATAGAGGCTACCTTTCACTGCAAAAGAGTTTGAGCAACCAGCTTACCTTTTGCACACTTCTCCTTAAATTTGGTCTTGCAGAATTGCTATAATGATCAGCATCAGATCTGCAGGAAACAATGGGCCTGATGTATGAAACTTTTTTGCACTCGCAAACGGTGCGAATCGCAAAAATCGGCCGTTTGTGAGTGCAAAAAAGTGGTCTGCGATGCATGAAAGGCATTCGCAAACCAAAAATAAGAAATCGCAAAAATTGCGATTTTTTTGCGTTGCAACCTGGTTTTGAGAGTCGCAATTTGCGATTCGCAAAAACCAAATCGCACGGAGATGCAGCAAAAAATCGCAAATTGCGATTTTTCGCAGAATGGCATTTTGCACATGCAAAATACCATTAAAAGAAACTAGGTGGTAACCAGGTGCAATATTTTAAAATGCATTTAAAATGCATTTTTAAATTGTACATGTGAAGCACACATGCCCTTTTGGCATGTGTGCACCTTACATGTCCCCCCAAAAAATTTTGGGGTGCAGCAGAGAGGGCCTTAGGCCCCCAGCACCCTGGGGTTTTGCATTTCCCAAATAGCGATTTCTGGTTCAGAAATCGCAATTTGGGAAATGCAAAAATATCGCAGATATGGGCCAACAGGCCCATAGCTGCAAATGGGGCCGGTATCGCAATTTGCGATTCGGTAATAGCATTTGCGATTTTTAAGAAATCGCTATTACCGAATCGCAAATGTGATACATGGCACTTTGCGAGTCGAAAATAGCGATTTCTTAAAAATCGCTATTTCCGAATCGCAAAGGGCCGTGATGATACATCTGGCCCAATGTGCTGAGGTCGTTTTATAGCAACAGTCCCTGCTGAGACTCCTCTAACTCATATTGCTTATGTGGATGCCACTTTGTGCTTCGGATGTATGGAATTGAGGGCAATAGAGACTGCTTGTGACAAGCATTGCCTGTTCCATCTTTAGCATCTGGAAGTAAAACACCGTGTACCCTTTGACTGAGGGTGAATTAGCACAATCAATGATTAGCCTTAAAAGGTGAGGCAGGTTTAAAACTTAGATAGTCATCACTTCAGTAACAAACAATAACTTAAGTATCCAGTGAATACTGTTATCGATTGTGGGGTGCTTTCAGTTGAAGCTTCAGAAGTGGGAATTGCCACGGCTAGACAATTTATAGAGGTGACAGCTTGCAGGACCTCTAAACTAAGGGATGTTGATACAAAAGGTGAATTTGGGTACACAGCAGCAGGCCAGTTAGGGTGACCGTCTATAGGAGCTAGCACTTGGCTTTACAGTTAAGGTGCTCTGTATGTGTTTTAGCCAGCAGGAATTACATTAACACCGGGACTAAGGGACCATTTGACAGGCAGAGAGAGCACAGTGGGCATTCCCCTTAATTAAGGTAGCATGTTCTGGATACATTACTTCACTCAACTTAACTGACATTTTTCTCTCTTTATATTATCATCCCAGTCTCTTTATCACCTCATCAAAAATGGCATCACATACTTGTATTTCCCTTTTTCAATCTATTATCTTGAAAACATAATACCATACGTATCGTTTTCACAATATCTCCCACCACTTTCTCATCTACCAGTGCTGTAGATGGGCTTGCAAACTTCATTTTGCTAACGAAGTAAGCTGCTAAAGAGTTACAAAGCATGTCATCAGTCTAGAATTACCATGCAAAAGGATTTGACAATATAGTCAATAAATATCTAAAGCAGTAAAAAATCAGCATTACCCATTCTACCTAGCTTTTTCAAAATATTGGATAATATCCAAATAGATCCTGTGGGATTTCGCCTCTAGCACACACGTTTTGGTCCCTCTGTTAGGTCCAGAAACCAATCACTGAAGTGAAATGCCTTCTGTAATGCTTGCTTTCAGTAACTAATTGATTTAATCATGCAGTGGGCTCCTTTAAAAGATTTGGAACCAGGAAATATTTCTCTGTGTACATATGGATTTCTAATATCTCCATTTGAAACTTTGTTGTGCAATTCCGTGTGAGTGTGTATAAACTGTTGAAATCTTCTAACATGTTAAGCTCTTCCACTCATTCAGACATGGGGTGTAATGCCTTACTTAGTTGTTTTGAACTCTCTTTTTTATACTAAATCTCATAGATTCCTTTACTTCTTTCACAGTTTTGAAAAATTTGACTTAGTCCTTCTTGAGGCAGTGTCCTCTTTTTCCATAGACGTACAAACTGCATTACTCGCCTCATGCCTGTAATTCACTCATGCTTCTCACAGCCTTAATGAGGGTTGCTAATGCCAGTCTAACTGTTCTATAAGGTGACCACATCTATTTTTACTTGTACCTCTAATGGGAATATGGCCTAACAGCTCTCCTTTGATATTGTTTGACCTCTGCCTCATAATGCGGATGCATGTGGATGTTTGTGTGTGTGTGTTTTGTTGCACTGGTTGATGTTATTTACAAACCTTAGAGTAAAACTTGATAAGTACATATGACTAGATGTCCGCTTTGCCAGTATAACTTTTTTTTTTATCAAGCGAATACAAATGTTTGGAATCTACCTTACCAATAGGAGAAGGTAGTTCCTTCTGAGTGCATCGTAGTTTAAACTACACTTTTAAATACTAATTACTAAAAAAACATTGAAATTATATGTGTGGCTGTCCTTCAGTATGTGCCCAAATGGAGTACCTTGGTAATTTAATTAGCATGAAATCGTATTGGTGGCCACACAACCCACATAGGGCAGCAGTAATCACTGAGTGCCATGTGATCCCAAGAAAAGCCCTCAGAATGCGCTGGGATTTCCTTACACACTACAGCGTATATTTTATGTGTCTAAGCCCGTTTTTGTGGTAGGTGAGTATCTCTAAAATTAAGGTCGTTTACACATTAAGTGCTCAGCAAGATGGAGCAAAGCAGAACCCTGAAAAAGAAAGTGGAGATCACATGAAAGGCCGGCACATTGATCACAGCAAATGAGGGAGCACAAATCAAACTGGAGGCATGAAGGCCTGTGGGTGTAGCTAGCACTGAAGAGAGCGTGTGTTACTAAAGGGTGAGAGTAGAGTGTACATTGCAGGAGGAATGTTGTAGAATGCGCAAAGAGGGGCATAGGCTGCACAATGGCAGGTGTCTTGGTTAAACAAGTGGTTAGATTTTACAAGAGGGTACTAGACAGCAAGCAGGGGCTAGTTTACAGAATGTGAGCTGGGTGAGACTAAGGCAAAGCTAGAACATATACATTGGGAGGCTAGATGGCATTGGGGGGGAGAAAAGCTTACTGAAAGGAAGGTGTGAGTCAAAAGAAGGCGGGAGGAACACAGTGGTTGAAGACTACTTACCGTGATTTAGATGACAGGACGGATATGAATGCCACACACGTGTGGGCAGACTCTACTTACAGCCTGGCTGGCAAACTGTGTAGCACTGTACATAGGTGCAAGCAAGAGACATTTATGAATTTACGGGTGTCTCTTATTTAGTTGTGCTTGGGCATTATATAAAACACAATGTGAACTTCGATAAACTGGGGGCGGTGTTCACATAAGTAAATGCGAGGGTCACTGTTTGTGGTGGGTGGGGGTGGAAGAGAATCTTGACCGCGAGGTAAGTAAGGAGGGGACAGAATGAAAGACTGACAGATGGAAATGGGGCGACAGAACAAGAGATATGCAGGGCGGTACTATTGAAAACAGCCGGTGAAGAGCATAATAGGAACACTGGGCAAGATGGAGGCAAAAATCTACAACGGTGGGTAGAAACCAAACAAGGGCGATTGTTACCCACAGGGGAGGAGCAGCTAATATGGAAGAGAGGCCCCTCGGAAATGTGATTTCTTCACTTTTGGCAGCCTCAGTCTATGTAGTCTCTAAAAAATGCGTGTTTGTTTTTTGTGAGACTCCTACCAACAAGGTTTCTCATACCTTTAAAATGGATGTGCAGTAGCAGTATTCCTGCATAGCCCATTTAATATGTAAGAGGGCAGGATTTTACTGTAGGGAGGGTGCATACATATTGTTTGCAACTAGAGCAATGGTGCTGATGCTGAGGACTTTTTCCTCTAGTGTAGAATGTGTGCAAAAGGGCGGAGGGACATATTTATTGTATTCAGAAATATTCTGTCTCATGTCTTTACAGGCGTACATTCTCATGGAGGAGGATATCCAAGATCTGGCTGCTAGCGATGAATATCGGTAAGGAAGAGCTATGTGTTTTATTCAGGTGGCTTTAATAATTCACACAATATTATCTAACAAACACTGACTATGCCACTGTGTTTCTCGTTGCCCAGCGATTAGATATCACCACTATCTATTCCACTTGCCAGAGGCCACTCTTGCTGTGCCTTTACATGCCTAGCGTATAGCTGTTCCCAGTGACCTCTGCTAGAGGATTCAGCCAGTCTGGTATCACTTGTGCTTGTTAAAGGGTGTTAGTATACCTTTAAAGTTAATGTTGCTGATATACCTTAATAGCTGCCTCAATCGCCATTGCTTCCCACCTCGTTGCTTCCACTGACCCATGCCATTAACAGGTGGTTTTGAGTGTTTGTTATGACCCTTGCTTTTGGTAATGTAGTCTTTGTGTGCTTGGCATGGATAATCAGTTGCTACTGTCTGGCTCTCGGGTCAGCACTCTGCAGAAATGTCTAGCTCTTTTGGTCATTTTTATATGATTAATTCCTTAGGAGTTGTCCAGACCTGAAGATTGATGAGCTGAAGCCTTTTGTACCACCCCCGTGGATGATAGAGAAGATGCAGAGGTACATGGAGACAGTACGCACTGAGCATGAGTAGCACTGCCTGAGTCAGAGAATCGGAGGAAGCAAGACGGTGTCTCGTTTTTAGGGGATTCACTGATATGAATCCTTCAAGGAACCTCTAAAACTGTCCATTGGCCAAATCTCAGATAGCCCCTGAATCTCCAGAGTCATATGTAAAGTGGACCATCTGACTTACCAGAGAACACTGGCAAGAACGGTCTCAAGAACGAAACAGTGCACTTTGTAGATGTTTGTGGATTTTCTGTTTCATCAGCTTGGTTCGTTTTGTTTCAACACTGGACTTTTTAAAGTTAATTTATCCTGTGGATTCGCAGTGTGGGAACTACTGCTTTGATCTTCAGTATCCTTTATGAGGTGGGCTTACACACAACACAAAAACCGGGGTTGTCCTCTTTCGCCATTCAGTGCATACTTGGACACATTGGTTTTATACTCCATTCCAGAAGTGGTGTAGATTTGCAGGACCATTCTCTTTCTTACGTTTGTGCATGGAAGCCTTGATCGTTGTCATTATCCCATCTGTGCATGGAAGCCTTGATCGTTGTCATTATCCCATCTGTGCATGGAAGCCTTGATCGTTGTCATTATCCCATCTGTGCATGGAAGCCTTGATCGTTGTCATTATCCCATCTGTGCATGGAAGCCTGAATGAACCATCATTGCACGAAAATGTGGTTTTTCCTCTATGCAAAGTCTGTATCATTCGCTTCCTTCCAGCTTTTCTTGGAAATCGCAATTTTCCTCCTTTAGCTGTTTACTAATCTGCAGGTTTTTTTTTATTCCCATGTTTTACTTAACTACAGTTTGAGATTTGTGCTCTAGCATAATTCTTATTTGTAGCTGAATAAAATAATGATTTGGGAAACAAGTGAGAGATCTGTCTATTTATAAACAAAAAAATGTGGCATAAAGGTTTTAAAGAAAATGCTCTGCAGATCATTCCCTGAAGCCGTTTTCTGTCTGGAATCCATAAACATAAATTTCCGTTCTTATAGGTAGGGGCTGCATTGATTTCTAAAGCCTACCTTAATCTATGCATGTGCTTATATCACTGTTTGCTACATTAACATGCCACAGGCCTTTCAGTTAGTTGGAATTAACTGCACAAAGTCACCGGTACCAGGGCAGTGGCCAGGCGCCAGGCAAGATGGCGTCGTTCTAGTGCAGCTCCTGCACTCCACTTGGAATATCCCCAGAAATCCTGTTGTATATCCATTCACCTAGTGCCATCAATGACTGGATGCTGCAGAGGATGCCCTGCAACCAAGAGGGTTACATAGCCTCCAGCAACGGGCCACTTGATTGGAGAATCCCTGCTTGCGGACGCAACACGACCAGGGCGTCTGGGGGTGTGGGTCACCGTGGGACATTTACAGCCAGTAGGTGGAGAGGAAGAGGTGGTAAGACCTGTTGCTACCAGTGAGCCTTGGACCGGGTGTGGGCAGAGGACGGAGCAGGATGCTCTCCAGAACACCTGCGGTCTGTAATAGGGGGCCATTAAACATGGAAACAGAAAGAGCGGCCCTGGGTGAAATGCCTGCCTATCTGACAGGGTCTACCTCTCAGAGGGCATTCACATTTGAGATGAGGCCCAGCACGGCCAATGAGGACTACATAGTAGAGACTCAGTTTGTGTGGGACCCCTGATTGAGAGAAGGGTGTCCGGGGGGCGCTGAAACTTGGGGCATTATTGATTTCCCAGTTGTGGAGTGCATGCCAGCCAGTGTGGTGTAGACAAAGATGCACCTGAAGGAGGCCTATACAGGCAGTTGACAGAGGGGCCTTTGTCTGCCTGCGGGCGTGATGTAGCCCTTTTTTCTCCCAGCAGCTCATCATTCTGCTTCCCCTCTGGATGTGTGAGTGTTTGAGGGCTGCTTTTGTGTGGGTGGCTCAGGGGAGTGCCATGTGGGGGGGACTGACCTGAACAATTCTGTGTCTTTCCCTTTGGTGCCCACAATGTGGCCACTGACTTGGCGCCTCTGTCATGGGCAGAGACAAGCCAGACAAAACGGGACAGCACAACAAACTGGATGAATAGACCTTCTTAAAAGCCCCTGTAAAGAAAGAGGAGATGGGACAAAAGGTCTAGCAGACGACAACCACAGAGCTGCAGGTGGATTGAGGAGAACCCACTTTAATAGACCTGATGCACATGATAAGAGACACAAAATCCACCTTAGAATCTAAACTTCACAGAGTGTCAGTTGAGGTGGCCTGTGTGCGTGCAGATCTCCGTAAACTGACTGACTGGGAGAGGTCGGTGGGAACAACAGTTGATATTTTGAATGCCAAGTAACAACTCTAAAATCGACTGTATCCATGCTTTAAAAAGGCACAGTCATTCTGCAGACCCTTGTTGCCTATGCAGAGGGCAGCTTACGTAGAAATAAACTGAACTTGTTGCGGGTGCTTGAAGTGTTGACCTATTTGTCGAAGAGCTGATTACTGATTATCGTAAACCTGGGGACCTCTCCAAGTTCTTTTCAATGGAGTGCGAGCATAGGGCTCCAGTCCTCTCTCCCCAGCCGGGGCAGCAGTCTCAGACAATAATAGCCAGGATATTCAACTATCTGAATCTAGATGCTATACTACAGGTGCTTTGGTGGGGGGTGACCTGAGTTTTTTGAGTACAGAGCAAATGTATTGATGGCTACTGGCAGCCATTGATTTTTTTCAGGGATCTTTTTATTGTCATTTCAATTACATCAATACAGTTTAATGCCATTATAATATTGGTGCATTAGATAATTACAACGGTTGTACATTTCACAATCTCGTAGGTCGTCCAACAACAGTTAGTATATATGTAACAATTACAGTAAGGATAATAAGCTAATGACCCGAGCTTGTGCATCACATATTATAGTCAGTGGAATTTTACTAAGCCTAAGTAGGAGTATTGCGCATAGAAAATAGATGGATCTCTGGGTCTAAAAACAGAACACCAATAATCATGCCGCTCTTTTGCCCTTCTATTTGACTGTGAACACTATTGCGCATTTGTATATAAATGCTGATCCTGGAATAACAATGGATAGAAAACAGTAACATTCTTAAACAATGGTGTACCTTATCTTTAAACATTCTGTGCTAGTATTGCTATGCCTTTGTGTGTGTGGAGCTCCCTCGATGACGTGGGGATTCATCTGTGCGCGTAAGCCGTGTTTTAGAACCAGGTACTCCGTATCATCCCTGTCCTAGTCTGAGTGATCAGCATGGGGGTACAACAAATGCTAATTGTGTTGGTAACCCATTCGTGGTGGCCCCAGCATTTAATGGTCGCTGGACTGCCCTCAGTGCTAGATCATCTCCTCTGAGTCAGAATCAGTTTTTGGGGACCGTAAGAATAACAACATCGCTTCCCAGCAACCTGCGTAGGCCAAGTGTATCTTCCCGTCTTAGTGCCACTCCCTCAGCTCCCGCACAGATCAAGAACAATTGTTTCCAGGCCAATACAGTTGGCGCCTCGGAGGCTTTCCATCTGCGGGTTATCAGCCTTTTGGCTGTTATAAATCCCAGATCTAATCTAGCAGTAGCACTGTATCGCAGGCCTCTAGGAAGCAAACCAAGTATACAGGTCTCCCATGTGGGTAGCAGTGTGCTTGTTGTGCATGCTGATAAACAGGCGACCATGGCTCCCCAATAGTTATGCAGTGAGGGGCAGGACCATAGCATGTGTATGATGTCTACATCTAAATGTTTGCAATGGGGACAGGCTGCGTCACAGCGAAGGAAATATCTATTGATGGGGGCTGACGTAAGGTATGCCCTGTGAATAATGTAGAATTGTATGAGTCGAAACCTGGAGTTGCGAGGAATAGTGGTGTGGCTGGACAGAACAGACCTCCACTGCAGGTCCGTGAAGGGCGTGCCCGAGTCCCTCTCCCAGGCAGCACGCAGTGTAGTATGGTCATGCCCCAGGTGAGTTCGGAGTGCTTCAGTGAACCACTTAATCAGATGTCTGCCCTGTCCCATAACATGTATATATTGTATTAGGAGCTGGGTTGGAGGAGCAATCGTCAGGTCTCCCCACCTGCTTGATAAAGATCTCAATAGTGAATTATACAACAGAAACTGTCCCACCGGGAGGCCCGCGTCAGCGACCACAGAGGAGAACGGAATCAGCTTGTAATCGCTGTACAGATCGCCCAGTGTGTGCAGATCTGCAGCGTGCCATGTCCGGAGTTCAGCCCCTGATGTGACTCCAGAGCCACGAGGCGTGCCCAATAATGCCAATTCGGGAGCGAACGGGATGGTGAGCTGCAGTGACCTGCAGCAACAGCGGTGGGCCACTTTGAGGAGGAGCTCCTACTGACAGCCATTGCTAATGTACATGGGGGGAGGGAACTTATTTTGCTTTCTTTCTGTTTTACAAATAACCAGTTGTATTATGCTCAAGGTAATGGCCTCCCAGTGAATTATGGTGCCTGATGGTTTACCCCTGAGTGGGGGGGGCAGGAAAGGAACATTGTTGGGGGTTTAGGAGGAGTGTTGGGGATTGACAGTCAATAACCTGTTTAATGCAGTGGGATCAGATGCTGAGGGTACATTGTGTACTAACATGTCATGTTGCAGCTTGATTCGGGTAAGGTCATTCCAGTCAGGGGGTGGGTAGTGTAGATGTAGAATACCTCAAGCGACATGTTTCTGATCTGGTGTTACTCCAGGAGGCCCAGCCGAGAGGAAATCATTGTAAAGTGCTGACGATGGGGTGCCACCGCCTGCTGGCACATGTGAGATATTCCCCCGGAGCTCGGGGAGTTGCTGTGTTGCTGAAAATAACCTTTGTATTTGAGGTGATGGGAGAGTTATAAGGAATAACCGGGGGTGCTATGTGCTGGTGATTGGTAGGTGGAAGGGAAGGACACTGATAATTGGCTATGTCTATTTACACCTGTGCCTTCAGACAACAGGACTGACGGACTCCGACGACCTTCTGCAGATTCCTGAGGGACAGATGCTCCTAAGGGGCGACTTTGACCTGGTTATGAACAGGACAGTTCAACTGCTCTGACGGGAACGGAGGGAGCGTGCATTTGGCCCAATTTCTAAAGACATACAACTTGTTGGATGTTTGGAAGCAGTGTAACCTCTCTGTACAGCAGTATTCATACTACTCAGGGGCTCACAACACATACTCAAGCCTGGACTACATTTTTACACAAGGGCCATATAATACCTTGTAAAATGCAGCCATGATTTTTGGCTCTGGGAAATCACACCACTTATCGCAGAGCTGTATATTCGTAAACGTGATGAATTTAAAGGCTGGAAATTTGACCCCTGGTTTTTGAAACAGGAGGGAGTGATAGAAGACTTGGGTCACACCACTAATAACTATTTTAGGAAAAATGAAAAATGAATACTCTGCGATGTGGGAAGCCAATAAAACAGTAATAAGGGATAGGTGAAATCCTTAACAGCAGCAAAACGGATGCCAAGAATTTAGGACCATTTTCTCCATGTGGAATGTTTGAATGTGTTGCAACCCACTGATGAAGTACAGCACAGACTAAAGCTTGCCCTTCTGGAATACCACAACCCAGCTGCTAATACCGCCCCCAGAGACCTTATTGCTGGGCAGCGTAGCCTCTGCGAGGTTGGCAACAAACCTGGGAAACTTGGCCTTGTTGAGCAGGAGGGATACAAACTGGGACAAAAGGGGCAATAATCTGTAATGCTCGTATTACCAGTGAATTTGCCCATCATTACTCACTCTTATACGAGTCAGCATTGACGGAGTAGGTACAACACCTCCTCCCTGACATTCCACTCCCTTGGCTCTTCGATGCCGATTGCACAGCACTGGATGCTGCTCTTATGCCAGCGAGAGATTGATGGCGCCATAGAAGTCCTGAAGTCTGGCAAAGTCCTGCGCCCTAGTGGGCTCCTGATTGCGATGTTCAAATGCATAACAAGCAGAGCTTCCAATCACCTCCTCCCTGTGTATAAAGCTTCACTTATAGAGGGTAGTCTAGCCAGAAAGATGTGCTTGGTGACCATAGTGGTTGTACACAAGTCTCCAGTGCTGGTCATAGAGGCATACCTCTCTCCTCAATGCTGTGATTAAAATATTGGCGAAGCTATTAGCAAATTGGCTAGTTCGTGTAATCATGACCCTCGTGCATTCTGACAAGTCTGGCTTTATGCCGGGCAGGAGTGCCAAGATAAACCTCCGTCAGCTATACAGCTGTCTTTGCCTAGACTACAGATGTAGTGTCACCAGCAGCTGGGGTATTATTGGACCCACCAATCTAGCTGATTCCATTTAATTGCCCTATTTTCGAGGTGCTGGAGATGATGATTCAAGTCACATTACAAGAGATTGGTGCAGTTACTATATAGTGACCCACTAGCATGAAAGTTAATAGCGAATACTCAGCTTACTGTTCTCACTGCACAGGGAAAACAGACAGGGTTGCCCGCTGTCCCCTATGCTTTGTGCCCTGGCATTAGAACCACTGGCCTACTAGGTGAGAGTTGATCCCCTGATACGTGGTCTGCAATAGATGGTGACCTGGGAGCAGAAAATATCTCTTTATGCAGAGATTTTGCTGTATGTTTCAGACTAGGAACACTGTTGACAGAATATTACAGTCCATATATATCTTTGAGACTTACAGCGGGCTTCTTATAAACTAGTAGAAGTTGGTGGTCTGCCATGTTACGGCTTGGGAGCTGTCCCGTCTGATTAGGAGAGACATCATGATCTCCAGGCAGAGGATTAGCTGAGTGGGTTACATCTATACCTGAGTTCTTCCTTAAGGACAACCTCTATAAAATACTGGAGAAATTGAAAAGTGACTCTGAACACTGGCAGACACTATCGGTCTCCTTGCTGGGTAAGGTGGCCCTATATAAGATGATGGGGCTGCCTACGTTCCTTTATGGTTTGCAAAACACTCTTTACATCATTCCTGAAAGCTTTTTCCAGAGCGTTGACTTAGAACTGTAACAGCTTTTATGGAAGAGTGGCACCACTAGAATTGCTTTATCAAAGCTCACCCGTGGAGTTTATGAGGGTGAGATATCCTTCCCAGTCATTAGGAAGTGTTACTGGGCTGAACAATTGTTTGTTATCAGTGACTGGATTTTTTCATAACAGATGGAGCCATCCGTGAGAGGGGATAGAGTCTTCTTGGAGGTAGCTGGATATGTAAAGGCTCAGTATAGGAGAAATAGTGGAGTGCGGAGGCCAACCTATATTAGAGTAGTACTTAATATGTGGGACAGCGCTCTTTGGCAGATGGGGTGGTACACGACCATAATGGAGTGCACTCCATTATGGACTTCATAGGACCTCTCCGAGGTACAGGGATTGTCGGGCTTTCAGAGTTGGGATTTAATCGGGATCAGTGCCTTTGGGATGTGTGAACTGTGGCAAATATGAAGATATTCCAAGTGTTAAGGGAAGAATATAAAATGCCAGAAAGTGAGGTTTTTTGCAATTTGCGTCTTCGACATGCCCTGTTTAGAGGCTACCGAACAACACTCAGATACAGAGGCAAGTTCGCTTGTGGATAAAATACTTACTGACCCTCTGGGAAGGGCAACATTACTGATGTATAGGAAGCTTATGAATAATCTGCCTGGTGCCTGGGAGGCTTTGAGAGGGGTGGGGGCGAATTCATGGATAGAATCATTTTCTGGGCTTAGAGAGGTGGCAATTAAGACTGTCTTGTGTCTTGTACAGTTGAACATACTACATAGGATCGAGTATATGAGCATGCTGCTAGCCACGGTTCGCAGAATAGGCCATTATACCTGCTTTCGGGGCTTTGGGCAGAATGGCACCTTTATACATACACTTTGGCACTCTCCCACACTGAGGCCGTACTGCAGAATGTGATACACACTTTGGCCAAGGTTGTGGGCCTGACCCTGGAGGGAAAGCTCTCTGTTTTATTTGGAGTGTGGGGTGATCAGGAGGGTACCAGCTACCCGTGTTTTCTCTGTAATTTAAGTCTTCTAGTAGCCTGATGCAACATTGCAGAAATGAGGGGTTCTTCAGCGTGCCACACTTGGAACTACGGATTATGGACATGGACCGGTGCAAGAAGCCAAGCAATTTGTATATGAAGGGAGGGGTTTAAAAAGATCTGGGGCAAATGGCCGAGCTGGTGTGGCAGCTTATAGTAACATGGATGTACCAACCCCCCCTCACCTCCCCTTCCCACCACCCCAAGGTACACAGTACACTTTGTAAAGCCCTCATAATGCAACACCTGGTATCTACTGTATTAATTCACTTGCATGGTTCTCATGAAAGAATGCTGTTTTATGAGTGACCTTTCAACCATGCACTGGGTGACGCTTTGTCCTCTGCTGGATGTATTGTCTTGTTTTGTTCTATCAATAAAATTAACTTTCCAAAAAAAGTCACTGGTAGCTAACTTTAATAGTTGCCAGAGCCAGTCGGTAATTGTGTTGCACCCTATATTCTCGTTCATGTGTATATTTTTCAGCTACTTCTCTGGATATTGCTGGTGTGAGGTTCATAGGTTCCACTGTTGCCCGTTCTTTTTCTTGAAAATCTCTTTTATCGAGCATAAGGCAGTGGTGAATATGTGAACAGATTAATTTACTGAGCAAAGCTTTTTAGTGATTAAATAGGTTGCTAGCTGTTCTTTGAATGTGTAGTCTCCTCGTAAAGGAAAACAAAGTGCTATAACCCAACTTCCGATTGAAAAGTATCAGAACACTGCACAGCTAAAAGTACTAGAGGTAGTATTTTCCAAAACGTGGTTAGGAACGTTCATATTTCCTTACTTGTTCAATCCACCTCTTCATTTCCCTATTTGGCAGTAGCAGAGTGTGCCTCTCCACTGAGCATAGAGAGGTCCGTGTCACAAGGCAGCAAGTCCACTCATCTTAATTACACTCATTCAGTATCTTGTTCACTTTCATTCTTTTATTTGTTTGAATAGCGTTAGGGCTACAGGTTATTTTGGTGAAAAACTAAACTAATTTCCTCATACACGAAGTATTAATTTAGTTCCCTCATCAGTTTGTCAAGTGCTAGTGATTATTCTGCCTTTCCCTTGTTGATAAATTCAGCTTCACATATAAAGAACCATCATTTTGCCTTGAGCTTTCGGAGATCGTGCTGCACCCATGCAGCACAACATATCTTTTCCCCTCAAACATAAAAGTAGTTTTAGCCTGATTATTGGCCACCATGCTTTCTCTGCACATTAAACCACTGTTAGACTGGCTTTCATTTTAACAATGCTTTATGTTAAGGGAAAGAAGCTAGACAGCGACAGGTTTCAATACAAGTCATTGGGAGGAATCAAGTCAATAAGGTTAGGTGCATTGGTCAACTGAGTGATTGTATTGTTGTACCTTTTTCTAACATCTATAGCATCTCCGCTCTCTAAACCCTCCCTGACCTCCCACATCCTCCTCCCCTTCTAGTTCCCTAAATTGCAGAACCACCAAACAATGTAAACAACAGTCACTGTGCAAAGTAGGATTAACGTCGAAAAACTCCCCTGGCAGATGTATCATAACATCTGAAATATACAAGCTTAATGATTTAAACACAAAGCATGCTGTTGACCATGGTATGCTGTGAACTTCCTTTTCTAGTAGCAACCCACAATTGAGTCACCCACCTCCTCTGGATCTTTCTTCCATGGTATTTTGATTGACCTGGAGATAGCCATCTAACAATTGCTCAAAATTAGTGTCCCCAAAGCCAGTTACATCTTAATCCTTGTAAGAAATTATTCCACTTTGATTCGAATTTTAACATTTGACCATTCAGCTGGTGGATTAGTTTTTCATAGGACGATTTGTGGTACATTTCCCTTAACCTTGTTTCTGACAATGGGCATGTATCAGCTCTCCATAACTTCAATATAATCTCAGCTACTGCCATTGCTCTGGCAAAGCACCTCCCACGTTTGAGTGTGATTTCTAGATATGTTGAGGTATCGTGAAGTAATACTGCAGACCCTGTTATTGTGCCTTTCATACCTAGAGATGCTCCTAAAGTATGTGTACAATATCGCTGTTGATCTGAGCACGTTTAACAGCCGTTTCAAGGGTGCAGATTTCCTTTCCCCAACCTTTCGGGTGTCCAGGGCCATCTATGCAATATCTCGTAAATGTCCAGGTTCGATTTGACCTCTCACAAGTATTTATCATGTGTAACTAGTCCTCCTACACTGCTGTGCCCTGTGTATTCCAATTGCAATCTTCGGGGACACTATTCCGAGGTGGCTTAAACTGGAGCTGAAAGTTTCTTATTTTTAAATCGGTAAACTGTAAAGCTCAGAGACCACACCCTTGTGTGTGTCCCAAGTTCAAGAGGTTGGTTTGCTGAAGTGAGATTGTTTTTGGTCCTAGTAATGGACTGCGACAATGGGAGAGTTCCTGATATCTTCCAAAGTGGCCTGCACCAAGCCCAAAGTCAGTCTGGGTTTCTGCAAGTGTTTTTCAGTGAGACATCTGTGAGTAGGTGTTTCCACGTTCATACCCTCTCTCAGCCCAGTCTAACAAAGTGCTGTTGTACTCCAAACTATATTGTCCCATTTCCACATTGTGGTGCCCATTAGATTGCTTTTCCACCTACCCTAAAGGACGAGAGGTACCAACTCACTCTTCCAGAGGTTCTCTAAAACGGTGCTTTCTCTTTTTGAATGAATTTAAAAGTGTAACCCTCCCATAAGTTCTGTGTTTTTTAACAGAACTTTCTAGTTTATCATTTAATGTGGCAAGCAATTTGTTTCAACCCATCCTGGAGATATACGTTTAGGTTTTCAATGTCAGATCCCTGTTTTGTGGTAACCCTGCCTTACTCTGAGTTACTATGATGGAATTACTTTAGTCCCTCGAGGTTTTTCAGAGTTCCTGACTTCCAGAACACAGGTATTCACTGGACATTTCTTCTAGTAGGAAGATGCATTACTAAGGAAATTATCTCAGAGGCTCATGCATGAACATGGGAATATAAGATGAAGCCGGAGACAGAGAATGGCTACTAACTTTCAAAGAAGATTCACAATTTTTGAAGGTTTCAACTCTTCTGACATTGTTTGGATCCGACCCTTTTCTTGATAAAGCGGTCAAATGGATTTTTGTTAGGGCATCTATACTCTGGTGCTTTCATTGACACTGTTCTCTTTATGAATCCCCATATGAAAATAGAGTTGGTGACCGGTCAAATGTGAGTCTGGAAGTTAATCTTTGCAGCATTCTAGCCTTGTTCTGCCAGAAGGCCAACAGCCTTTACAAGACAATACAACTACAGCTGCTGTGGGTCTAAGTCTGAATTTAACCACATTGAAATCATTATTTCAGGTTGATCTTTTCTATGAGAGAATCTAGGGATGGCACTATGCCCCAAAATACAGACTCTTAGGCTAGATAATGTATCTTCTGACTGCCAGCCTTGCTTTTGGTATAGCAACCGGTTGCATTGTACTAACTGAAGGTGTTGTGCGGCTTTGGACCCTGGCTGGTGTGGTTTGGACCTATCCCTGTATTACCATGCATACCCACCCCACCCTTTGTTCAGCAACCTTTTATATACCCTGCAGCACTGCGTCAATACCTATCTCAGTTCCAGTGTGCACCCATCTACGCTCTGCCCTTCTTTTCACAGAGGGTTACTGCACCTTTCTTTATCTCCTAAACATCATAAACATCCTGTTCCAAATGTCTCCCAACTAAAAGGCACTCACGACCACTACTTACAAAAACAACCTACTACTTCCCATTTCAGATCCATTCCCATCACATAATTCTATCCCTACTCGAAAGTTAAACACAAAAGAAATTAAAAACACAAACCTTAATTAATTCACACACAAAAAATAGACACGTTACTAATTCACTCTTAACTCTATTTTTAGGATCCGGGGTAACATGCAACTTGCTGCAAAGCACTTCTACATCTCGTCAGAGGTAGGAAGCATTTTATAAACTTAGTTACCACAGCCCCTTCTACCTTTTTGCCAGGTACCATCTTGAAGCATTTTGGAGGCTAATGTTACATGGAGCCTAATGCCACAGTGGTCAAAGGTAATGGCAGGCTCACAGTGTGTATTAATGTAGTATTTATGCACCACAAACCTACCCAAGGGGCAGCAGATGAATAGACAGGGTGAAGGGCAAAGACAGAGACAACGTATGTTTGGAAGGGTAGCTGATTTCTTCTTTTCTTAAAAATTATTTTTATTAAACAGAAAAAGTCCATACAGCAAGAATACAATACCATAGACTCATTAGTCTTAACCCACTTCAGTGTTTCGTTATAATGCAGCCTGGAATGACATAAGTGAAACATAATCAGTGCTTTACTTTTGTCCAAATATCTCACCCCTAGACTTCTCCCATACTCCACACACTTTTTCCATTCCTTGCGACATCCCCTGCCCTCATATAGGTAACTGATTTCTAGGACTGAAACTGACCTCCTACTACATCATGATGTACTGTTCTTTAAAGATGTATATCTTTAGCCCGTTCCCTGCGCTGGAGCAGGGTTGGGGCAGCCCTGCTAGATACAGGAATGTCATTCCAAATCCTGAGGGTATCGATCTAATTGAAGGGGAAGACCTAGGTCTTCAGGTCTTTGATAGTGATATTGTGGTATTTTGGATGTCCTGAAGGTTGACCAGTGTGCAATCAGGAAGGCCATGCACCAGGTTAATGTCAGCATCCAGATGGAGAGCTTGAGCAGCCATTCTTAAGTCGCTTCCTAGTGGGAATGGGTTAACCTTTTTTTTTTTTTTACTATAGATACCGGATACAAGGCAATTTTGTTTTACACAATGTGATTGGTTTCCAGGGTGACGGCAAGTGGCATGCAGTGGGTGTATGTTGCAGTTAGAAATTCGTCCAGGTTTTATGCTGGATGTCTTAAGGTATGCAGCACAGGCAGTCCAGTGCTGCAGGTGGAGGGCTTCAGGAGGCCCACTGCTATGGGGTGTTAGGGACATAGGTGTGGCTAACATGGGGAGGGGTAGGCAGGAAGCTGGGTGCTGCTGGGATGGGGTAAATATAGGAGGTCTTCTGCCGCCGAGACAAAGGAGGCAGGATAATGCAGTTATATACCTGCCGAGTCCTAATTTATGTCAGTGGTTGTGGTGGCCTAAAGGAGGATGACATGAAGTGAATGGGCTGCATTTGGGAAGGTTCGCATCCAGGAGGTAGTTGGGGACCGAGGGACGATTGGGGTGTCGCGAGCAAGAGCGGAAGAACATTTCTACATTAACCATTGTGGGGAAGGTGAGGGGGCGAAAGGTCTCATATCAAAGCATATCTCAGCAGGGACCCCTCAAACTGTAACTTAAATCATCAGTTCTTGATTTATTTTGCACATCTACGTGGACTTTGGTGTGTAGATGTGTGTGCAAGGCACTTGCGTGCACACTGAAAAAGAGTGATGCACGATGCACACAGGAATTCAAACATGATAAATACAAAGCATTGTTTGTGTGGAATCAACTATGAATATCAGAAATATATAAACGTAATGTATACATAAGAAAGGTCAAAGTCTAACGGATGGCCTTGTTTTAAATTTTGGTTTAACTATCCTCTTGCTGTTGGCATGGGCTTCGAGAACTTTCTTGTTTAATTGACATGAATTAAAAACGTTTCCAGCTGACCTGCGTGCCACATTGAAAGCTACTCGGTACATCTGTGACCTTGCCTTGTAATGATGATCTGCCCAAATACGTCCCTGGGGGTGTAGCAAATTGAAGTGCCCATTATTTTACAAACTGTCCACAGGAAAAACTTTGGCTGAAATTATTTAATAAAGAAAGCCGATGGTCTTAAGAATGTACTTTGTACTGGACAAGGTTGGTATCTATCTCTTTCAATAATCTCAATCTCTTCCCTGGCCAGAAACAATTTAGACGTGTGGGAACAATGGCATGCTGGAAAAATAAAAGTAGGTCCATGAGACTATCAATGTTTTTAAAAGTCTATACTAGTGTTGTATTCGCCCTAAATTTAAGATAGATATCATTAATATTTCCTTTTAAACGCAATGCTAAACTTCACGACTGAGAAAAAATATAACTCCCAGCACAGAGAATTAAGGATCAGAAAAACAGATATCGGGTGAAATAGGTAAAGTTGTATTGAATACTTCTCCTTTAAAAAAAAATGCCCTGTGCAGGAAGAACGCCAGCCAGATGTAACTAACACAGCACCAGTTTTGTAGCAAATGCATGCTTTTTTAATACTGTGGTCTTGTGCCATACCGATTATTCAGAAAGATCTATTAATAAGCAACCCATAATCTATCAGTGAGTCCGTCATTGTTCTGCTTCTAAATGGAAGTCAGTGCAAATTTCTAGTTGCTCCCTATTGTGGTACGTACAAAACTGTAGAAGCACAGAAAGACAAGCCTTTGTTCAGGATCATACAATTTGGAATAATGTCTAAGACTCTCCAATGCACAACATCCCTCCTACTCTTCATCCACCACCACACACATTAATAAACCTGCACTACGCTGTACCACATTGTAGCATTCATATACCACTGATTAAATAAATTATATTATTTGTACCGGATTCTTGAGCATCTCTTCTTGGGTACATAAGGCTATGTCGCATTAGGATGTTTAGATTCTAGGCCTAAGGCAAACATTACCCTGCATATGTGGGAATTCATTGCAGGGATTGTGGAACAGACCGTGTCAAGTAAGCAGAAACTTGTGACGTTTGGAAGAGGACTGTATCATAAAACAGAAACCTCCATTGATGTGGATCAGTATGGTGAACAGGGTATATATTATATGAAGCCCAACAAGGAGCAAAAGACTTCAAACCCACTGAGGAACTGTTAAAACAACATGGGAGCAACAGAAGCCCCATCCTACTGAAGTCATTGGCAAGTCATCGAGGGATGGTACTTTGAGTCCACCTAGGAGCAACAAAGGCCCAACCCCCGAAAATGTGATTTTAAGCAATCAGGGAGTGTAATGTGGTAACCACGAAGGATCGGGACAGGTTCAACATTACTGAAAGCACTGTTAAGCTACAAGGGAGACGACAGCCATTTTGCCATGATTACTTACCGGTAATCTTCTTTACTCAGTGTCACACTTGTTCTCGTCACAGTCATTACCTCATCTCTCTGGACTAAAAAACACAGGAGCGATGGATAGATAGATCAAAGGTTTATTTGAGATATCATCAGTGATGTCACTAACCATGTCATCATTGATGTAATATGGGAGGCCATAAGTAGTGCATAGCGGGGACATACGTTATAGTTAGCTAATTTCTGTGGTTTGAATGGGTAAAATGTCAACCTAACTATAACATCCCGTGGGCGTCGTTTTGGGCGTCAAGATGGCGGTCGCACTCTAAGAGTGCTCCGCACCCATCCGTCATCCGCCACGATCCTTGCCGCAGCCTAGTCATGCAGGATATCACTTTCACCCCATCTTTCCTCTGCAAAAACAAAATCTTGATGATCGGAGCTCCGAAGTGGCTTTTGGGGTGAAAGGAGCTGCATAAATACAGAAGCTGTGGTGCCTCAACAAAATAGTAGCAGCTGAGTGCCGACTGTGAAAAGGGATGTGATGATGCTGGAGGGCCATCTGTGCCGCCTAGAGGACTGTGACTACCGTTGCCCCTGTGGTGATTACTTTTCAACAACAAGTTGGTGAGAGATTGACGGGCCATTGCCCGTGATGACATAGTGCCCCGAGAAAATGTCAGCCGCGGTCCGCTGAGGCCCTGAGCGTCCTGCACAGAAGCGCTCTGTGTGACTCCCGGCCTGGACTTGGTGAGGCCAGCTTTGTGTACCTCTGCAGCCCCTGGGATCGTTTTTGCTGCCTGAACCATCCCACCCGATATATGCTTGGTGGTGAGAGGTGTGGAGGCTTCCAGACTAAAAAGGTGAAGGGGACCATTTGGTCTCCCTGGGGGCCCAACTAACTGCTTCACGGAACTGGGCTGCGGTGCTGCATGCCCCTGGGTTGCTGGAGCCCCCGGCCGGAGTGAGGTCACTGTGAAGGGGACCTGATGGCTTCCCTGGGTGCCTGGAGCAACAGTCTGCACAACCTATGGCTCTCTGGACCAGGTCCGCAGCACTGCGCACCCGTGGGTTGCCGGATATCCCGCCTGGGGTGAGGTAACTGTGAGGGGGACCCGTTGGCCACCCTGTGTGCCTGGAACGACAGCCTACACAGCCGCCTGCTCCCTGGGCACTGGGCTTCAGTGCTGTGCGACCCCAGGTCGCTGAACTCCCTGGCTGGATTGAAGTGTTCTCCGTGGCCTAGATGGGTGGTGATGCCTGGGGTCCTGTCTGGGGGATCTGGAGGCCCAACTGGCCTGAATTTCTGGAGCCGGAGGTGGGCACCCTGGGGTGTGTGATCCTAGGGGGGCACCGAAGCAACTTGGACACCTGGGCGGGCGGCCCGGAGGCCCAATTCCCAGCTGGTGTCACTGGGAAGAGGAGCAGCGGTCGCTGCATGGAGCAGCAGGTGCCCTGTTGAAGTGCTCCTTCACGAGGGGTTAGGGAAAAAAAATCCTCAGTTTGTGCTACAACCTTGAGGCCCCCCGCCTTCTCTGAGCAGACTGAATGCTGGGCCTCTTTTGCAAAAGGGAGGAGGCCGGTTGGGAAATCCAACATCACTCATTGCACCCAGGCCTTTACGGCACATCGGCTCTGCACTCTCCATAAATGGGTTCCTGCTAGACAAAGATGCCTGGTGGAGGGTTCATCCAGATATGTGTTCCTCAGATCTACACTGCTTTGCCTGCAGTAGCACACGCTCTGGTTTGTTGGCTTCCTCGCACCCAGCGACAACTGACAACAGTGGTCAGCCCTGGCACGCCAGCAAATTTAACTTGACACCTTTTCTACAGACATTGGGGGTGACCACCGTTGAGGTGTAGTCCGGAGCCTTGGCGGGAGCAAAGGTGGTGGACGACCTCAGTGGCGCAGTTGGCCTTGCAGCCGTGCTCATTTGTACCTGATCCACTCCAGTAATCTAATCGTAACTGTAAGCTGAACCTTGAAATACTCTAACCACACTTGTCAACTGATAACCCAGGATGGAACGAATAGACAAATTTACGTTTCTGACTGCAACTCAATGAGGTGACAGTATGCCTGATTCTATACCGGCAGGATGCGACACAAACAAAATTCTCCAGGCGATCCAGATCTCGCAGGCAGCAGTGGAAAATAAAATCGGGGAGGTGAAGGTGGATATAGCCCTGCTCAGACAGGATCTTAGGAATGCCGCAAACTAGATCTCGGAGGCGGAGACATAAATTTCCTCATTGGAGGACGAGGTCGTGAATTGAATACTAATGTGAACGGCCTGCTCACACGCACTCACGAGCTCTAGCAAAGAGCGGAAGATGCAGAGAATCAATCGAGGAAAAACAATTTATGAGGGAGCAGAGGAATCCCGAAACGCTGAATTGCTCGAGACCTGGTTGAAATTATGGATGCCGTTAAGCATGCTGACCCCATGGTTGCTGTCAAATGGGCCCACAGAGCTCTCTCAGCAAAGCCTCCCCTCTGGGACTTGCTTAGGGCGATGATCGCTTGCTTTTTCAATTTTCAAGCCCAAGATTTGTTCATGAAAGGAGCACGCAGACAGGCGGACCTCCAATTTCAAAATTCCAAAAACCTAATATTTCCAGACTACTCACGAGGGGTCCAAACACGTTGCTGTGTGTATGAGCAAGTGAATCAGAAATTAAGATCAATGCAAATAACATACATGCTACTGTTTCCGGCTCACTTTCAAGTTATCAATGACGAAAAAAAACATTTCTTCGAAACGCCTAAATTGACAAAATGGCTAACTGAAGAGCAGCGCCTTCGATGCTGGATTGCTTTCCACCTCACACCCAGCCCAGGCGGGTCCTTCCCAACTGACTAGGAAGAAACCCTGGAGATCCAGGCGCTCCCGACATGGATCCCGTAGATGACTTGAAAGAAACCAGCGGGCCCATCACCGCCCCCGCATAGCGGAGACAGGGGCCGAGATTCAGCATGAACTGGAGACAAGCTAAGTCATACACCTTTGCTATGCCCTACCACCTCCCTAGGGAGTAGGCGGGTGGGTCATTACGTTTATCATACAACTTGGAGTGGTCCACCACTCCACCCCGTATTGAAAGTTTTTAGCCTCACTTATGTTGGGATTGGGTGGGGGTGACAGATACTTCTTCAATTGGGGTGGACTACGGGGTGGAGAGAGAGCTGGGGGGAGTTGCTTTAGATACGTTTCTATGCCTTCATTCAGTGAAGTATAATTTTTCCATGTTTTGTTCCAGGTTGTCACGTAGCATAGTCTTCATAAAGGTACCGGAAAAGTCCCTCTCCACCAGTTCCTATGTGCCTTGCCAGAGGAGCTGGGGAGCTGGCCTCCTTTTATTACTAATTCACACTCTGATCCGGCCCATTGTGTTGTGATGCCTACTTCATGGCCTCATATACAGTACTTTTATGGAATGTGAATAGACATCTAGACCGAATTAAAAGTGCAACAGTGCTGCATTCAGTGCTGCAGCTCTGTGCTTCCATTCTTTTCCTGCAGGAAACGCATTTGATGGGGGTTTGATGCCTGTTCCTCGTACGATATGGGATTGACCGAGTGTATCACACAGGCTTTGCACGGGGATCCCGGGAGGTGAGGATACTTCAGCACTGTGGCTTCTCCACTGTGGTGCTGCGGTCATGGCTGGATCCCTAGTGCCAATATGTTGCTCTGGTGGGGTTCTCAGATGGTCATCCACTTATCTTTTTATGTGCCTATGCCACACTCATGGCACTCGAACAATTCTTGGGCACGCTTACGGATATAGCAGCTTAGATGCCACCTGGTCTCATGTCATAGGAGGCGATATGAACACAATTCTGGCCCTGGATGCATCGGGGTCGTCATTCGAAGTGCGAAGACATCGCTCCACTTCTCTATACAAGTGGGTAGCAGGTCTTGATCTCTGCGATGTATGGCGCACCTGGCATCCTAAGACTCAACATTATACACATACATCTGCTGCGCAGCATACCCACGCAAGTACTGATATGGTCTTTATGCCGGCCACAGACCTATTTTCGGTATCCCTGGTCCGTATGTTGGATCATGGCATCTCTGATCGGCTCCCCCTCAGAATTGGCATGGCGGACTCAACCCAACGTCCTGTGTGTTGCTTCATTGCATGGCTGTTACAAGACGACAACTTTGTTGATAAGATTTGCGCTGAACTCCGTTCTTACTTAGCGATTAATGATGGCACAGTCCAATCAGCTGCAGCGCTGTGGGCCGCATGTAAGCCACGATTCCCGGCCATGCTAAAGCCCTTCTTCAATGGCAAGAGAGGGGCAAACAAGCGCATTTAACCCGCTTGGAGGTCCGTGCATTGCACCGGGAATCCCTCCTTGTGAATGAGGAGCGTGAGATGTGGATCGAGAGTTTACACTATTTGGGATGAAATTCATGCTGACTCGCTGGAGGCAGCGAGACAGATCCGGCGTGCCTCCCAGGTATGGGAATTTGGATGGGGAGATAAAAACAGTAAGCTACTTTACTGGCTCGCCAACGGGTCCTTGGTGAACCGGATCATACCTTATCGACTCCACAGGATCTCCCCAGAGTTCATCCGATAATATAGCAGCTACGTTTGTGCACTATTATACCATTTTGTATAAAGTAGTATAAAAATCTGCGTTGAATTGGAAACAACACTTCTTACAGAGGTCGCCATGTCTTGCCCCAACCCCAGCGTGGAGGAGATTGGTAATGCCACCTCTGCTTAAGGGACGAGACCGCTTCCCTGCTGAGTTTTACTCGAAATTTAAAGATGTCCATCTGCACGCGTTATATGAAGAGGCGATTTCACTGGGCGCCTTCTCCCATGATCTTGATCAAGCCACAATAGTGGGTCTGCCAAAAACACAGCCCCCCATCAACCTCCTGGGTGGACTATAACCTGATTTCTCTACTCAATGGGGAAATAAAAATCTATGCCAATGTCCTGGCGAACCAGCTTCATCTGGTTTTGGGCTCCACGATCCACTCAGACCAGTGTGGCTTTATGTCAACTCGTGGCACCAGGGACTGTCTGCAGCGGTTGCATGTTGCATTGGCTCATCACCCTGGACTCAGCGAATTGTTGGCCTTACTCTTGATAGACTTTGAAAAGGCCTTCAATACTGTGGACTGGGATTACTTTGACCAAGCACTCAGAAAGGCCTGCTTTGGGGGCATATTCCGGCGCATGGTCCAACTGCTGTACGCGTGACCAACCGCCCCATGTCCTTGTTAATGGGATGCTGTTGAAGGCTGTAGAGGAACCAGACACGTATGCCGAAGGTCTGAGTTCTAAAAGATGTACTGGGTATAAGCATCTTACATTTGACTATCACAACTATGCAAATGTGACACATTAACATTGTAGGTTACTCAAAATAATGAAAATGTAGTTATCAAAAAAACTCCAACCTCCCTTTAACCTTTGTTTTTTTTCATGGATTTTCAAATATGTTTTTATATGTTGTATCTGCTATAATGTCCCCATAACCTCTGGTTTTTTGAGTGAATTTATAAAGGTTCTTAATATAATTTTGGTAACAATAACGTCCCTGGAACCTTTGTTTTCTTCAGTGAATTTCAAAGGTTTTTGTACATCTTTTTACTAAATATAACGTGCCTATTCCCATTGTTTTTGTCAGTGAATTTTTATTGTTTTTTTTGTTGTTTTTCTTGAATTTGGGTCTTTCTAATCTATAGCTTATTTAGAAAATTTCTAGGGTTTTTTGTAGTACAAAGTGTACTACTCTTTCATTTTGATATTTAATATATGTTTTAATTTTTTAACTTGCAAAATCCTTTTTTTTAAATAAATATTTATACATTTTTAAATCACCAATGTTCTTAATGTAAAAGATGTAATATGTTGTAAAATGATTAAAACATGTTTTTTAAAATTATGTTATTGAACCACAGGTCCCAAAAGTAAGACGGGACAACAATTACTTATGTAAGGTATACACGTCCCTCTATTTTCATTAATGATATCAGTGTGAACATATTTATAAGTAAATATGGAACCCTATATTTGATTTTGAACATACTTACTAAATTTACAAGTTTCCCGACTCTGCAAATCTATTGACTATATCCGCTCGATGACACATCCAAATCTTGGCTTCTCATTGGATATATTAGGACCACATCCATGGTAAACAAAAAAAAAACACACACACACACGTCTTCCATCTCTGTACAGAGCAACCCATAGAAACCTTCATCTCAGGCTTTTGGTATTTTGATGAACAAAAAGGTAAAGTGGAATGGCAGTAGAGATATTATCTACACAACCTGAAGATCCTGTGGTTGCGGTGCATCAGGAACAGGATATTGCTATACCTAGAAAGGAGAGTGACTTATGAAGGTTTTTCACTATTACATCCATGTTAGATGTGTGCAGTGTACCATTGGCAGGAAGAAGAAGTCCTGGGGCACTACAAAGAAGTATTCACATGGCACTAGTTCCATGTGGAAATATTCAAAAACTATTCATAAAAGGAACTACCACAGGATCATACATGAAAAGACAGGAGGCGACGGACCATCAACCTTCTCTGTAGCTCTGCTTCAACCCTCCACATCAGACAACATAACAGTTGCAGCTGTGTGTGATACCTACACACATGATAACTTTCTGTCTAATGTGCCACATGCCAGTGAGTTTAAATACAACTTTGGTGGTTGCATACCTAGATGCAATCAGTAGCTATTACATTGCATCAGAGTTAAAAATTAATGTTTTTTTTTTTTTTTTTGTTTTTTTAAGTCTCTTGCTTTTTACTAATCCCCTAGTCGTCCCCTTTTCTACTTAGTTTATTTTTGTTCTGAAGATAGTAAAACAACACAAAATACAAAACTGGTCATAAAACTTCAAAAAAATGGTTACAACCACTCCATCTGGTCAAACAAAGAGCTAACTTTGTGTTTTTTATTCTGTTTTTAATGTATATACACAGTGTGTGCGTTTAAGTTTTTGTGTGTGTATATGGGTGTTTGAGAGGCTATATCAGTGTTTGGCTGAGTGTGTTACTGTCTCTATCACTGTGTAGCTGAGAATGTCAGTGATTATATATATCACTGTTGCCTGGGTGTGTCATTACCTGTACTGATGTGTGATTGGTGTGTTAGTGCCTGTATTGTTTTCTGTATGGGTGTGTCAGTGGCTGCATTAGTGTTTGGCTGGATGTGTTAGTGTATGCATTGATGTGTGTCAGTGGGAGTCTCAGTGTGTGCCTGGGTATGTCAGTGTCTGTATTGGGGTGTTACTAGGTGCATCAGTGGGTGTTTGAGTGTGTGCTCGGTTGTCTTAGTGTCTGTATTGGTGTGTACCTGGGCATGTCAGTGTCTGCATCAAGGTGTGCATGGGTGTGTTAGTGCCTGCATTAGTGTTTGGCTGAGTGTTAATAGCTGCATTAGTGTTTAGTTGGGCATGTCTGTGTCTGTATCAGTGTGTGTGTGTGTGTGTGTGTCTGGGTTACAGTGGCAGCATCAGAGTTCGGCTGGGTGTGGCAGTGTCTGCATCGGTGTGTGCCTGGGTGTGTCAGTGTCTGAATCGGTGTGTGCCTTGGTATGTCAAGAACTGCGTTAATGTTTGGCTAGGTGTGGCAGTGTCTGCATCTATGTGTGCCTGTGTCTGTCACTCGGTGTATGAGTGTGTGTCAGGGTGTTTCACTGTCTGTATTGGTGTGTGCCTGGGTGTATCAAGGTATATACTAGGTGAGTTTTATTGTTTTGTTCTTAAATTGTGGAGTTCTCAAATAAATGTATTTAGTCTATTTTGTTTTCTTTTCTCTCTTTTTTTTTAGTTCTTCTCTTTTGTCTCTTTTTACTCCTTTAAATGTATGTGTTGATGCCCTCTTGTTTTTCTTCTCTTTCAGGGATTGAGCTTCTTGAAGTAATTCAATGCAGATGGGACCATGTGGACAAAACAGAACCAGGAGATAAAGGTAAATGGACTGTTTTCTTTTATCGATGTTTAAAAGAGGGGTCTGTGTGTGTGTGTGTGTGTGTGTGTGTGTGTGAAAGGACAAATAGCAAGTGAGGATTATCCTGTGTGAAAAAGGGATTTAGAATATAATTGTGTGGACACCTTATTGTGGTAGAATAAAAAAAAATACTACAGCTACATCTTCCATCTGTGGAGCGGAAGATACAGTGGAGCCCAGGTGCTCAAAATACCCTTCTCCTGTGTTCAGGGCTGCTCATTCTCTACCCGCTTTGGCCTTCCTTCCTCCCCCCTACCACCAATATCCCGAGGGGTTTTGGAAGCAGGCACAGGGGCATGGCTGTCTCTGGTGCCTTCTGCCATGGCTGCAAGCTGCGGTGCTGTGTCCGTCGGTTCCTTGGTCTTTTCCGTCCCAGCCGTCTCTGTCCTGAGGATCTCGCCGCTGGTGTTCTTTCGTCCTCCTTCTCCGTTCTCGCCCTGGTTTTCACGCGCGCTCTCCTCCTCGTCTCCTCCCAGGTTTTTGAGTAGCATCCGGCTTTTGGTGATTTCTTCTGAACCCGGGGGGACGATAACACGGGCCCCGCGTCCCCGTCCTGCCATAGGGTTGTTGAGACCCTGTTGCATCCACAAAGGCGTAGACACCAGGACCTTCCTGAGCTGCACAGGACCAATACCAGGGGACCAGACCCATTGCAAAGAGCATCACCAGTGAAAGTCCAGTCCAGACTCCCACTGCACCGAGAGGCTGATGAGGGACAATGACCTAGGCAGATCTGCTTTTGTCCCCCCCAAGCATCAAGATCACCAACTGCGAGGTGCCCTAGAGAGACAGTGCCCACCCACCAAACCCACTCTGCAACCAGACACTTCAGCCCGGCTAGCTGAGAACCAACTGTGCCCGCTTGTGCCCCTTGCGACTGGAGCCCCCACTGGGAGCTCATGGACTTGTTCACAAGTCCCCTCTGCTGCCTGCTTTTAGGTTACGTCCCCTTCATCTAATCGGCATAGTGCGCACAGCTACCAACCCACCTGCAACCAGACACCTTACAGCAGGTAGTCATTGATGGTTGTACTCAGGACCTTGGGACCTGATAAACTGACAGCCTTAGGGTGGTCCTCCCGAAACTTTTTACCAGCCTCCCTCCACTTTTCTGGCACTGTTTTTGCCAGGTTTAGGACTCTGCGCAGTTTAACACCGCAAACCAGTGCTAAAGAGCATATACTCGCTCCCTTAAACATGGTAACATTGGTTCCTCCCTAATTGGCATATATGATTTACTTATAAGTCCCTAGTAAAGTGCACTACATGTGCCCAGGGCCTGTAAACTAAATGCTACTAGTGGGCCTGCAGCACTGATTGTGCCACCCACATAAGTATCCCCTTAACCATGTCTCAGGCATGCCATTGCAAGACCTGTGTGTGTAGTTTCACTGCCACTTCGACTTGGCATTTTAAAGTACTTACCAAGCCTTAAACGCCCCTTTTTCTACATATAAGTCACCCCCTAAGGTAGGCCCTGGATAACCCATAGGGCAAGGTGCTATGTAGGTAAAAGGCGGGACATGTACATATGCATTTTATATGTCCTGGTAGTGAAAAACCCTCTAAAGTCGTTTCCCACTACTGCAAGGCCTGATCCTGTCATAAACTAGCATTAGGACTGCTCTCATATACTTTTTGAGTTGTAGATTCTGATCTGAAAGGGGTAACCAGGTCATATTTATTATGACCAGAATAGTAATAGAAAATCCTGCTTATTGTTGAGGTTGGATTTTATATTACTATTTTAGAAATGCCACCTTTAGAAAGTGAGGATTTATCTGCACTTAAAAAACATCTGTGCCTTACGGCCTGTCTCCAATTAAAGTTGAGGCTGGTTGACAGCTCCCTTGTGCATTTCACCCCGACAAGCACGAACACAGGACACTTAGTCACACCTGCACTCATTTGCCTATTGAATGGGTATTCCTGGGCTGGAAGGGTGGAGTGCCTGGCACTTACATTTCAAAGGCTAGTAGCCTGCCCTCACACAATGGACTGCTAAACCCCTTACTGGGACCCTGGCAGACAGGACTGAACTGAAAGGGGGACTTGTGCACTTCAAACCACTCTTTGAAGTCTCCCCCATTTCAAAGCCATTTGGCTATATAAACTGGGTCTCTGGCCCCACTAACTCAGACACTCATCGACCTACATCTGCATCCTGTCACGAGGAACTGCCTGGCTGCCGAAAGGACTCATCTGGACTGCTTTGCTGAGAATGACTGCTGTCCTGCTAGCCTCTGACTTTGCTGAGAAGGACTCTGCCTTCCCCAAAAGTCCTCTCCAAGGGCTTGGATTGAGCTTACCTCCTGTTTTCTAAAGACTCAGGGCCAAAAAGATTTAATATCTTCAGGAAAATACTTGTGTGTCGAAAACCGACACACCGCCTGCTAATATCGATGCGAAGCCTGCATTACAACCGAGAAATCGCCGCACAGCCGACTGGGACGAAACAGCTCCGACTTCCCGACTAGAAATTCGATGCAGCGCCTGCCTTGCAATGGAAAATTTGACGTATCGCCTACCAGATCGACGCAGCACCCGTGCCTCCTTTCAGAGCTTTATGATTTTCCCTGCATCGTCCCTGGGTGTCAAAACATCCTGTGCCGAAAAACTACGCAAGCCCCTTGCAGTGTGGAAATAAACAACACATCGTATGTGCCTCATCGGAAAATCCAATGCACATCTTATTTTCCAGACACCTCCTCCTCTGCAGTCTCCGTGCATGGTTATTTTTGACGCATACGAAGTACTGTGTGTAACAAAGAGACAACTGTTTATTTGTAAGGATTAAGACTCTTTGAAACCTTTTAAAAGTGATATTTCAACTTGTGCTTATTGGATCTTTATTGTTTTGACCTTATTTTATTCAGATAAATATTATCTTTTTCTGAACCTGTGTGGTGTATTTCTATGGTGTTTTCATTGTGTTACTGTACGATTTTATGCACAAATACTTTACTCATTGCCTCCTAAATTAAGCCTGACTGCTCGGTGCCAACCTACTAGAGGGTGGGCACGGGATAATTTGGATTGTGTGCAATTTACCCTGTTTAGGATTGTGGTCCCTACCTGGACAAGGGTGTATACCTCTGTAAACTAGAGACCCTATTTCTAGAGACCCTACGACCCTTAGTCCTGAAGGAGAGCCCCGAAAACCAACCATAAAGCAATTCATACAATTTGTCTTTTACCCATAGAAAAGTATTGTGTGCACAAACACATTCTTTACTTACCTGTAAAAAATTGTAACTTAAAAAATACTTACTTGATTCTGAAGTTCTTAGTACTGAAGATTCTATAAAAATACCTGTTATGTTTCTAAATTGGTGTGGATCTCCTTTTTGAGTTGTTTGTCTCATTTATTGTGTGGGTGCATACAACAAATGCTTAACACCCCCATTTGATTAGCCGAAGCTGCTCTAACACACTACCACAAATACAGCACTTGTGGTTTTTAAAGTCAGCCCTGACCACTGCTAATGGAATACCTGAACTCTGTGCACAGTATACCTCAGTTTAGTATTTTATATACAGAGACAGCTTCCTGAAACAAACAGAAAAAAATGTACTTCCCACTCAAACATTATAGCAGAGCCGAGGTAATTGAAACCCTAAATACCCTAGAGCTGATTTAAGAACTCTGCGTCCTGCATCCCAGGGAACATAAATACAAGAAAACCCAAGAGAACTCTGGGTAAGCTACCATTTATATAGCACCCAGGAGGGTGGGTAGGGCTTACTTTAAATTATATATGGTCCACACCTATTGTGAATAATTCTTTGTTAGGCTTATTTAGCCTCGACCCTTTCAGAGAAAAATCTCCCTTCCCCACAATACACACTTTTTCAATCCCATTTGAAACCACTACTGGTCATCCTAAACTCACCACCTGCATTCATTTACTCCACACTTCATACAACCCTCCCGAAAGCCCGACAGACATTCACAAAGCGTTTTTTCAATAATAAAACCAACAATATGCGCTATGCCAATGAATTTAGTCTATCGCAGGTTCCTGTAACTTTGGTGTAGACCCAGTCAACATAAATAATCTGCCCCAGTTAGTGATTCACAAAATTGGGTCACCCCTGGGCTTTGGAGAGAAGTTCTTTTAGCTGTGCACGGGGGTGAAGGTGTGCTATAAAGAGTACATTTTAGTACCGCTGATAACGCTAACCGTGCCTACGTAGTTACTTTCTGAATTACGAAACATTGATTCTAGTCTTCCTTTAGACTCTATGTTCTATTCGTTCCGCCCATCTAAACAGGTAGCGAATGAGGCTAATCTTTGCTCACGAGTGATAGTTTCATTCAACCAATCATAACGGAATTATGAAGTGTAAATAAACCAATCAGTGTAAAACGCTGCCTGAGTAACACAGCGACGTCGATCTCCATGGAACCCGAAAAATGCACTGAGTTCTGGTTGGTCGCTGGAAATGCTTGGTCGCGTCTGACTGGAGGAGACGGCAATGATTCAAACAATTCAAATCGGGGGCGGGGAGAGGAGGAGACGCCAGAGGGAGAAAGCTAAGGAGGAGTAGGTGTCTCAGAGACCGATACACAGCAGAGAATAAACGGACTCGCTGTAGCCTCTGATCCGAGAAACCTCTGCTCAAACGATGGCTTCTCAGAATATGGACCCCGCAGCTGCTACCAACTCCGCCACTGCCCGCAAGGGAGCCGAGCCTGGGGCCAGCGCTGCGAGCAGGGGCTCTGTCGGCAAAAGGTAATAGGAAGGGGGACGTTACTATCTATGGCTTCCAGACTGTACCTTTTGTTTTGGGTGGGTTAAGGGCTCTGTAAGTAAGGGTGGGTTGTGCGGTGGCTCATGTCAAAAAGTCGATGTTTGTGTTGGGGGTGCTTGGCTGACCGCGTTTTAGTGTGTTCTTATTTTATTCTATTTCGTACCCTTGCTGTGTTAATTTGGTTGAACGGCATTTTCTCCGAATCTCGTGGCTATTTAGTTATGTAGTGGTGGGAGGTTTTCGGAGACTGTTTAATCGGCAGGTGAGTGCCTGAGGAACTAGGAGGGTGGTTTGGGGCGGTGAAGTGGGGGGGGAGGGGGTACTCAGGAGAGTGAACGAAGCACATGTGTCTAAGAGGTGCCATGGGATGTTAAGAAACTGCAAGTCCCAGTATAGGATTGAATTGGAGGTCGTAGGGCAGGGCACTGGGTCGCCGACAAATGAGTATGGTGGAAAAAGTCACTCCTTTGAGCACAATTGTTGACGTTTCCTGCTGTTATAACTCCAATCCCACTATTTATAGTTTCTGTATATCTGCAGATGAGTAATTGTGCTGTTCCTAGGTAGGAGTGCGGGCACGGAGTCTTCAGTGACGGTTCTGCAGTCTCCTATGTCCGCATACTCTATATTAGGTGGAGCTTTTCAGCCATCTACCCAACCTTTTTCTGTGATATAAACGTCCCCTTTCTTTTCTAGGTTACAACAGGAGCTGATGACTCTAATGGTGAGTGGTAAACTTAGCATGTCGTTCTGTGGGTTTCAAGTTTGTGAAATGCAGTTGTCCGTGATTTGTCAATTTGGCGTCGTCCTAGTCTGAGTGGGGCTTCTTGATTTTAAAATATTTTTTAAAGACCTAGGATGCTGCCCGATATGGCGAGCAGAATCTTTAAGTGAGGACGTTTTATTGCGGGGAATCCTCATACCTTTTATACTGATCGAAATTCCCTGCACTGCAGGGACTTTGGTGTGGTGTTGCGTTATTCCTGCTCCAACCCCCTCCCGCCCCCACACACCCTTTCACCTGGTATTTCTTGGTACTAATACTGAAGACTTATCGAGATGAGACAACTTATAATTTTCTTTCGTTCTCTTATATTTTAAGATGTCTGGTGACAAGGGGGTTTCTGCGTTCCCAGAATCTGACAACCTCTTCAGGTGGATTGGCACAATTGATGGCGCCGCCGGAACGGTGAGTTGCAGATTCTTTCGGTGGTTACGGGGGCACCGAGTGGCACCTGGTTGATAATTACCTTCCCTCTTCTGGTACATCTAGGTTTTTGAAGGCCTGCGGTACAAGCTTTCCTTGGAGTTTCCGAGTGGATATCCTTACAACGCCCCCACTGTTAAATTCATCACTCCTTGCTACCACCCAAACGTTGACACCCAGGGTAATATCTGCCTCGATATCCTGAAGGACAAGTGGTCGGCGCTGTACGATGTCAGGACAATCCTGCTGTCTCTCCAGAGCCTGCTTGGCGGTAAGATATCGGCCTTAAATCTCTTGCACTTATGGCCTGTTCACTGCCAAACTTGGTAAAAGTTCCCCGTGTTAGATTTTGACGAGTTAAACTGGTGGCAGCAACTGCTTGCAGCCTCCTAAGACGCAAGCCACTCTTGAAGGCGGTAACTAAAACGCAGCTGTTGCCCAGCACATGCTGTCGTGCGTCAAACAGGTGTCTTGCAGGCTAATGTTTCTTGTTGTCCCTTACTAGTAGGGTGTAGACAAGAAGAGCGTGCCAATTTGTTTACTACAGACTCGGCCTTGTGAGGTGTGCAGTGGCCACCTGGGTCTGGTTGTCCACTGAAGCATTTTCTTACCGTCTCCATCTATTTCGAAGCGTATGATTGCACTATATGTCTTGTGCTGATAAAGCGTCCCTTAAGCATGTATATGGGAAATAGCTATTTCATTAAAACGGTCTGGATGTAATACCTATAACTTGTTGTGAAGGGTATTTGGTAAATCTTTCTGAATATCCCTCTAATAGCAAGGTCCATTATTGCATTTAAGGGCTCTTAGGCTGAACATTACAAGTACAAACAACCAGCCTTTTATGTGCATGGTGCCTGTAGAAATTATTATGGTTGGTGCTGCATTTTAGAACATTACTACTTTGGAATCTGCGTTTAGGTTGTAATATGTTTTCTGATTCACTTATGAAAATACCCGTTTCTGTAAGCATTTTGTTCTTTGCTCGGATGGCTGTAAAGTGACTATGGAAATCGGATATCGAATTAATTTAAAAAAAAAAAAAAACACAAACATTGCTTCTACTACTCTTTTCTTAACTTGCCATTATTGCCCCTCTTTCAGAACCCAATAACGAGAGTCCCCTGAACCCACAGGCAGCGGAGCTCTGGCAGAATCAACCAGGTATGTCCATAACGTATTTAATTTTGACCTGCTGTGCAGCCCACCAATTGCCCTGGTGCCTTATTTGGGTTGTGGGGATTTGGGAATTGTTGCCTACCCCAAAGTTGAGTGTATTGGCTCCAGCAGTTGCTATCTGGTCCTTTTGTTATTGATGGGGAGTAGTGGTTAGCTTTCTCAGTGTCTTATGATTTTCAGCATTTTAGAGTTTGCAAGGACATTTCTTCTGCCCATATAATTGTTTGTCTTGGTTTGCAAATTGAAGGACGTGTTGGAATGATTACATTGTTTATCTGGTGTAACTTTGACATGGTTGATTAACCCTCTGTTCAGGTGCTCTGACTCTTGTGGGTAAAGAACCAAATTGTTCAATTGTTACCTTCTTTTTGGATTATTGGTGCTTGGTCCCCCTACCACTTCTAGGGCGCTTTTCATTTCAGCAGTTTGGCTTAGCTTACTGATTACAGCCCCACTTGACTACCACTAAAAAGACTGTCGGATCAGTTGGTACTACCTGCCTGTTGGCCCACAGTTGTTTGCCCAGTGGTTCGCTTCCCAGTGTGATCGACAAGCTATCTATGGGTTTTAGTGCCAACAATTGGGCCTAGGCGTCCTGATCTTTTTCGTTGTAAACATATCTGATTGTGTCCCTGCCTGAACTGAAGATGTCTGTGTCGAACAGGTACCAAGGTAGTAGTTAGCTCTTGTAGTGATGCTTCTTTTCTGCTGCCTAGCACTAACCTTTTGAAGGAATGATCTATTGACTTGCAGACTCCTCACTGAGTCTCCCTATTTCCCCCACTTTGCACACTTCTCTGCCAGTATTTTCTTTAACCAGCTGTGTTTTGCATGCCTTTTGTCCATTAGCAATCTGAAAGACTGTACCTAATTTAGCACTGACCGGGGTGGGAAGTCTACTATCGTGCTTGATTTTGTATTACTTTTCTCTCCCAATTAGCAGCATAGCTGACCATCGGAAAATGTTGTTTCTGCAGTTGTCATTACTGCTTGTTTTGAAACCGATAGTTTCCGAAAGAGGCGTTGACCGTCCCTCAAAACTACACCCTCACTCAATCTGTTTTAATACTTCCGCACATTTAAAAAACACAAACCTGTTGTATAATCTTCAAGAGAAGCTTCTTTGAATTACTAGGAATTTCACAAAGCGTGATTGCTTAGTTGAAGTGTCAAAGTAACCACGCTGGCGATCTGCTATTGTGTACCGTTTCCCATTTTCCTGTTACTTAAATCTTTTTTTTATTTTTTCATTTAGCTTACAAGAAGCACCTTCATGAACAGTATGCAAAGCAGCAGAAGAGTCGAGATTCCTGATCTGAGCGATGCTGGCCCTACTTGCACTGAATCTGTCCTCTCCTTTATAATGTTCGTCTGTTTTGTCTGCTGTAATATATTCTTATTTAAGTGTGAGCAGTGTGAGTTTCAATGTGTATAAATAAAACTGTTTTATCTTTTTGATATGCTTACTGTTACTCTTTTTGAAGTTTGAGAAGCTACCAGTATGTGGCAGATCGTGCACTTGCCTCCCTTTAACATTTTTGCTTTTTATTTATATACACATTATTTAAATTGTTAATATTCTCAGCTGCCAGACCTTTCTGGGGATCCCTAGACCTCAGGTTAAGAACGACTGATCTAGAGAATTTTGGTTTAGCCCCTTTTTGCTATCGATATTATCAATCACATCGTGCATTAGCACTTAAGAGTGTGTCTTTTACCTGTTTGGATGCCTCCTTGCATCTCTACTGGAATGCACATTAGGATTATCGTAGATCTGAACAGTGCACTCTTTGATCACATTATTTTTAAAGAACACGTTAATGTGTGTGTGTGGTGTGTTATTATTTTTTTTTTTTTAACAAAAAATGGTCTGATGGGGGGCATTGTTTGGGGGGGGGGGGGGCAGCATAAACTTGAGGTACACTGCTTCCTGAGTAGGTATCTGCAAAAATCAACGGTAATGTCCCCAACACCATTCAGTCAATCAGAATATTCTCTGAATACTATTGAGACCTTCGGTGGTATTTTGTACCCACTTCCATAATCGTCTCGTGTTTTTGAGCCATGTTATGAACACAGAAATGTAACTCTTCTCCTTCCTGAAAATTGAGAATATCATCGATGTATTCAATGTGTGGAGCATTGTTTATCCTAAGTCCTATAGAAGCTGCGTTAACAAGTTTTAAGTCATACATGACTCCATGGATAAATGTTTCCATTTGTTCCCTCTGGTTCGGATAATGAGTCCCAATCATCTGTTTGGCTCACTGTCTGTGAGATGTTAAAATCGTTAAATAATGGAGGACCTGCCAAAATCGAGCCCATTTCCTCATCTGTATTCATAAGGCCACATTCTCAGCAATTGCTTCCTATATTGAAAGAGGCTGTGGCAATTCTCACTATCTTCAAGTTACCAATATCATCCACTTGTTTAGACTTCCCAGGGTGTGCTATGTGACCTGTACATCCCATCGGTGTGAAATTAATAAAGGTCAACATGTTTCATCCTACTTGCGCCCTAAGGTCGTCGAACCAAATAGATTTCAGATTCCCCCATCACGTTTTGTAGGATCCTTCCTGAAACTTGGAAGGATGCATTCACTTAATCAGTTTGTGGTGATGTCTTTAATCCCCTGTAAAGACAGAATGGAGCCAAAAGCGAACGTGCCCTCAGTCATTTGTTAAAATCTTGTAATCATACAATCGCACATCTGTGTGTACTCGCACTTTTTGGTATGTTCACTTTTATACATCTCATTGGAAGCAAGGAAAAACTTGTGACCTGGACAGCTAAGGGGCTCTCACCTTCTCTTAGGGCAGAGGTCTTCAAACTTTTTAATGCCGGGACCCCTCAAGGTTTTTTTTTTTTTTTTAAGGCGTAAGGACCCTATCCTGCCAAAAAATTCTAGAACCTGGTAATCCTCATCGTTGACAATCATAGGCATCCCTAATTCCCACTGCAAATCATTTTTATGATGAGGAAATAATATGAAACAGTGTTTAGCAAACCAAAGGTCAGTGAGTGTGACGGCGTGGTCAAGGGTCTGGCTAAAAACAAAGGTCCTCCTTTATGAGGAATTGGCGTGGGGCAGCACTGCAAGCCTTCTTGCTACTCTGCCCTAGCTCAATATAAAAGGGCAGGAATGCACCATATTTATGAAATACAGTGCATTCCTGTCCTTTTCCCCTGCGCTGGCGCACAAATTGCTGCCTAGCGCCAACGTAGGCAGGATTGCTTTTGTGCAGGAAGGGGAATCTTCCGAAACAAATACAATCCTGAGAGGTATTTTCCTCTTTCCATGTGTGCAGCAGAATGCAACACACATGGAAAGAGGAATAATTGAGGAAAAATGAAAATATTTCTCCTCATTATGCCTGCATAAGGTTTTGGCCCTGCTCCAGTTTACGTGATTTTGTAAATCTGGGGCAGTGTCAAAATCCAAGGGTGTTGTGTGGGAACACCCACCACAAGGCCCATGGAACGCCTCCTTGACGCAAAGTAAGGCAACACAGCGGCTTGCACTGCTTTGCCTTACTCCATATCTATGAGGCCATGCAAAGCCGCGTAGGGTGGCTGTGCGTCGCCTCATAGGTATGACTGGGAGGCTTGTGCGGCCGGAGCGTCAATAAAAGAGATACTCTGGTGTCGCAAGCCTCTCATAAATCTGCCTCAGAATATTCTGTAAGTGTTTTTTTTAGGTCTTTCATCGTCAGGCAGCTACATATAAAATAACAGGCAGCTTAAAAGAAAAATAAATTTAAAAAGTGGTTACTCATTGGGAAATGCACTGTAGTGCATTATGAAACCTCTATTAGTTAATGCACTGCAGAGGTCTGTGTGTATCCAGACAGCCACAGAATTAAATCTTGGTTGGTGCAGTGGAGAATAGTGACTTGTGTATTTTTTGTGCCACGAGGTAACAGCCTGTGACAGAAAGCATTGTGAAAATGTAGGCCACTGCAAAATGCAGAGAAAGGTTTAAGATAAAATGGTGTTTCCAAAATGTAGATTTAAGTACTACCAGACCATATATAATACATTTTTAATAGCTGTCCGTTCAACACCTCCTCAGGGATAGTAAGCACTATGTATACACAATTACAATTAAAAGCACACACTCCCCAGCCCAGTTGTTAACTCTTTGCACTGCCACTCAAAAAGAACAAATCTTTGTCATCCCAAAGCTTTGAGTGATTCCATCAATTACAGCCAGAACCAGCTCCAAAGCATCTTCATGTTTGTATATTTCACCATTTGCAGATCAACTCGTACCTCAGTTTCATTTCATTCAGGAAGCAGGACCCTGGCACGATGGCTTCTTTAGCTGTCTGTGCAGCTTCATTTCACAGCACAGGATACTCATCAATTAAAGTTCAACTGAAGCATTTTAATGATCAGCTGGGGAAATGCGTGACCCCCTTTCTAGGACTCCACGGCCCCCCTGGGGGTCGCGACCCACAGATTGAAGACCTCTGTCTTAGGGTATGGCGCAGCCCGCACTTCTTAGGATAGCCACCCCTGGGAGCTCATTATTTAGATGCCCTCGATTTCCCCCATTTCTCATGGACTGCCATGGAGTCAAAATTTGTTCAAACTTCTGGGGGCGTCCTTGATCTATAAACCAGTTCCTCTGCTCTCCTGCATCAGTTGAGATTGGATTCCCACAGCGGCAGCAAGACCAAACTACCTAATTTCCTGGCTAGGGGTCTCCTGACCCCATTACAAAAAATGTAAGATATTTCTCTAGGGTCTGCTGCCCCCAAAATAACCCCAGTGTGACTAGTGGGGTTAAGCGAACACTGGTCTTCGATAACCTTGACTCCACCTGGCTCTAGTATTTGTGTGAAAGCAGGCATTCACATAGCATGTAGAGTAAGGTCCCTTGTCGCATGCAACACCGAAGACAGGTTTGAGCCACATCGACCCATTTTGTATAGATGTTCTCTCATAGGGTATACCTTGTGAAGGAGCTTTATTTGGACCAAATAAGTCCCAGCCCTTATCACCTAGTGAGATTATATACTGGCCTCACTTTAGGCGTCATCTTCCAGGATCTTGTTCCCAACCGTACCTAAAAAGTCAAGGAGTCTGTGCACCAAAAGGTAGTATAAACCAAGCAAATGGTGTGCCTAAGCAAGAGAGTTTTGTTATTCTATTACAATGGGGGTAAAACGCTGGAGTTTAGGGCGGCAACAGCATAGTGTGTGGTTGACTGAGGCAGCCCCACACTGCCTGAAAGCTGTCGACAGGCTTTGACGGGTAGCTAGCAGGACCTCACCCAAACCTAGAAAGTAAAGGTGATTTGTGGCAGCCTAGAAACAGGACTCTGACTCCTAGGGAAGTCGTGGTGGAACAGATTATATCCTTTCCTCTCAGATGTAGAAATTCTCACACATGCGAAGACCTAGAAATGCAGGATAAGTTTCAATGCATTTATTGATGCTGCACCGTCATTCTAATGTGATTGGGCTTGAGCAGTGATTATGAGGCATATGAAACATAATACAGTGACGATTGCGACCATTAGAGCACAGTCCCACCATGACTCTACCTCTTGGAGCAGCAATACTAGGTAGGTTATCATGGTTAAATAAAACAGCCTTGAGCAGGTCTGAGAGTGAAATGTGTGCAAGGGCCGGATAAATGTCAAACCCAACAAGTATATTTTATAAGAAAGGTACCTGATAAAATATAAAACGAGCAGTTACAAGCAAGCTGTGCTAACATAATACAAGGAATAAAAGTGAATACAATCTGCATGCTTCTTAAAGGCACAGACAATAGGCCTAAGAGCTAAAATATGGGTGCCAAATCTAGGCACTGAAAGGAACCCACAAGAGAAGCACCCTATATTTATGCGGGGAGTCCTCTGTCGGGACGTCCAATAGGGGTTCATAGCTATTGAATGTGCTGCATCTGGAGGTACTGGCTGCCTGACATCTCATGATTTTTCCTTTTTACAAAAATGGTCTGATGGGAGCATTGTTTGGCGGGGAGGAGTGGAGGATTTCGGAAGCATTAACTTGAGGTACACTGCTTCCTGAATATTCCAAAGTGTTGCAGCATTAATCCTTTTCTGGATTCACATACTGTGCATCATTCCACCATCTAGGGGTTGTGTCTGGAATTCTTTTTTCTGGGTTGGGGGGGGGGGGGGGCAGAGGGAAGAAAGGGAGGTTGTCTTATTGGGTATCGTCAACCACCATGTGGTGCTTGGTCTTTAGTAATCCCTTAGTGAAATGTAGGCAGTGTTCTAGCAGCTTCAGCTGTCTAGGGGTAGCTGTAGCAGAGCAGCCAAGGCTGAACTAGGAGACATGCAAAGCTCCTTCAATACCACTAATGGTTACACAGTACTTATACACAATAAAAGACAATACTCCGTGTTACCAAAAATAAAGGTACTTTATTTTAGTGACATAAGATGAAAAATATCTTCAAATCAATGCTTCTTCTGGAGGTAAGTATTATACAAAATATATACGCTAGTACCCAAAATCAGATAAGTGCAAAGTCCTAGAATAGTGCAAACAGTAGAAAATATAATAGATTGCAATGGGCCTGGGGGCAACACAAACCATATACTATAATAGTGCAATACAAATGTCTAATTCCCCCTCGAGGCGTGTGTAGAGGGGCATTACAAGTGTAAGAAACCACCAAAGGTAAGTAAAGTACCCTACCCCAAAGCCCAGGAAAGCAGGAGTAAAGTACAGCAAGTTTCCTCAGAACACACTATAAACCGTGATGAAGAATTATGCAAGAGCCAAGCAACAACCAATGGATTCCTGAACCTGAAGACCTATGGAGAGAGAAGACCAAGTCCAGAAGTCGAAGAGTCCAGGATGAACGGGAGCCCCTGCCACCCTGAAGAAGGTGCAAAAGTGGATTCTCCGGTTGGAAGAAAAGTACAGAAATGCACCAAAGAAGACAGCTGAGGGGTTCCTGCCTGGTGCAAGAGATGTTCCATGTCGAGTTGTTGGATGCAGGCTGTTTACATTGCTGTTACAGCGGTTCCTGGAGCAGTCTGTGGTTGTCCGAAAGTCAGAAACTGAAGCAGAGGAGTACCGGAGGAATCTTGCAAACCGAATATGAGGAAACACCCAGAGGAGAAACCCTAAATAGCCCTGAGAGGGGGATTGGCTACCTACCCAGGTATGTACCTATCAGGAGGGGTCTCTGACGTCACCTGCTGGCAATGGCCTCTCGGAGGTCTCCAGAGGGTCCCCACACCTTGAAATCCAAGATGGCTAATGCCAGGGACACTCCGGTGGAGCTCTGGGCACCACTCCTAGGGTGGTGATGGACAGGGGAGTAGTCACTCCCCTTTCCTTTGTCCAGGTTCGCGCCAGAACAGGTTCTCGAGGTCTATGAACCGGTGTAGACTGGATTATGCAGGGAAGGCACCGTTTGTGCCCTTTAAAGCATTTCCAGATGCTCTGGGAGGATACCCCTCCCATGCCTGTAACACCTATTTCCGATGGGAGAGGGAGTAGCACCCCTCTCCTAAAGGAAATGCATTGTTCTGCCTTCCTGGGATTGAGCTGCTCAATCCCCAGGAGGGCAGAAACCTGTCTATGAAGTGGCAACAGCTGGGGCTGCAGTGGAAACTTCGGAGAGCTGGTTTGGCAGTACTGATTGGGTCCATGGTGGGGACCACAAGGAGCTGGGATTGCGCCCCCCCATACCATATTTTCTTTGGGGGGGGGGGGTTGGGTTGGGTCAATTCCATGATCTTAGACACCTCACATGGCCATATTCAGAGTTACCATTGTGAAGCTACATATATGTAGTGCACGCTTATAAAGGTGTCCCCGCACTCATGAAGTTTGGGGATTTGGCCCTGGACAACGTGGGGGCACCTTTGCTGTGTAAGGGTGCCCTCACGCACAGTAACTTTGCAACTAGCCTTTAGTAAATGAAGGTTAGTCATATAGGTGACTTATAAGTTACCTGGTGCAGTGAAAATGGCTGTGAAATAGTGTGTGCACTATTTCACTCGGACTGCAGTGGCAGTCCTGAAGAAAGGTTTGTGTGAGCTCCTTATGGGTGGCAAAAGAAATGCTGCAGCCCATAAGGATCTCCAGGAACCCAGGTACCATGTACTTGGGACTTATAAAGGGGCGGGTCCAGTGTGCCAATCAGAATTGGAACATGGAGTCACTAAACTGTAGTGACAAATTTGGTAAGTAGAGAGAGCATAAGCACTGGAGTTCTGGTTAGCGGAACTCCAGTGACACAGTCAAGCATACTGACAACACACATATGCCCCAAACTATGAGCACTGGGGTCCTGGCTAGCAGAATCCCAGTGAAACAGTAAAAACACACTGGAAAAAAGGACCAAAAATTGGGGTAACCATGCTGGAAAGAGGCTACTTTCTCACAAAGAGTCGACCCATGGAGAAGGTTCGGGGGAGAGGGGGGGAGGAATACCTGGTGAAGAAGACAACAAAGGATGTCTACAAAGGGCCAGAGAAGATAAAGAAACAGCTGAAAACCTCGGAGGTGAAAATCCCAGAGGAAAAAATACCAGAAGGCAGCCCCAACATCCAAGAAAACGTCAATTGACGGCCAGCCACGAACAAGAGAGCCCCACAGATCCCAGACCAGCGATACAGAAGACGACATGGTGCTGAAACATGCAAAACCCTCCACGGGGAAAGAAACCCTAGAACTATAGGAGGAACAAATGTGGAAAAATGACCGGCGATGGGACAAAACGTCAACGTCATCGGAGGTGGAGAAAAAGAAGCGTAGTCTAGCGACTGAAATGGCACCGCTCCTGGAAAGAAAGAAAGTTTGACGCAAAGAAGCAATTCTGAATCCTACCAAAACCTTCAACTGCCATGGATGTCCGAGGACAAAACCGCACTCAAGGCACCAGCAACCCCCGAGCCTCACGAAGAGGAGACACTGCAAGCCCGGAAGAGGAGGTCGGCGGCTACCCCTCAAAGCCTTCAGCCCCCCTCCCCCCAACATCACATGCTATAACAGCCTAGTGAAGAGGGCAGCAGGCACATATGGAGTACCCTTGAAAGAAGAGAAGACTCCTGCTTCCTACTGGAAACCTTCATGCCATCAAGCAAGGGAAACCTCTATCTCCCTATGCTACCCAGCATACTGGTTCAGGGTAAGGAGGCCTCCAGAGAACCTGCAGCAACAAAAGGGGTGACACCAAGGGTGGAGAAGGAATACAAGCCCTCGCCAAAGGACCCCAAATATATTCAGGGGAACACAACGGCAGACTCAATCGTCACAACAGCGAGGAGGAGGAACAACACACAAATCTCCACAGGTCACCCTTTAGGAAGGCAAAGCAAAAGGCTGGACATGGTGGAGAGAAAAATGGAGAGATAAGCTGCAACACAGTGGCGAATTGCCAACTTCAACACCCTTCTCAAACGATATGGCCACGAGCAGTGGGACATAATCAAAGAGCTAATGAAGAATCTCCCAGAAGGAGATAAGAAAAGAGCAAAAGGGATTATACAGGAGGGGAAAACCAACCCCTGACTAAAATCTGCACTGGACACTGCCCACACAGCCATCAGACAAATGTGCACAGGAACAACACTTGGAAGGCATGCATGGCTCAGGATATTTGGCTTCAAACCCGAGACAAATGCCTCAATAATAAACCCTTCACTGGAGTGGCCTTATTTGATCAAGAGGTGGATGACTCCTTGCAGCAAATCTAAAAGGACAACAAAACAGCAAAGGCAGTGAGGACACTCCCATACAGAGGCAACTTCAGAACAGGAAGCACCATCTGAAGGCCCACAGGAAGGGGAGTTGTTGCAGCAGTGCAGCAGCAACTGCCCCAGGGGAGTACCCAACAAAGTGGCCAATAGACCGGGTACCAGCAATGGCAACACCCCGCGAGAAAGCCTTTTTCAGGTAGAGGAAGAGCAAGGGGCCAACCCACCCCAGAAGAGGAGGAACAGCAAAGTGACTCACAAATAGTCCAAAGACACACAACACTGGTAGGGGGCAGGATAGCTCAATACCCACAGCAATGGGAAGAATTAACACTGCTAATATATATAGAATGTGCATGCCTACCATCACCAAACCCACCAAAGAACAAAACATTATCAAAGAACATAACTGGTACAACTAAGAGGAGAAGTGAAAGAACTCCTTCAAAAACAAGCAATAGAAGGAGTACCAAAAAAAGGAATTAAACAAGGGAAACTACTCACTCTTACTTCCTGGTACCAAAACAAGTCCTCAAGGCCAATCCTGGACCTGAGGTTCATAACAAATTCATTTGCACTCAGCATTTCAAGATGACAACCCAACAGGAGGTAATCCCACTCCTGGAAAGAGGAGACTACATGGCAACCATAGACCTTCAGTACTCCCTATATGCACATACAGATGAACCAGGCACACAAAAGATACCTCTGATTTGTACTCAAAGGAGTTTACTACCAATTCAAGGTCTTACCCTTCGGAATAAAGTCACCACCAAGGATTTTCCCCAAATGCCTAGCAACAGTTGCAGCATTACTAAGAAGGAAGGGAATTCATGTATACTCCTACCTGGACGACTGGCTTATAAAGATGCATTCAAAGGAGAAATGTCAAAGGACTACCAAAACAGTGATCACCACCCTATTAAAGCTAGGGTTCAGCATAAATCACAAAAAATCATCCCCAAAACCACAGCAAGAAAAGATCCTCCTAGGAGCCAGACTCAGTGCAAGAAAAGCACATGCTTACCCCGTCCAAAGGAAAGTACAGACGAGCACCGAGCAAACTTGACTTTACCAGAAGGGACAATCTCTGACAGTGAGGGCAATCATGAAATTGATGGGCTTGATGGCATAATGCATTACCCTCATACCCCATGTGAGGCTCCACATGCGACCATTCCAGGAATGGCTCACAAACAACTGGTCACAAACCACCAGGAGTTGGGAGGATCTAGTGGTTGTAACAGAGAGAATACAGAAAGAGAGACAATGGCGGACATCCAAACACATAACCAGGGGAAGACTTTCCAAGACAACAACTCCCTCAGTGACCATCACAACGGATGTGTCTCACAAGGGATTGGGAGCACACACGGACAATTTAAATATGCAAGGCCAATGGATCAAGATGGATGCAATAAAACACATCGATTTTCTAGTGCTGAAAACAGGGTACTGGCCCTGAAAGCATTTCATACACAAATATCAGGGAAGACAGGATTAATCCAAACAGACAATACAACAATGTTTTATCTGAACAAACAAGTGGATACAAAGTTGTTCACCCTAAGCAAGCTAGCACAAGAAATATGGAATTGGACAATACCACAGGGAACCAACTTACAAACAGTCTACCTACCAGGAAAGGATAACATAGAGGCAGACAGACTAAGCCAACATGAAAACAGCACACACAAACGTGTTATAAAAACGAAGGAACCTAGAAACAATCTTCAGGATTTGGGGCACACCAACAATCGTCTTGTTCACATCAGCAGAAAACAGAAAATTCCAACACTTTGCCTCCAGGTCTCCAAACCCCCAGTCAGAAGGGAAAGCCCTGTCACTAAACTGGTTAGAGAGGTTTGCCTACTACGCCTTTTCTCCAATTCCCCTAATACCAAAGGTATTGGAGAAGGCCAGAAAACCAGGGACCAAACTTCCTCCTAGATGCTCCTCAGTTTGCCAGACAAGCATTGTATTCAAACCTACTCGAGCTGTTCAAGGGACAGATGATAAAAATCAAAGTGGAACAGGACCTACTCACCATATAAAAGGGGCAAGTGTTCCACCCGGCAACAGCAACACTCAATCCAGCAGTACTGCGCCTGAATACATAGAATTCAGACACTTAAACTTATGACCTAGGACCAGGGAGATTCTAAAGAAAGCTAAATAACCAACAACAAGAAGACGCTGGGCATCAAAATGTAAGAGATGCCTCCTATGGTGCACAGGAAATATTACCCTAGAACCAACGTCTAGGCAGGAAACAGTGATAACCTATCTCACACACTTGCTAGACAGCGGAATCAACTACTCTTCTCTCAAGGTTCACTTTGCAGCAAACGTGACCTACACCAGAGGAGCGTTATGTAAAAGTTTCTTAACAGTACCTTTTATAAAGAGGTTTCTCGAAGGATCCAAACGAATTGCCCCTCCAAGTGGAGCTTAAACACAGTGCTGACACAACGTATGACAAAACCATCTGAACCCATGCACAAAGCTGAACTCCGGTTTACCACACTAAAGACTGCCTTCCTCATAGCTATCACATCGCTACGAACGATAAGCGAAATTCAAGCACTACCAATCCAGGAACCATACATGCAAATTCACAAGGCCAAAGTAGTTCTCAGAACAAACCCCCAATTCCTACTTAAAGTGGTGAGCAAATTCCATTCCAACCTAGCAATACAGTTGCCAGTCTTCTTTAAGAACCCACAAACACAATTAGAAAGAAAACTACATACACTGGACTTAAGAAGGGCACTAATATACTACTTGGCCAAATCCAGTAAAGGATCCCCCTCACAAAGGGGACTATTGCACACTCAACAAGAAAAAGGGAGCAACACTAGCTTTCATTGCAAACTTACCCATAGACACTATCTGCACAGCAGCAACATGCGCATCCCCACCCACATTCACAAACATTATTGTGTGGAAATCCAAATGCATAAAGAAGCCCAAGTGGCACAGAAGGTACTACAGCACCTGTTTGCAAGCTCATCATTTTAACCCAACCAACCCAAATAAAGGAGGAAACTGCTGCACAATCTGGTGCACAAATTGTGAATCCGGAAAAGGGTTAATGGGGCAAAACGAAATGGCTACTTACCAGTAGGAGTGGTTTTGCAGCCGGAAGAGTTTTCTGGATATACATGCAACCCACCTCTCCAGAAATGAGAACAGAAAAAATCGGTGGGGAAGAGGTCTTATGCACATAAAAGCAAGCAAAAAATGAAAAAGAGGGAAAGGAAAATGCAAAAAAAAAGTAAAAAACAGTCCGAAGATGGGCCCCACCCACTGGTACTTCTGGGGTGCCATCTGACATCATACAAGGGACAGACCAAGCACCAAATGGTGGTTGACAACGTCCAAAAAGAAAAAAAACAAGAAAGAAGAGACAATTCTGGACCCAACCACTAGATGGTAGAATGATACACATCATGTGAATCCAGAAAACTCATAAGGCTGCAAAACTAATCTTACTCGTAAGTTACCATGTTGTTCCATAAGTGCCTCTGCCTGCCACAGAGGGGTCGCCAGCACGATTCATCCCCTCCTACCCAGGAGCCTCTCAGTTCTCTGTCAAATTACGAGTACCTTTAGCATCAGTAGTCCTCGTAGCCCCTTCCCCCATATATGTAATGCATATGTCCCAAGGGATCCATTGCTCTCCCATCTGCCATTAGAGAGGGCTCTACCTGTTCTGAAAGCATCCAGTCGTTTACCGCTACTAGTTGTGCTGCCCAGTAATATAGAATCAAATCTGGCAAGACAATGCCCCCATCCATCACATTTAATTCTTGATCATCAGGCAATGTATAGACACAAGCATTGTTTTGCCCTGTAGCAGGCACTTTTAGGTTGAGCCTACCAGTCAACACAAGCTGTCTGGGTGCAAAAGTCCTATTGTCAGCTTGTTGCAATCTTACAGTGGGCTTAAAGTCCCATCCCAAATTGCTTACCACTTATTGATTTTAACACTTATTTGCTTGCTACGTATTTTGGGGCATATTTATACTCCGTTTGCGCCGAATTAGCGTCGTTTTTTTCGACGCAAATTCGGCGCAAAACTAACGCCATATTTATACTTTGGCGCTAGACGCGTCTAGCGCCAAAGTATGAGTAAAGAGCGTCATTTTTTAGCGTGAACGCCTTCCTTGCGTTAATGAGATGCAAGGTAGGCGTTCCCGTCCAAAAAAATGACTGCGACGCAAATGCGTCGTATTTATACTCCCGGGCAAAAATCACGCCCGGGAGTTGGCGGGGCAGAAAACCCCGCATTTGCGCCACTTTTTAACGCCTGGGTCAGGGCAGGCGTTAAGGGACCTGTGGGCTCAAAATGAGCCCAGAGGTGCCCTCCCATGCCCCCAGGGACCCCCCCTGCCACCCTTGCCCACCCCAGGAGGACACCCAAGGATGGAGGGACCCACCCCAGGGACATTCAGGTAAGTTCAGGTAAGTATAAATATATATTTTTTTTTTCTTTTTTTGTGGCATAGGGGGGCCTGATTTGTGCCCCCCTACATGCCTCAATGCCCAATGACCATGCCCAGGGGACATAAGTCCCCTGGGCATGGCCATTGGGCAAGGGGGCATGACTCCTGTCTTTACTAAGACAGGAGTCATGTAAATGGCATCTGGGCGTCGTTTAAAATGGCGCAAATCGGGTTAAGACGATTTTTTAGCGTCAACCTGACTTGCGCCATTTTTAAGACGCCCTAACGCCATTTTTCCCTACGCCGGCGCTGCCTGGTGTACGTGGTTTTTTTCCACGCACACCAGGCAGCGCCGGTCTGCTTGCGCCGGCTAACGCCATTCAATAAATACGGCGCCCGCATGGTGCTTCAGAATGGCGTTAGCCGGCGCAAAAATTTTTGCCGCTAAACTGCGTTAGCGCAGTTTAGCGTCAAAAAGTATAAATACGGGCCTTTATGTCTTTCCATCTTTTTTTGGCCCTCCCGTCAGTATAGCTCTTTTTTTGTCCTTTCACAACTCACTTTTAGGGAACTAACTTTTTCCTGCTTAACACACTTCAAGAGTGCATGTTTTACTGCTGTCTCCCTTATGTATTTCTGTCCCCCTCCTGATCCCTGTTATGGATCTCAGTGTGTTCATCCGTCCACCAATCCTTCTTCTTTGTGTGCTGCAGTAGGTTTCTTTCCCTCTCATGCTTCTTCTACCCGCCAGCGCTCTGCGTGCTGCTTTTTCTTAGCCAACATCTGTATTTTGTTTTCTTTGTACCAGTTCCACTTTGCATTTGCATCTTAGCTTGGTATTTAAACAATTAAAGAACATAGCCCCCACATTATTTCTTTGATGTGCACATGCATTTTGACCCAGCCATCATTTCTCCTTCTATTAGGTTTTGGCTATGGAGTGCTTACGATGTCTCTTCAAGACATGTTGTGTATACTCTGTGGGCTTTAGTTCGCCCATACGCTTCCCATTTCCTGGCTCCATCGTCGCACTCGTATTCTTTCTCCCCATTTGTCCATGGTATGCATTTGTCTTCCTATGTTCAGCTGTCCCCGAGAGCAGGGACCAATTACAGTGTCCCTCTAATGTTTTCATTTTAGGATCAGTTTCAGGAACTACTTTTTTCTTTGTTAATAAGCACCTAACATAAGCAACATGTTTTCACTCACTCAAACTCTTCTGTACACAGGCCTGTAAGTATTGTTCTTATCTCGTTACGTTTGCTGGCATTCAAAGACAAGAGGTAAAATGTCCACAAACCCATCCCACTACTGTCAGACATGGAATTGTAGTAGACTTTGCAAGCAGAGAAGCACCAAACAACGCCTCCAGTCCACTCAGTTGCCTAGTAAGATAATGAGACATTTACAGTGGAACAACATTCTCCCCTCATGCACGCACCTGTTTGTTGACCCCCCCTTTTGTTGTTCTTTTTTTCTGCACTTTTACACTGCACATTGTTTTACACAAGCACCAGTTACGTTACAGATGGACACATTTATAGGCAGGGAGAGATTAAATGTAAGTGACGTGCCCAGAATCACAGGATGTTGAGCTTTTCACTGAGAATCAAACACTCTTCCCTAGCTCCATGGTCGACTGCCCATCCCTTACACTACAATCTCTGCTCTATATTAAGATTGGAGAAGATCAGCATATAAGATGGCTGGCAGTCCTTTGGAACGTACAATTAAAATGCATTCCCATTATGCATTCCAAAGCAGCGCCGGCCATCTTGTTCTTAAATTTGCTATCTTGCACTCCATACAAGTGCATCTGTAGGCTGGGCTCTCTCCTCTCCGGGTGCTCTTCCCTGCATGGTTGCCTAGCACCCTCCCCCACTCGCTATTGGGTTCTGTTCAGAAAATGAAGCGGTGCGGGCTCCAGTGTTTTACCAACACAAATGCATATTTTCAGTCCTTGATAAACAGAAGCGACTCAAGGCAGAGGTTCAACCCCCGCTAGAACAGTTTGTGATATGAAGAGTAGGCACCATCAGTCTTTTCCCTGTCGCTCACCCTGTAACTGCATGCAATAGTCCACTGATTCAACAGCGGAAAACCAGATTCTCAGGCTTGATCAAATGCATCTAATGGGCACTTTCATAAGTTGGCAGCAAGACTCCGGGTTTGATGATAAATTGTTAACGCTATAGATTATGAACAGCTGAACACTTCAAGCGCAACTTGAAAACGTCTTACTTTATTTTAAATCTGACATCATGATTTTACCTTAAAAAAATGTCATGAATTATTCAAATGCTTCCTGCATTGGAAATGAGTCAGTGTCTCATTGTATCCCCATGAATAGCAAAGAGAAATAATAATAATTGAACACAACACACATGGCAAATTGCAAATGAGTGCACCAGCCACACACACACACACACACACACAAACACACATACTCTCTCTCTCGCTCGCTCTCTCTCTTGCTCTCTCTCTCTCACTCACTCACACACAATCATGTACACGCTGAACAATACACACATACCAAGCTGCACACAACGTGGGCACAAGCAATCCCATTTCAGAATGATGTCCCTAATAGAAAGATATTGATTTTCATATATATATTATTAGAGTGGTTTTTTACCTGTATGACCTGTTTACTTTTTGTGAGAAGAGGTAATGAGTTGCCTTTTTTCTAATTTCCCAATTGATTAATTTTCACATAATTTGTGTTTTGCATTAGGCTTGGTTTAATTTTTTTCGAAGCAGCGCGGAGCACATAACAGATAATTAGAAATTCCGTTGACATTGCCAAAGGCAATAGCTCTTCGATTGCCGAGGCCTATTGGTTTTGCTGATGCCTGTTTTGACGATGCTTCACGGCATCTGGTGTACAAAAAGCAAATGTAGCCCCCAGGGTGAGACCAATTAGCTTCGCCTTTGCCTACGTAATGATTTGATGTCGAAGTCAGCTAGTTGGCCTCTTAGAACAACCTTACCTAATGTATATCTCTTTAATCGTGACTCTCCGTCAGCCATCTCCTGCAGAACTAATAGAGGTGCCCACCATATGTCTAACCCACATATTCGGACTAAATCTAGTATCCTGATGTCCTACTGTTGTCTTTGGCCTCGAGCACCTTCTGACGTTTAATGCGGCATTCCAGGAATGAGTGTTAGCTGCTTATTTAGAGACTGATTGCAAGCACCATAGACCCGCATAGTCTGATCCCAAGTTGTTATTAATGCATCCTTCTCCAGAGAGTTTAGTCGTTAAAGCAACTTTTGCTGAACTGAAAACCTTTGCTTTCCCTTTTGCGCCACAGGACCTTTAAGTCCAATTTGATTGCATAGGCCTCTGTCTTCTGCGGACTGTCTGGCTTTAGGTACTGAGAGAGCATCGTGGCTGTTCTGTCACCCCTTAATGGAAACTCAGAAACCAGCTGATTACCATGTGAATCAACTGTGCAGTTCCAAAAAGAAAAAGTCCTTACGGGCCCCAAGACTCGTCGTCAGCCAGCCCTGTGACTTGTGATGAGTCCTGGAGCCCCACAGGACACTCTGTGTGATCTGCTCACTGGGTCCTCTAGCTCATCCACCAGAGCTTTCCTCTCAATGTCCTCAAACATAGACCACCCACCTCCTGCATGGAAGTGCACTTTGCATAGGCTTCTATTTCAGAGGTAGAAATAGCAAAAGAGTGGGACCTTTGGAGGAAAGTGACATAAGATTCTATTTATTTTGCTAATTGGTCCCTTAGAAGGGCTAGGCTCACTGGCATATTCTGATTCTGGTGAATTTTTGTTCACCAAGACAATTTGAGGACACAAAGAGCTGTCTGAGCCTACGGCGTAGGCTTGGACGGTGTTCTTCAACTTCGGAACGCTTGTCTGTTCTTTGGCTCGAATTACAATTTCTTTTTACAAGAAAGGAGTCATATGGTATGGATGTTTTTGCATCAGAAAATGACTCTAGGCAGGTTAGAGTCATTTGTTTTTTACTCTAACCTGCTTAACGTGATTTTTTGGTGCAAACCCCCTTTCTTCCATACCGCCAGCACCACCTGACTAATTTCATTTTTTTTTTTACACTAGCCTACCCTTTGCACCGGCTTGCACCATTCCATAAATATGGTGCCCGGCTGGTGCTTAGAAATGGTCCAAGCCGGTGCTAAACTTTTTGGTGCAAAACTGCATTAGAGCAGTTTTTCCCCAAAAAGTATGAATCAGGGTCTTAATGTGGGAAGAGAGCAGGGGACAAGGGTGTCGATCCGACAGGTGTAAGCCTTTAATTTATGTTGTGCAAACAATGTTCTCCTGTCTTGCTGTCTGGGATGTCCCACAAGCCTAGAAGGGGGCTGTTTGTGTGTGCGATTTGGGGGTGGACTGTAGATACACAACCTAAGCCAATATGATGGGCAAATGGTACTTATTACCTAAAGAATACGTTGGAAACTAAGAATTGTCTATGTCTTTGGACCTGACATTGAAACAGCAGTGTCTGGTGCACCTTCCAACCCCAATAATCAACATTAGAAACCAACCATTGCACACGTTACATGTTACCTCATATTCGCTGCCTGTAGGAAGGTAGCCTCTTTCTAGCCTTGTTACCCCCACTTTTGGCCTGTTTGTGAGTATATGTCAGGGTGTTTTTACTGTCTCACTGGGATCCTGCTAGCCAGTGCCCAGTGCTCATAGTGAAAACCCTATGTTGTCAGTGTGTTTGATATGTGTCACTGGAATCATGCTAGCCAGGACCCTAGTGCTCATAGGTTTGTGGCCTATATGTGTTCCCTGTGTGGTGCCTAACTGTACCACTGAGGCTCTGCTAACCAGAACCTCAGTGTTTATGCTCTCTATGCTTTTAAAATTGTCACTGCAGGCTAGTGACTAATTTTACCAATTCTGATTGGCACACTGGAACACCCTTATAATTCCCTAGTATATGGTACCTAGGTACCCAGGGTGTTGGGGTTCCAGGAGATCTGGATGGGCTGCAGCATTGCTTTTGCCACCCATAGGGACCTCAGACAATTCTTACACAGGACTGCCACTGCAGCCTGAGTGAAATAACGTCCACGTTATTTCACAACCATTTTACACTGCACTTAAGTAACTGATAAGTCACCTATATGTCTAACCCTCACATAGTGAAGGTTAGGTGTTACTAAGTGTGAGGGCACCCTGGCACTAGCCAAGGTGCCCCCACATTGTTCAGGGCAATTTCCCCAGACTTTGTGAGTGCGGGGACACCATTACACGTGTGAACTACATTCAGGTCAATACCTATGTGTAGCTTCACAATGGTAACTCCGAACATGGCCATGTAACATGCCTAGGATCACGGAATTGTCACCCCAATACCATTCTGGTATTGGGGTGACAATTCTATGCATCCCTGGGGTTCCAGCATGGACCCCTGGTACTGCCAAACTAGCTCTCTGGGGTCCTTCCTGGGCCCTGGCAGCACCCAAAACCTTCAACCGCGACTCTTGCAGCTAGCAAGGCTTGTTTGCGGTATTTCTGCATGGAAACAACTCTGCATCCTCCAGCACGCCCTGAGACATCTTCTGACCAAAGGAGAAGTTCCTGGCACCTTCCATTGTTGCAGAATCTTTGGCTTCTTCTACCCGTAGGCAGCCTTTTTGCAACTTCATCCGGGGTTTAGTGGGCTCCTGCCCCCCCCGGACATTTGCGTTACTCTTAGACCTGGCCCCCTTCCTTTGCAGGTCTTCAGGTCCAGGAATCCGTCTTCAGTGCTTTGCAGTCAGTTGTTGTCTTTGCAGAATCCCATATCTCGACTTCACTGTCTTTCTGGGGTAGTAGGGTAACTTTACTCCTACTTTTCAGGGTCTTGGGGTGGGGTATCTTGGACATCCTTGGTGTTTTCTTACACTCCCAGCGATCCTCTACACACTACACTAGGCCTGGGGTCCATTCGTGGTTCGCAGTCCACTTTTGGAGTATATGGTTTGTGTTGCCCCTAGACCTATTGTCTCCTATTGCATTCTAATGTTTTCTACAGTGTTTGCACTACTTTTCTAACTGTTTACTTACCTGATTTTGGTTTGTGTGTATATTTTGTGTATATTACTTACCTCCTAAGGGAGTATGTCCTCTGAGATACTTTTGGCTTATTGTCACTAAAATGTAGTACCTTTATTTTTAGTAACTCTGAGTATTGTGTTTCTTATGATATAGTGCTAAGTGATATAAGTGGTATAGTAGGAGCTTTGCATGTCTCCTAGTTCAGCCTAAGCTGCTCTGCTATAGCTATCTCTATCAGCCTAAGCTGCTAGAACACTACTAATCTACTAATAAGTGATAACTGGACATGGCACAAGGTGTAAGTACCACAAGGTACCCACTATAAGCCAGGCCAGCCTCATACACTGCCCCTTCCAAGTTATTTCTTAGTGGTCCCAACTACTTTTGTTTTGCCAATGGAGGTTTGCATGGTGTGTGTGTTTGTTTTGTAGATTTGATTGTAATTCCATGATTTCCCTTTTTATTGCTGCATTAACCATTTTGCTTGTAAATATTTAAATTCATAAAAACCCAAAGGGACATTCCAAGGCACTGTAAAAATAAATGAATAAAAATAATCGGATTAAGAAAACATTTTACGAAAGATCTGTGTGCTTCATGTAACAAAAGGCGTAATTGTGGTGAATTGAGGGCAGGTGGCCAGAGGTGTTCAGCCGCCTTCAATTTAATAACATTCAAATAAAAAATACAATGCCAAGCGCTTACTTTCCATATTCTTTGCCTAACCTCTAAGTCCTGAGTCACCTCTTGGCTTACCGGGGGAGTCCCAAATCTTACCACCATTTGTCTTTTGTTTTCACTTTGAACTTTTGCGATTTTTGCAAAATCCTGTAGAGGAAATTCGTGATCTGCAGCACTGTTGTCATAGTACACGAATCCTCTATACATATTCTGATTGAATGCACCATAATCTTGACTTGCCACATCATGTTTACTACAAAGCTCAACCCACTTGCCACCACCACCACATTGAACACCACTGGGCACGTTCTCCAATTACCTGCATTTTGCAACTCAGATTGCTACCTTGGTTTTGCTTTTAAAAATGGACTTGCCACTTACTACACCTTTATGGTTGTTTATTTTTAATTCCTAAATACCCTAAGAGTATACTTTGGTATATGGTATTTCCACGTCATGTAAATGCATGCAGTAGGATCATGGATGTGGGGGGGGGGCTGAAGTTTGATCCTCCGCTCTTGAAGATGCCGGTTTAGATAACACATTAGAGGTGATTTAGTACTACATGTCCTACTCTTACAACCATATGACGACGACGTTTACTTCAACTACTGCCAGCATCCTCAAATATTTCAATTACCTCATACTAACAGTTCAATCGTCAACCATTCTACTGTTTGGCGAGTCTTGTCATGCAAAATGTTATGTTCTTTGTGGTTTCTAAAATCCCGCTGTTATAATGCACGCATTGGTGAGGCCATTACAAAAACATTCCTATTACACCTTAAGAGATCATACAAGGAGGTCCATGCCACAACTGGCCACGCGCACAGCACCCTCTGCTGAGCGCCTCTTCTGTGACCAAGATCTCATTCGTGGAGCTGTCCTCTACATCATGTGTGGATTTGCCCTCTGCCCAAGCTTCCTCTGTGGCTTCCACTGTCCAGACAGGCACGCTGACCTTCATCTGCATGTCATGCAGCATTCTCTCGATCTGCTCAATTTGCATTGCAATGTCTGGGGAGCACTGGGGATCCACCATATCACTTACTCTGCTACCAGGAGATTTGGTACTCCGGGACCTCCAAGCTATTTCGTAAGTCTTCCCAACCACACCGGAGTTAATGAGGCACCTCCTTCGAAACTGCAGGGGGAAAAGCTGGTTGAGATGCTGAGCTTTGCAGAGGTCCTGCTGGTACTGTTCCAGTGTCGAGAGAAAGAGAACAAACATCCGCTCCAGCTGCACCCGCTCCTTGGTGCTCACCACCTGGTCAGTGAGCAGTGACATGAGCGTTTTCTGTAAGCCTTCAGACAAAAAGAAGTGGAAACAAGTGGATTTCAGTGCATCAATGATTGACAACTTACACAAATAACAATCTGCTTCTTTGCAAATGCAAGTGGTACATTTCGTGTCAAGAACGTTCATTAGGAGGGAACAAGTCGTTTTTTCAGTTTAAATGAAATATGTCATATTCAAACACTCAACCTCCATTACCCCAACTTTGACTCACCTTCTCAGGACCCACTTACTCATTGCAATATTCAGCATACAAATAATGAGAATGGATGGCTGCTATTGGCATAGTTCAGGTGTAATGTCTACCCATGCTGTAACCCAATGAAGGTGCAAAGCAAGCCTTTCTCTTCTCAAGCATGGATCCTCTGTCATTCGGCTCTGCTAGCTGCACCCCTGTTACTGCATGGAAAAGAATTGGACAATACAGGTATAAAAAAGTTGAATTGTTGACGGTCCTTGGAGACCACTTCCGGAGGTTGATCCATGGTAACTCCCAGTCCTACCCGAGTGTAATGCGGAGGCATTTGGTTAAAACGAGATCCATTTTCCATCAGTAGAGCTTAAATGTCTGGCCATGTCCTGTGATGCGTGGTCTACACGGATGTCATTTAAAGGTCGCCGGGGGTCGCAGCTGCGACCCCTGGCTTGCCTTTTGCGATTCTTGGCCCCAGCAGTGGCAAATTCAGTGCCAGGAACACAGTGGCAGCTCGTCCTTATGGACGTCAGTTGTGGCTCCATTCTCTCTTTTCTGTCAATATATTATTACAATAATAGTGAATAATAATGTATTTTCCACTATTTGTGCAATAAAAATGGAGTACAGTTAACTAGAATATGCCCTTCTATGGCAGCTGAGATAAGTAAGAAATGGGTTTAAGTGGATGTTTTGTGCGTGCTTGCAGGTGAGTATGTTTTACTGAGAGTGTATGAAGCAGGGAAGATGATCAGGATGGAGGATAGACCATCATGGACATCAAGTCACCGAAATGCCAGGGGTAGCAGAAGTGACATCACATGCCATTTGACCTCACTTATACACACATACTTACACATGCATACAATTTCACACTCACATCCCCTTACATCCCCCCCGTGCTGTGCCCTTTTTTGGCTATTTGGGGTAGTTCGCGCTTAGGCTTTAATAACTGTTTGTTCACATAAGCTATCCAAGCCAAATTTACGTCCTGTTTTTTCCAACATCCTAGGGATTCTAAAGGTACCCAGATTTTGTGGGTTCCCCTGGAGGAGACCAAGAAAATAGCTAAAATACAGCTAACATTTAGTTTTTTTTCCAGAAAAATGGGACAAATGAGCTGCGGAAGAAAGCATGTGGTTTTTCCCTAAAAATGGCATCAACAAAGGGTTTGCAGTGCTAAAATCACCATCTTACCAGCTTTCAGGAACAGTCAGACTTGAAACAGAAAACCAAATTTTTCAACACAATTTTGGCTTTTTACTGAGACATACCCCATTTTTACTGTTTTAGCCTCCTTCCAGTTAGTGACAGAAATGGGTGTGAAACCAATGCTGGATCCGGACACTAAACATTTCTGAAAAGTAGACACAATTCTGAATTCAGCATGGGGTAATTTGTGTAGATCCTACAAGATTTTCCGACAGAACATAACAACTGAAAAAAAAATATTGAAATTGAGGTGAGAAAAACAGCCATTTTTCTCCACGTTTTACTCTGTAACTTTTTCCTGCGATGTCATATTTTCAAAAGTAATATACCGTTACGTCTGCTGGACTCTTCTGGTTGTGGGGATATATAGGGTTTGTAGGTTCATCAAGAACCCTAGGTACCCTAAACCAATAAAGGAGCTTCATCTTGCAATGGGTTTTCATTGTATACCGGATGTACAGAAATTTATTTGGTGAAATATAAAGAGTGAAAATTGGGTATCAAGGGAACCTTTGTATTTCCAAAATGGACATAAAATAAGGTGTTGAGAGGCAGGGTTATTTGCACATCTCTGAATTCCGGGATGCCCATGCTAGCATGTGAATTTCAGGGCATTTCTCAAATAGACGTCTTTTTTACACACTGTCTTACATTTGGAAGGAAAAAATTTAGAGAAAGACAAGGGGCAATAACACTTGTTCTGCTATTCTGTGTTCCCCCAAGTCTCCTGATAAAAATGGTACCACACTTGCGTGGGTAGACCTAATGCCCGCGACAGGAAACGTAACATGGACACATCACATTTTTAAATTGAAATCTGACATGTTTTTTGGAAAGTGCCTAGCTGTGGATTTTGGCCTCTAGCTCAAGTGGCACCAAGGGAAACCTAGCAAACCTATATATTTTTGTAAACTAGACACCTAGGGGAATTCAGAATGGGGTGACTTGTGGGGCTCTCACCAGGTTCTGCTACCCAGTATCCTTTGCAAACCTCAAAATTTGGCAATAAAAAACACTTTTCCCTCAGATTTCGATTCTGCAAAGTTCTGGAATCTGAGAGGAGCCACACACTTCCTTCTGACCAGCATTCCCCCAGGTCTCCCAATAAAAATGGTACCTCACTTGTGTGGGTAGGCCTAGTGCCTCAGACAGGAAATGCCCCAAAACACAACATGAACACATCACATTTTCCCAAAGAAAACTAACCTGTTTTTAGAAAAGTGCCTAGCTGTGGTCTTTGGCCTTTAGCTCAGCCGGCACCTAGAGAAACCTAGCAAACCCATATATTTTTAGAAACTAGACACCTGGGGGAATTCAGAATGGGGCGACTTGTGGGTGTCTCACCAGGTTCTGTTACCCAGAATCCTTTGCAAACCTCAACATTTGGCAAAAAAAACACCTTTTCCTCACATTTCGGTAATGGAACGTTCTGGAATCTGAGAGGAACCACAAATTTCAGCATTCCCCCATGTCTCACGATAAAAATGGTACCTCACTTGTGTGGGTAGGCCTACTGCCCGCAACAGGAAACACCCCAAAACGCAACATGGACACATCACATTTTTACATTGAAAACTGATGTGTTTTTTGGAAAGTGCCTAGCTGTGGATTTTGGTCTCTAGCTCAGCCGGTACCTAGGAAAACCTACTAAGCCTGTGCATTTTTGAAAACTAGACACCTAGGGGAACCCAGGATGGGGGAACTTGTGGCGCTCTAACCAGGTTCTGTTAACCAGAATTCTTTGCAAACCTCAATATTTGGCAAAAAAGAAAAACACTTTTTTCTCACATTTCGGTGATAGAAAGTTCTGGAATCTGAGAGGAGCCACAAATTTCCTTCCACCCAGCATTCCCCCAAGTCTCCCGACAAAAATGGTACCTCACTGGTGTGGATAGGCCTAGTGCCTGCAACAGGAATAGATCACACAACGGTCAATGTTGGTCCTTACATGAGGGAACTGTTGACCCTGGGTGATCCATTCCTGACACAGGCACTAAGTACAGGCAGTCAAGTTGGGCAGTGTTTTTATTATGACAGGTAGGGAAACACTGGGTGGTAGGAATTGTGTGGTTTCCAGCATATTCCTGTAGTTTGTGTGACAGAAATGCAAGCAAAAATTGAGGTTTTATTCTACATATTTCATTTGCAGGGTATTCTGGGTAAGAAAACTTTGGGGAATCCACACAAGTCACACCTCTGTGGACTCCCCCGGATGTCTAGTTTCCAGAAATGTCTGGGTTTTGTAGGTTTCCCTATATGGCCGCCGAGCCCAGGACCAAAAACACAGGTGCCTGCCTTACAAAAACAGATTGTTTTGTGATAGATCATTTTGATGTCTCCACAATATGATTTGGACAGTGGAATTTGGGGCTGAACTAAATTGGGGAACTCCCAAGAGAGCACTCTCCCTGTGCTTGCCGCCGCATGCACCTGCTCTCAGGGTTGGGCTAACCTGCCATTGTCCCGCTGCACAGACTGTGCTTGCCAAGGGACAGCAGGACTGTCCTCATCCCCTCCCTCATAATCAATGGAAGAGGAGTTATGGGACTCCTCGACTGAAAAATCACTCCCAGAGTCTGCGCCATTGTCCTATCCCCCAAATGCTATCTCAGTATCTGCTGTCTCAGTCTCTGATCTTATGTCAGAGCTATCCTCTATAACCCGAGGGAAGGCTTGAGCAGCAGTCATCCAACAAGATGCCATCTCTGCTACTGGCTAAACTGTCGCTCTAAAACACTAGCCTACGTAGGCAGTCACAAAATTGCTGGTGTGTGTGTGTGTGTGTGTGTGATACTTGCAACAGTAGAGGTCACCTTACCTTCGCTTCTTCCCTCCATCAGCACATTCTTTCAAGGCACTCAAAAAAAGACACACTATTACTTCACCTTGGCACATGCCAATCGTCACAGTCTTTAGCGCCTCTATCGCCCAGTCCAACAATCATTATTGGTGCTCCCACCCCCATGACCTCCTCCTCGGATCCCCTCACTACCACCCAGCAAAAGTGCCCTTCATCTCTCCATAGCCCCACGCATATACATTTCATTTGCATTATGGCGCAGGTAATGGTTGTCTTTACTAATCTATTCAGCTATTTACACAAAGTACAGATCCTTTTGTAGCAAAAACATAATCACATGACTTACTTGACTTTTTTATTGCTGCCTAAAAGCTACAGTTGAAACGTGTCAGTTGAAGTATGTGAATTGCTTTGATGACGAAAGCTGTAACTGCAAGAGAACTGGTGGCGAATATATAAATATATATATATATATATAAATATATATATAGAGAGAGATCCCTTTTAAATGTGGGTGTGGTTTTCCTGAGGGCCGATCGCAGCCTCCAGGAAAACCACACATGCGTTGACAAAAGTGATCGCTATATATATTTATATATATATCTATATATATCTATATATAGATATATCTATTATCTATATAGATAGATATATCTACATAGATATGTCTATATATAGATATATATGTATATATATATTTTCTTATAGCTGTATGGTTTCCTTCAGGGCATAGTGGCCCCCAGGGAAACCATACAACTATTGAAAAAATGTATGCCCCAACAGAGGGTCACCCTGCTCACGGGTGACCCCCTGTCAATTTCATTTTTTTATTTAATTATTTTTATTATTATTATTTTTTAATTAAACTCCCAGGGGTAAACCTACCTTTTAAAACAACAAAAATGCCCCTGTGGGGGAGGGGGGGCGGCCTGTTTTCCAAGGGGGCCGACCCCCCCAGTGAAATCCCTGGTGTCTAGTGGGGTTTCCTGGCCCTCAATCTCAGCTGTGTGTGAATCTCCCCTTTCAAACAAAGCCGTCCCGAATGTCAGGAAGGCCCGTTTGGGCCTGTTTTCCTAACTCCCTCCCTGGTGTCGGCCACTGGTCGTGACCCGCACCAGGGAGGTAGTGCAGTTAATCACTCTACTGAGCTCTTTTTTCTGCCTGACTTTGCAGCGGCATACACTGACTCAAATTAGGCACTGCCCTCCATGCTCTGAATTTGTGATCCCCTCTTACACACACACAGCTCAAATTAATATAGAGAATGCATCTGTGAGGCTTGCACTACATAACTGGACTTTTCCATTTCACAATCCAGAAGAGGTATACATAAAAAGTATATATAACTGTGAGGCAATGAGTCCTCCCATGCTACATGACCAAAGATCTAAGCTTGCAGTTGCCCATCGTGTGCACGAAGAGAAGCACATTTGTTACTGTGCCCATACTGAGACCGTCAAAGACTTCACTGTTATTACAAATGTGCAAAGGATGATGATATTGGATTCTTATCAGTTTACAGATATCTTATGTATAGACATAAAATTAAGGCTAAATTTCCTTTTATGTTTGCAAGTTCTGATATTTTCACAGAACCACTATCATCGTTTTTCATGAGAGCTAAAAAAACGATTATGTTTTTAGGATAGCTGATGGTTGGATAAATGCAACTATAGTAAAACTAAATGTAAGCACTGTAGAAGACATGCATGAATCTTATGGCCAAGGACCGCATTTGTTTCTGCATACGTCTTGGTCATCTTGTCTTGGGCCAAGTCTTTTGCTAAAAGGTCTGAGATATTGTACCATGTGTGCTGGGTCTTAAAAATACGCTGAGAACATCACACAATAGTAAACACCAGAGAGACACTTGTGCCATTTTGCTCCTATTTTCCTGTGCTTTCTGTTGCAGCTCTTGTCAGAAAGCAATATTCATGTTTCCTTGTACATGAGACGTGGTTTGTTTTTTACCTCTGTTTAGAAATGTGGGGTATGTATTTTGCGTAAGGTCATGATGCACTCTAGTTTTATACCAGAAGTCAAGATAATTCAGGCCTTATTTACAAGAACCTGACGCATCAGCCTGATGCGTCAGATTTCTTGCGCAGCCCAACGATTTCATAACGATGCCATGGATGCGCTGAATTGACTAAACAGAGCTCTGTGGGGCACGTTTTCACACATGCGTTAGAAATTCTGACACATCTGTGGTGCTAAACTGGCGCATTGCTGGACTAGAGTAAAAAATACGACACTACTTCAGCAATCAGAAGAGGCACCCATTGTAAAAAGCACTGTGTCCGTTTTACGCCTGCTCTGAATTGGCAGTAAAATTTTGACTCTGTGAAGTCACAGAATGACGCAGTGAAATGTAAATTACACTGCGTCACTTCTGAGTGTCTTTTTGCCTGTGAATGTCTACCATGCATACATTATACCTGGCAGAGGTATATTGTGACGAAAGGGGTTTACAAACTGACAAATTGGGCCCAATGAGTCAGTTTGTAAATCTGAAGGCGTCTAAAGCACTGCTTAGCACTACCGCCACATAAACAATAATAATGCAACAGTGGCACAAAGGCCTTGTAAATGAGGTCCAACAATTTTGAAGTGACGGGCGTTCCCATGAGGGAAACATTTGTAAGGAAGATGCTTATTGTCACGAATTGTGATTTGTGGAGTACTCTCGAACCAGCCACTCATGCTAGTTTGTTGCTTGGCTTGTTCATCCATGGTTCTGACAGTTGTTCCTGACGTGTAGTGTCGGCCTCAGGGGATTTGTTACTGGCAACGTTTTAGGGCTCAGCTCATTAATTGTTAAAGGGTTTCTCGAAGTTCTGTCCAGAACGAGGTTCTGCTAACTTTGGAGCATACATGTCATCTCCTGGGTGAGGTTACTGTTCTGATAGTAACCCAGGGGTATGGTTACGGTTTTCTTGCTTAGGAAAAAGGATGTATTGTTAGTAGAGAATACTACTCTAGATGGATGCAATTATCTGCCTAGAGGAGGTAACTATCTTGTTGGTTGTTAGGGTTGGCATTGGTCTCACAGGTAGCCATTTCTGATATGAGTGGGAAATCTCTGCTATATGTAGTAACTCGGATAGAAACATTGGTATTGACCGTCAAGCTGAAATATTCAAGGGCGTTCAAAGCTTGTGTTGAGGAGAATTAACTCAGGGATGAGTTTGTGCATGTAAGCAGTAGCTTATCCAGTTAACCAGAGTACTGAGCCATCCCCACTAACTTAATGTCCCTTTGGAGGAAACTAAAAACCACTCACTTATTAAGTCACAATTTATTCATCCGCCATCAATTCCTATAATTTACCTAGATTATGTTACAAACCACAATATAAGATTACACAGTTAGATTAAAGAGTTTTCCCCTTTTGCCTCTAACAGAAGTTGACAACAGTCAAAATTCCAAATGCAAGAACCTTCCAGTCATTTCCCCTTCCCTCCATTCACATGTCAGCAGGGACTGCAAAACCTCTTCCACTCAGATTTACGTGGGAGAAAAAACGGCTCCATGACACTCCTGCAGGACAAACTACCTTTTTGAGACTGGTCAGTGGTCCTAATTTTTCAAGAAGGATTCACTATCATGACAATCTCATGCTAAACCTTCTAAACATCGTTGTGAGAATTGAGAATAGCCAATCATTTATTTTCATTGCAGTTTGTGGAGATACTCTGATTGGTGAAATTATCAGCATATTGCCCCTCTGTCTTCTATTTTTGTTTACATAGTAAAAACCAAGTGAGCTAATGTTCCTGTTACAGGTGTGTTTCTTCATTGCATCTTGATTCAGGTCTGAAAAAGTGTCTTTCCTCTCCTGTAGTGAATCCTAGTTTGTTTTAGTGGGATACAGGAGTTAGCTTAGCCTTTGGCTTGCAGACTCGTGCCCCCGTCACCTAGTGACTTTTAGCCTACTTAGCTTGCTCTGTTTTAGTGCATTTATTTAATTAAATCTGTTAAGATGGCTGCCTTGTTTTTAGTTAGGCCCATGTTTTAGTTTTGTGTTATCAATGCCACTGTGCTAAGACGTCAATATCCAGCGATAAAGATAAACAAACTGTAGGTGTTCACATTAGGTACTTTCTCTCTTCACGCTTTCGAGGGAATTATTTATATAAACTACTGTACCCAGGAATGTCTTGTTTACTATTGTTTGCGAACAGACCTACATCAGGGGTCCAAGCAGATCTGTATAAATACTCCTCACTTAAACAGATTGAGAGATTCTGACCAGATGCCATTGCTGCGCTCGATGCTGCATGTCGCATTGACGCTGACCCAGTCTTCGTGTCCCTACGGAGTCTGAACTAGAGACCTCATTCCAAAGTAACAAGGGTTGGGGGCTCGTCTCCTGGACATGGCATTGGCAGATTAGGTTTTACATACCTTGTTCTCTTTTAGGTTAGAGGTTAAGCTCATTATGCTAGGGTATTAGGACATATTTCACATCTCATGTCATTACATATTATTGCAAGATGGTGGGGGTCTTTGTATTAATGACTCTTGTATTTACCATTCTGTTTCTTGCACGGTTCATTATCCTAATCATTGCAGCCCACGCAACTTATCGCAGATTGCAGTTTTGCCAAATAAAACCTATTGAAACTTTACTGCATCTTCTTCATTGCCTGTGTTTGATTGAGACATGGTGTTGATGTGAGAAAGGGGTAATCTTTGTTTAACCACGACACTCCCTGAGATGTCACACTCTTGAGTCCATGTGTAAAGGCTGCCACAAATCACCTTTTACTGTTTGGGTTTTTGGTGAGATGCTGCTTGTGATCCAGGAGGGTTGGGAAAACAGTGGCATAGTCACCTAAAAAATAAGTACTGTCATCCTCAAACCAGCAGTCTTGCCTAGAGCATGAGTCCAACTACGACACTGCTTTCTTTACCTCAATTCCCATCAATTTTGCTTTTGCTTAGAATAGACTATGTACTAGCAGATACATCAAGGCTAACCGTTTGTAGTCAGGTGTCAGGGTCCTGGCTATAATAGGGAAAATAGCTTATAAGCAAGTTCCGCAAACGCCATGCAAGTCACCAAAAACATGACTCTGGCTCTTAGTTAGACAAGGCCTTACAAAAGTTCACAGAGAAGGAACAGGACCTCAGTGGAAAAGACAGGATGACAAGGTGTAAGAACCTTTAAGGGGAGTGGTTCTTAGCCATGTTTACCGAGGGGCCAGGATTTGCGGAGTGGGGCTGGGGAGGGGGGTGTTGGTCCGGAAAACCTACTTATGAGGCATTGAGACTGCTTAGAAAATCAAGTAGTATTAACAGATTAAATACGTTTATGTGAATAAAGAAGAAAATTGAAATATTTTATTACATTTTGTAAACATGAAGGGATTTGCAGTTGGAGAACTTAAATTAAGTTGGTATCCTAAGATCAAGGGTGTAGCCAGAAAATTAAAATACCTCCCACTTTTGACCACAGCTCTTATTGCACCAAGCAAACGAAGAAAGTCATAGCAACCCTCCCCAGAAAGGCTTGCATCTCTTCCATCCAAGTCTATATTCATTCATCTTTTCATCCTTCCACCCACCCACATATATCCGCCATTTCACCTTTACATTCTGTCAACCATTCAGTCTTTTATCCAATAGTCAGGGCCTCATTATGAGTTTGGCGGGCAGCAGAGACCACCCGCCAAACTCTTTAGGTCGGAAAACCACCAGTTCGGTTTTCCACCCGCTGGCCCTAGCGGGAACCTACCCACAACATTGACGTCAACTCGTAATTGAGCCACCAATAATGTTGCGGTCCGTTGGGTGCAACAGCACCCGTCGCGTTTTTCACTGCCTGTAATTGCAGCGCTGCCCTGGCAGATTAGAACTGCCGGCACCGCCAAGCCATCGGCTGGCAAAAATGTGGTGGTGCCAGCGGTCGGACCGTGGCCTTTTGCCATGGTCATAATGTGGCTGTCGGACCACCGCATTGGTGGCAGTATGACCACCACAGTGAGTCCGGCGGCCCTATGACCGCAAGACTTATAATCAGGGCCACAGTCTGTCATCATTCAGTTCATCTGCCCGCCCGTCCATATCCAAACCGAACTATCTTCAAACCGATCCAACAAACATATCCATCCTTTCACTCAGTCTTCCATCTTTTCACTTATCCATCCCCTTTCATCAATCCTATCATCCATCCATTCTTTCACTCATTCACCCATCCGCTCGCTCATCCATCCTTTCACTCCACACATTCATCCATTCTCCATTTCACTCATCCATCCACCCATCCTTTCAAACAGCCAACCATTCTTTCATTCACTCATCCATCCACCCTTTCACTCATTTGTCTATCCATTCACCCTTTCACTCATCCATCCATTCATCCTTTCATGCAGCCATCTATCTACTCTCCCTTTCACTCATCCATCCATTATTTCACTTGTCCATCCTTACATCCATCCTTTCACTCATCCATTGGTCCATCATTTTCCTCATCCATCCACCCACCCTTTCATTCATTTCTCTATCCATTTACCCTTTCACTCATCCATTCATTCACCCTTTCATGCAGTCAGCTGTCTACCCTCCCTTTCACTCATCCATCCATTATTTTACAAATCCATCCCTACATCCCTCTTTTCACTCATCCATCAATCCATCCTTTTACTTTTCCATCCATCCCTCCTTCACTCCATCCATCCATCAACCCTTGGATTACCCTTTCACCCATCTATCCAGCCTTTCATTCATTCCGCCATTATTCTGTCTCTCATCATGCATCTATCCATCCACCCTTTCACTCATCCATCCATTCACCCTTTCATTCATCCAACCATTCACCCTTTCACTCATCCATCCATCCACCCTACCTTTCACTCATCCATTTTTACAACCACCATTTTTCTTATTCATTTATGCATCTATCCATCCACCTTTACACTCACCCATCCATCCACTATTTCACTCACATATCCATCCATCCATTTAGCCTTTTATTAAGCCATCCATCCTTGCCTTCACCCATCTGTAACTCCATTCACTCTTTTACTCATCCTTCGATCAACCCTTTCATCCAGCGTCCACCCATCCTCTCTGTCTCTCATCCATCCACCCTTTCACTCATCCATCCTTACGTCCATTCTTTCACTCATCCATCCCTCAACTCTTTTAACCTGTCCAACCATCCAACCTTTCACTCCATCCATCCATCCTTCCATTTTCCCTTTCACTCATCATCCATCCTTTCACACATTCATCCATCCTTTGTTTCTCTTATCATCTATTCATCCATCCATCCATTCTTCGTAACTTTTTATCTCACTCATCCTTTCACTCATTTATCCGTGCATCTATCCATCCAGGCCTTCACCCTTCCACCCATCCACCATTTCACTGACCTCCATCGTCCATTCATCAAGTAACTTCCCTTCCCACCTTTTTGCATTAATTATGAGCCTTTCTTGGCTGAATTGCAGACAGAAGGGGCCCATTAAAAACCCCACCGCCGCTGTAGCTGCTAAAGCAGCAGGTTGACGACGCCCCTGAGTGAAAGGATAAATCGATGAGGAATAGGGTAAATGGATGGCTGGATGAATGGATGGGTGGATGGACGGATGGAGTGAAAGGGTAGACAGATGAGTGAAAAGATGGATGAAAGGCTGAGTGAAAGTGCTGATGAGAGTAAGGATAGATGCAAGTATGGATCAGTGAAAAAATAGATGGGTGAGTGAAAAGGAGAGTAGATGAATGACTGGATGAAAGGGTAGATGGATGGATTGATGAATGAAAGGGTAAATGGATGGTTAGATGAGTGGATAGATGGGTCGAAGGGTGGAGTGAGTGAAAGGGTGGGTGGATGGATGGGTGAAAGAGGATGGATGAATAGATGTATGGAATGAAAGGATGGATGATGACTAAAAGGATGGGTGGATGGATGGATGAAAGGGGGATGTATAACTGGAACGATGGATGACTGAGTGAAAGGATGGATATATTTGATGGATGGGTTTGGAGATGGATGGGTAGGTCTGGATATGGATGAGATGACAGGTGGACTTAATGGTGACAGACTGAATGTTGGATGAAGGACTGAATGGATAATATAATGTAAAGGTGAAATGGTCATCATCAGTGGGTGAATGGAAGGATGAAAATATGAATGTATAGATGCTTCGATGAAGGAGACGAGTAAGCTCTTCTGGGCAGAGTCGCAATGACTTGCTCCGCTTGGTTGGTGCCACAAGAGCTTTGGTTCAATGTGGGGGGGTTTTAATTTTCTATCTACTGCCTTGCTTTCACTCATCCATCATCCTTTCTCTCATCATTTTCATCATCATTTACCTTTTCACTCATTCATTCATCTATTCCCCCTTTAACTCATCCATCCATTCTTCCTCCTTTTCACTCATTCATCCATGGATCTTTCCATTCACCGTTTCACCCACATGTCTGTACATCCATCCATCATCCATTCATCTACTTATCCATTTACTCTTTCACTCCTCCATCTATCCTTGTACTCACTCATTCATCCAACCATTCACCCTTTCACTCGTCCATCTTCCACTCTTTCTTCGTCCCTTTCATTATTTCATTCATTCTTTCACTCATCCGTCCTTACATCTATCCTTTCATTCCTCTGAACATGCATTCATCCACCCTTTCACTTCATCCGCTCATCCACCATCTATTTACCATTTCACTCATCAGCCATCCTTTACCTCTCATCCATCCACCTTTCATCTCATCATCAATTCATTCATCCATCTTTCCCCCTTTCGAACATTTATCCTTACATCCAACCTTTCACTCATTCATCCATGCATCTATCTATTTACCCATTCACTCACACACCCGTCCACCTTTTCACTCTCCCATCCATCCATTCTTTCACTCACCTTCCCACCCTTTCGTTTTAATTAGAAGCTTTTGTCAGCCGAGTTGAAGACTGAAGAGGCCCATCAAAACCCCATCCCCTGCTGTAGCTGCTAAAGCTGGGGTTGACAATGTCCCTGCCTGATATTGTTTCGTGAGAGGAGTGGAAGTACATCAAACAGAATATAGTGTGTACGATAAATAGCCTCTATTGAATTTAGAAAAGCTCCAACCTTCTTATTAAAATTTAGATGATTTTTCTAGTTGCTCACAAATTAAGTATATATTTATTTTTGTCAAACATGTTTTTATTAGGTTAAATCTCGTGCAGACATTACAATAGTCAACAGACCGGTGTTAACAGCTAAACCTAGCTGTTATCGTGACTTACATTATTACAGTGCATAATACAAATCGTCACCAGTTCCATTATGATACAAATGCACAACCAGTTTTGATAATAAGAAAACTAAGAAAAGAAGAGATAGAAAGAAATTAAATTAATAACCATGTAACGTGTTGTAAACATAGAGAAGAGCTGGGAGATACATGTCCTTCGCATTTAGCATATCTGAACCTTATGTAAGAGTCATTCGTGTCCGTTGCAAGAGACTGGGGGTTGCGGATGGTTGCAGACCTTATCCCTCTCTTAAATTTGAAATAGGTGCAGAGATCTAATTCTAGGTGGGCAGACAGTCAGTGGGGGGCCCCTGGATAGATAAGTTACTAATGGGCCCCATTTATATTCGAAGTTTTTAAAATCATCTGCAAATATATCCATCATTCTTTCCATGGCTCTGCCATTGAGTGATCACCGGAGCTTCTCGTTTTTTCCAGGCCGCCGCTATCGCCATTTTAGCGGCCCCTAGGCAGAGCCACATGATGGCCCAGTCCTCCCCCGTTTGAAACTGGAGAGCGTCATCTCTTAGCCCAAGAAGTGTGCAGCGGTCCGTAATCTCCATCGGATAGTCTAGTATATCTTTGATGTGAGCCAGGATTTCATTCCAAAAATGGGCGGATCGTGGGAAAGTCCCACCATGTACAGTATGTTTGAAATCTCCCTGTTCTCCACACCCTCTCCAGCACCGATCCGATGCATTTGGGAATATTTTCTTTAGCTTGGAAGGGTAAAGATACCAGTCGTGCAAAGTTTTATAATGTGCCTCCTTAAGGCCATAGAGCGGTTGTGTCTTCGGATGTCTCGGTATAATCTTTCCCATTGAGTACCAATAATTTCTTCTCCTAATACTTGTTCCCAGAAGCGATGGTGGTGGGGCATTGTCATTTGGCCCATGGTTGTTAATAAAGCATAGAGCTGGGAGATAGTCCCTTTCGGGGATCCTGCCCTACGAATGAATTTTTCAAAAGGTGTGTATTCCCTTATAGCTGCCTATTGATTTTCAAGTTTCAGTGCCCATTGACGTAATTGAATATAGTGATAGAATTCAGCTTGTGGAAGATTGAATTCCCTTCTACAGTTTTCAAACGAGATTATGTCCACATTGTGGAATAGATCTGCTAAAATCAAACATCCTCCCTCACACCATTTATCAAAGGGTCCTGGCTGTAAGGCAGGGGGAAAGGCTGGGTTAAAATGTAATGGTGTATGTGGGGAAGGGAAGGTCGTCCAGTTTCTTGTTTTTGTTACGTCATCCCAGACCTTAAGTGTAATTTTTATTGGTGTGCTAAGGTTAGCATTACGGCGTCTGTCTGTTTTAGGCTTCCACAACATATCCCATATCACCCTCCCTACCACCGCTGGGTCCATGTGTAGCCAGTGCTTATCAGATTCCCTAAGGGACAACTCCGTGATCACTCTTAATTGGGCAACTTTATAATATAATTGAATGTCTGGCAAACTCAGGCCTCCTCTTTCCTTGGGCATACTCAGCATTTTATATGAGAGTCTGGCTCTCTTTCCCTACCATGTAAATCGCACCAAAAGGGTTCGGAGGGCTGAAAAGAAGGCACACTCTACTTCCAGCGGGAGACTCTGGAATATATAAAGTATCTTGGGAAGAAGTGTCAATTTAATAGCATTGATCCTTTCCAGCCATGTAAGGTAGGATGGGGCCCATTGTTTTAAAATATCTTTTATGTGTGTCAGTAGCGGGGAGTAGTTGGCCCTATAGAGGTTTGATGTGTTAGGTGTGATTTTGATACCCAGGTAAGTTACTTCTTTTTTTGCCCACTGATATGGCGTGGTGGCCGCCAGCTGCTCCATCTCCAAGAGGGCATGGTCAGGTTCATCATATAGGATTTTGAAAGATTTACCTTGAATCCCGCTACTGACTCAAACTGTCTGAGCTCCTCTTGTAGGGCGGAGGATGAAGAGGCGGTTCCATCAGTGTCAGTAGGACGTCGTCCGCAAAGAGTGAGATTTTATGTTCTGTTGTCCCAAAGGTAATCCTGTGTGATTTGGGACAATGGTGAGGCCTGAATGCGTGCTGCCAGTGGCTCTATACTCAAAGCGAATAGCAAGGGGCAAAGAGGGCATCCCTGTCTTGTCCCCCTCGTGACTGGAAATGGTGTTGAACTGGTGCCATCTATCACTACCCTGGAGTAAGGGGCTGCGTAATTTGCTCTTATCATCGGAATAAATGTGTTGCAGAGCCCATATGCCCGTAGAACCTGGGTCATAAAGGCCCAATCTACTCGATCGAATGCCTTCTCAGCGTCTAGGCTCAAGAGAATGGCCGGGATCTTTTTCGAATGAGCTTTTTCCACTAAGTGTATTATCCTGCAAATGTTGTTGTGTGTCTGACGGCCTTTACAAATCCTGATTGGTCTGGGTGTATCAAGTCGGGAAGTAGTTCTTCAAGGCGGGATGTTAAGATCCTGGTGTATAGTTTTGCATCTAATTTCAGAAGAGCTCTAGGGCGATATGAGCTACAGAGTTGGGAGTTCTACCCTGGTTTGGGGATGACTGAGATAATGGCTTCACCCATTGTGGGAGTGGTGGACCCAGAGGTACCTATATAGTTAAATAATTTGGTTAGATAGGGGGTCAGTTCCGGACTATATGTTTTATGGAATTGGGCTGTCAACCCATCCGGCCCTGGGGATTTATTTAGTTTAAGGGGGTTTATTGCTGTCTGTTCCTCCGATTCCTCGGTGGGTGCCCCTAATTGCTCATTATGTGCATTCGTGACTTTGGGTAGAGCTATATGTTCTAGCTAAGCTGATTGAGTAATTGCAGAAGTGGTTTCTGCTGTGTAGAGATTATGATAGAATCTGCTAAATATATTTGCTTTTTCTACGCCTGAATCTGTCAGGTCCTTAGTAGGGTGTCTTATGTCACCTATATATTCCTTTTCTCTTTTCACTCTTAATTGTCTGGCAAGGTGTGACCCCACTTTGTTACTTTGTTCAAATGTCGATCTCTGCAGACGCAGTAGTGTGAGTTCTGCTCTATTGGTATAGATATATTTCCCCCTCAAAACAGCTTTAAAAGCATCCCATATTATACTTAATTTAGTGTCTGCTGGGTCGTTGAATTGAAAGTATTCCCTGATGGTGGTATGTAGCTCGTCTCTAGAAGGCTTGTCTCTAATCAGGGAAGATGGGAAGTACCATCTCGGGGTTTTTGATTTGTGCTCCCTCCAGTCTATTGTTAGTTCCATGGGGGCATGATCTGATAGGGTGATAGAACGAATTGTTGCCTTGAGAAGGTCTTGGGTTTCCCTTGGCTAGTGAATGCATAATCAATTCTTGAGTACGACCTTTGAGTGTGGGAAAAGAAGGTATAGTCTCTGTCGTTGGAGTGAAGTTTCCACCAGAAGTCGACTAGTCCAGTCTCCGCCATTACCTGTTGCAATGCTGGCGAAAAGTTCCCAGATGGTGAGCGGTGTGTGTGTGTGCTGTCTTGGTGTGCATGCAACGTAAGGTTAAAGTCTCCCATCATGAATATGTCCCCCTACGCAAAGGCTCCTAGGCCCATATTTATACTTTCTTAGCGACGCATTTGCGTCATTGTTTGATGCAAAAGCGGCGCAAACTTGCAAAATACCATTGTATTCTGTAAGTTTGCACCGTTTTTGCGTCAAAAAGCGGCGCAAGTGCGGCGCTAAAAAAGTATAAATATGGGCCCTAATGTCTCTAGGCACCTGCGTAGGAATTGGTCTTGCTGTGTGTTGGGTGTGTATATTGAAGCGAAAGTTACTCGACGGCCTCTCAATACTCCTTTCACCATCACATAGCGACCGTCATTATCAGCATGTGAGCCTGTAGGATGGAATTGTAGGCCTTGATGGAGCATGAGTGCTACTCTGTTGTGTTTCGATGCTGCTGATGATTGAAAGGTGCGTGGGTACTGTTTATGTTTAAGCCTATGGTCTTCTTTTTTAAGATGAGTTTCTTGTAGCGCTATTACGTCATAGTGGCTGTCTGTTAAATATTTCCATATTTTGTGGCGCTTCACTGGTACATTCAACCCTTTGACATTCCAGGTGAGTACTGTCACTACCATTCCGTCAGGGTGGGTGTTGTCATCTATCTGTGGCTAGTGTTGTGCTGGAGCAGGATCTATTGTGCCCTGTCTGTGGAGTACTGTCTCGCAGTCTCTGAAGCGTCAATGCGGGATAGCTCGTCCTCGCCTTTCCCCCGGTTGGGTCTGTATCTCGACTCTTGTTTATTGTACATGGTCTCCCAACTCCTAAACAAAACTGAACAATGAACAATTGAAGGACAATAGGTCCTATTTGTGTAAGACTCCAGTAGTCTATTAACGACGTTTTGAATGCAGGCCTTATTCCGCTTCGTCGCTCATCGGTTGGTCATTTTTGGGCTTCAGCAGAGTAAGTGTGAGGTAGTGGGGGGCTGGTTGATGTTTGAGGTTTGATGAGGGAGGGTTTGTAGGTGTATCACTGCATTATCCTGGTGCATCTTCCTCTCTTGGACCTCGTCTATGTACTCAAGGGTTTTTCCCGGGCAGCCAACGTCCAGGACTAGTGGTTTGTTTCTGTCTTTGTGTTTGACTTGTCTCCGCAGGATCCTCCCTACCATCTTCTCCAGATTGGGGAATACCAAGTATTGTCAGAGCCCTTGCGAGGTCTGTTACATGATAAGATCTATTATTTAATTCGAAGGCCAAGCCAAACGGGAAAGTCCAGCGGTATCGTATATGGTCCTCGCTCAGTCTGTCCGTGACAGGCCTGAATTGTTGTCTTCGAGCAAGGGTGGCTGGTGCTATATCTTGGAATAGGGCGCAGGTTTCTCCCTGAAATGTCACTTTGTCTATCTTTCTTGAGGCTTGTAGAATGGCTTCTTTTAGTTTGAAGGAGTGTAGCTTAACAAGAATGTCTCTCGGTCGTCTCTTATCCGCAGAGGTGGCACTGCCTACTCTGTGGATTCTATCTATTTTTATCTTGAGCTGTGTTTTGTTCATGATCTCCTGGAACAGGCCCATCACAAATGCTTCAAGGTCCGACCCCTCCGCACCTCCTGCGAGATTCCTAATCCTGATGTTGTCTCGCTGCGCCCTGTTTTCCACATCTTCTTGTTTAATTGTCGCTGAGTGAAGGTCTGTCTGGAGTGTCTGCGTGAAGGCATCTAGTTGTTTAAGACGATTTTCCATTTCTTCAGTTTTCACCTCAGCATCTAACATGCGGGTGCCTACAGAGTCTACATCTTGTTGCAAAGAGGAGAGTTTGTCATCAAGGTTTGCTTGTGGTTTTTCAAGCGAGGAGGTCATGTCTGTCTTCAGTTCTTCTCTCAGTTCTTTTTTTAAAGTCTCTCAAGGAGGTCATGAAGTCTTCCCGTGTGAGGGCCATCTCCTCTTTCTTTTGTAGGATGCCCCCTCCGAAGGTGAGAAGTAGTTGGAGACTCTGTTAGAGTTTCTTGGGAGGCATGAATAGGGGATGAGTATTCCTGACTATTGCAATGGTTATTGCTCGTTCTGCAGTTTCCCCGTTACATCAGCTCCTCGCCTTCTTCCAATAAGGGTCTCTCACTCGTAAGGGTTGCTACACTGCACTGTAAGCCGCGCTCCGTTATAGCAGAATCGTTGCGCCCAGATATCGAGGATTTCTCTGCTGTTGGCCCCTCCCTCCTTCTTCCGAGGGGAAACACTCAACTGTCTTCGGGTTTGCTCCCGATGCGCTGCCAGCTCCAGGCCATGACGCCTGCTTGAATGCGAGCTTCGGTGGACTGCATGTAATCAAACTTTTCACTTGCCCTCTGTCTGCCAGGAAGCCCCTGGCCCCCTCCCCATCGTGTTAGCGCGTCTCAGTCCTCCAGCCCGGTCGCCATTTTAAGGTCAGGCAGACTCGTGCTTGGCCTTGCTTTTTGAGGGGGGTCTCTCCAGTGAGGCCCCATTCACTGCCTGCTTACTCCAATCGCCATTCACTCCTCCGGTGCGATGGCGCTCAAAATGGGAAGGGGGTGGGGGGTCAGGCCGCCCTCAGCGCTTCACCCACCTTCGCGGTAGTCTCTGGCCTCCAGGCTTTCCGTGCTGTTTCCAAGGCCCCGGCTCAAGGTCCGAGGAGCGAGGGGGCTTTCACGGCTTTCTCAGTGTCGGTAGCGTCGTCGTCACCCCCAAGAAGTTCTGGTTTGCTCTGCCCTCCTCACATCTCTCCAACTCCAGATTCACGCAATGATTGTCGCCGAAATGCCCAGTTTTACGCGACGGATAGCAGAGCCGAAGGGAATTACGTCATGGCGGCCATCTTGGCAAGCCCCGCCTCCAAAGATGAAGTCGTTTTATCCCTACCCCCTAAATATAATTTTTAATTATTTGTGTATTTGTTTCAGAATGCTTGCATCTGTATTATTTTTATTGTTTTGCGGTTCAAGTCATCAAAAATGCATAGGCTGGGATTCCCCACTTCCAGTAATGACTGAGTGAGGGGTCCCCATGTTCCAAAAATAATTCAGTGGAGGTCCCTGGGTTCCAGTAATGATTAAGTGGGGGTCCACACAAATCAACAGGTTAATAATCATCGTTGTAGAGCAAAGCTTGGGTATGGGTAGTTAAAACAGACAAGGAGCAAACAGAAAGGGGATCTAAACAAATAGTCCAAGAAAGGGGAAGAAAGCAGTGTTGGAGATAATAAAGGGCAATGGGGAGTAGGTTTCCAGGGGTGCCCCCTGAGCAACTATCAAAAAATAGAAAAGAGCCACATATAAAACAAGCATTGGGAAAGCCAATTCTTCTGGCATGAACTATTGTGCACTTTTAAAATAAAAACAGACATACTCGATATGAAAAAATGCCAAACATACAAGATATAAAAATAAAAGTTTGGTGGGACAAAAATATTTGAAAGTGGCCTCTCTCCATTTACTAAATAGGCCCTGGGTCAGGTTCGGGTATGTCTTTTCTTTAGGAGATTATTCTGTTCAGTCTCATTCATCAATAATGATGCAGCCAGTAGTTTTCAAGAAGCCTTCTCTCTTGATCGAGAGCTTATCATAGTGCATATGTCTGTCCTGCTGTACGCAACAGGTAAAAGAGGATTGCATTTTGCTTTTTTGTGAAAGACTTACCTGAGTTTTCCAATCTTAAATCAAGGCCTAAAACATATTTTGGCATAGGGGTTTCAAACAGGGGATTCCAAACCAGTTTAACATGACGTAAATATCCAGATGATTTGTACAGCACTTAAAACAGGAGCTTAGCCTATTTCTAAGCACTTTCTGTTTTGACAGCTATGGGAACGGAAGTACGTGATAATAAGTGATTTGACAGGGGTTGCAAAACATTGTCAAAAGTCTGAGAGTAATACCAGCCATCTGTTTACATTTTAACATTCTGTAAAAGTCTGGACATGATTCTTAAGTAGAACTTAGTTTGAAATTGTCTGTATTTAATTTAACATGGTTTTCTGTCCTTGTTTACCTTAATTATCAGTTAAGGGTTTTTATTAAGATAACTGTAGAGCACAATTTGACGTGTTTTCTTCTTACATTCAGTTTTTTATACTTACATTTTTTATTTTTTATTGAACTGAACAACACACATGATACCTAAGTGTTGAATACATTAGCATATATAACGTTTTCCCTTGAGTCAACGTAATTAGCATTCCAAGCTATAATAAACCTATCACTTCAACAAGATTTTCCGGTGCTTGTGGGAAAATCCTTGTGTGACGTCCAATGATTCTTCCTGCTTTGAACACCAGTCCATAGCTGTCCGCCATTCCTCCTGGTTGATGGGGAAGGCAGTTTCCATTTCCTGGCAGTGTCTCTCTTAGCAATCACCCTAGAGATCCCAACCAAAATGCAGTCCCTCCTGGGGTCTACTAAGTCTTCCAGGATACCAAGGACCGCCACCCTAGTTAGGGGCTCCACTGCCCTCCTCAAGATGAGTCACAGGGTGCCAAAACGTCTCTTCCAGTAAGTTCCAATCAGTGAGCAAGCGCATGGCACATGAATAAAATCTCACCATGCAAGCAGGAAAAACACACTGATTTTGTGCGCTTGCCACCATTTTCAGGTCATAATGTAGGTTGCATGTGCTAGCGCATGTGTATTAACAAAAATTATTAATGAGTTTTCATGTATTCTGAATAAGGGGTTTGTGTAGAAAAAATAATAACGTAGAAAAATAATCACACATTTGAAAATGTGATTACGAAGAGTGGCCACCAATGTTCACAAATTTACTAATAAATTAATAGTTTGAAATGTTGAATATATGTTTGATTAATGTAGTAATATGTCATATTAGGATAATGCATTATGCTTTAGCTTTAATTGTAGGTCTTAACTTAGCGAGTGTCTTGGCCTACTTGCCAGGCCTCATGTCAAAGGTATATTTCTTAACATTTAATAAATGGCTGTCCTAGAGAGTTCAACTGTGATTTCATTTTGCACTGTTTGAATGTGCTCATAGATGAAGTCTTTTCTCATGAGAACTGACTGCTAGAAGATGCTGTTCTTGCTAATGTAACATTTTGTGTGTAATGTGTGTGAGACTGACTTTCTCAGGAGAAGAACAATGAAGATACTGACTGGAATAGACGCTGCAACAATATTGTTACCTGACAAGCCGGATGATACGGACATTGCGGGACAACCAATCAACGACATGTGAACGGAGTAATGGTAGAATTAATAGATTTGGGATTTTTCATTTAATTGGACAAAGTGGGAACATGCAATTACCTGACCAATAGGGATTTGAGAAATAGTTTTAATAGTTTTAATTTAATGACACTGCATTGAGAAGAGCCCAGCATTCTACATTTGCCATAGCTCATTCTTGCCCATTTTGCGTCTTGACAAGAGACGTACTTAACTTTACTGCTTAAAGACGTTGCGATTTCTGAACTTTGATGCTGAATCCTGATGCCTTGCTGATCGACTGATGTCCAGAAGATGAAGACTGACTCTGCTTGCTGATCTACATTGAGGATAGGTATTGTGAATTAGAATATTGATTATCATGCATATTTGCTTTTCCTTTCTAGGTACCAACTGCACTGTTTTGATAGAGCCACAGTTAGATGTTTTTCCAAATTTGTGTTCCTAAATTGTTTTGCATGACGCCCAACATGCTGATGCTAATCTGATGTTAGTTAAGGATCCTCACTAATGAAATTATGCTAATAGGGAATAATGCTTGATGAATTTCTCTGCTGAACTTAAATGTATGTAATCACTTTGACGCAGTTAATTTTGTTATTAATTTGCACAGTAACCTTAGAATGTGTTGTAGTTCAAGCTTTGATTACATTTCGTTTCTTCTGCCGTTTTGAACAGCCAGTACTGTTTCTGTATGTGTTTCATTTGTTTTTTAGATTAATCTACATGATCTTAGCATTGTTAATATAGGGAAATAAATATTCTAACTTTTACTAAAAGGTGTGGTTATTCATGAATCGAAGGTCATGGTGCGTGACAATTACTGACTCCATTGATTATTGATGTTATCGATTGTTGATGAATATTGATATTGTGTATTGGTTATTGACTATGTACTGGAGCTATGGTAAGAACATCTTAATTGCGAGTCAAAGGGTTCATCGACCTAGTCGCGTCCCCTTGTAAGTTTGCTTATTAAGGTCAGGCGCGATAACAGAGATGGTAGCAGAAGATGGTTGTGTCTCCTTAAGAGCTTACCTTCGACATTCGGTAGGGAATCAGGTGGTAACAGTGTTGGTAGAGCGAGGTGAAGGTTTGAACCCTTAAGAGCCTGTGATAGATGTCCAGAGATAGTAACAGAGGTCAAGATTCATTATTATTGAGTTTTGGATCTTGGTTTCCAATGACGCTAATTGGAGAGAAAATGTTCCCTTGAGTCCAGAAATGACTTTCCCAGAATCCTGGATCCTGCTAATGATTGTTTGAGGATATTCTCGACATTCTAGTGACAGAGTGAATGAAGTTGCATGTGAATTGTGAGGTTTGAGAGGGTTTTAGGAGCTTGTGTACTCCAAATGAATTTGTAGGAGTGTGCGTACTCCGCAGTGTGAAAGTAGGGAAGTCATCGAACTTCATATGTGTGTGGCACTTTGTGCTAAAAAATTGTCCACGTGGTTGTTGATGTACGGACCCGGCGTGGTCTAAGACTCCAGAGTATATTGAAAGTGTATGAGACACTTGGTTTTATGTTGTAATCTGTCTGGTTTAGTAGGTTAACCGGGCGTGGTCAACAAGTCAGTGTGTAAGTCGAAGTGAGTAAAAGAAAATTTGGACTGAGATTTGGAGAGTCCTATGTGCACCAGAACAGGCCCATTGATTAGCTGAGAGTAAAATTTGCGGGTTGAATTTTGCTTGCGAATCTGGGAGACCGAGAAAGAAGGAGTAACTGTAAGTGCGTCCGTGAAAAATTTGTAAGGTTTCTAAAGCAATTGTGTTACCTTTCCTGTAGTAAACCAGCAGATTTGGTTTTTGATTTGTGCTCTAAATTTTTGCATTAGTTTGTGTGAGTCAGAGTTGGGAGGACAAGCCACATAACTTTGTCAGCCGCAGTAGGTCTGAGTGTGATATCATTGGAGCCGCACTGGAATAGGTCAGTTAGGGAGAAGGGTCGCACACGGATTGGCAGCCGTCCGTGAGAGGCAATTGGTTGAGAAAGTGGGTGAAAGGAATCTTGGGATTAAAAGTCACTTCCTGATTTCATTTTAAATAGCAAAAAAGGTAGAAAATATTACATTTTTCAAAGCTTTAAAGAGTGCCTTATGCGGAGATACATATATTACGACAAGTGTAGGTGAGGCTACGCCGCCAGAAGGTAGACAAGCTTACATTGTAATGGAAGAGAAGGGTGTTGCGCCATGTCTTTGGCTAAAGCAGTGGTGCAAATTGACCGAGAAGGATGGGAACTTAGCGTTTTGTACAAATGGGACGTTCAATTTGAGGGTTTTGGAGCATTTAAGAATGGTGCTATATGAATCGAAGCCCCTTCCGAGACCAGCACAGTTTGAAGCATTAGCGATTTGGGAGCTAGTAGCCAGATAGCAACAGAAATTCGAGAGGAGGATGAGAAAGGCAGAAAAGACTTTGACAGAGGCTAGGTGGGACAGTGGTCAGAGAGTTTGGAGGATGGAGACTTTGCACAGAATTAAGTTGTTTACGGCAATTACACAGGACAATGACAAGGAAGGAAGGAAAGCTACTAGAAAGACTAACAGAAGTCCTTCCGAAAGTAGGGAGGCTAAAAAGTCTTCAAAAGTGGAGGAGGAATCAGATGATTATGAGTTTATTACACAGTTATTGAGAAGTCACCCACCACCATGTACCTCACATGAGAGTGGTCCAATTACCAGTGCTGATCCGACATCCCCAACACAGGTTAATGGGACAATGAGTCCGATGCAGGTCAATGCTAGCCTGATACAGAATGCGATGCAGACTGGTCTTAATGTGCCTAGTACTCTTGTAATGCAAAATCAGGTGCAACCATCACAGGTTCAGAAAATGTATCCTGATGTGCCCCCATTATGGAAACGACTTTGAACTTAATGGTGCCTACGGAACAGGTTTACCCGAGACCGATGTTGGTTCAGACAGAACCAACTCCACTTTTACTGCCCCAATTGCAGCCACAGGTAATGCCAAGGTTTATTCCAGTAACAGGCACACAGTCAGATATGACTCCGATGATGAAACAGAATATGGGAGTTACTCTCCCACAGAGTGTAAGTGCCAGACCAGCCAGCCCCAGATGCTATATCGCTTCCTATTACTGTTGGCCCAGCTGTACCCTTATTTGCACAAAAGAAAACGACTGTAGGTGAACAGGGAGCATTGTTCCAGAGTATAATGAGGGGAGGACATAATGAAAATGCTCAGGTAGTCTCTCCTGTGGGACAGACTTTTGATGGATCAAGATCATTCTTAGACCTTAGTCCATTTGTAGCACTTCCAGATACTATGTTAGGGTCAAACGTTAGTCAGAGTTTGAAATAATGGACACCGCAGACCCCGAATGCAGTTGTACAGCAGGTGCCACCAGTCCAAGCAAGTAACATTTTGCTGCAAGGATTGACAGCTCAGCAGTTGACTGAATGGTTAGACAAGCTGAATACCCCACAGAGTGCCCCTAAGGGAGAGGAGTATTTGAATTGTGCTAGGCGAAGCATGGAAGCCGGTGAACTCATTGAGGGAACGATGGGTGTGAATAGGTTAGAATCCTACACAGAGGCAGAATTGAGATATTTGTGCCCGAAGATTATGAGAGAAGTGAGCAATGTGCATCAGAAACTAGCAGACCTGGAAGGGACGTACAGCATAGAAATAGAGAAAACAAAGCATTTGAAAAGGAGTTACAGATTAGATTTTGAGGCTAACGATTTTGAACATATTAGATCTGCTGGAATGAAAGCACACCTTAAGGAATTGCTTCAAAGTGCCCAGACCTGGGGAGCATTAGACAAATGGAAAGGTAGATGAGTAATGAAAAGAGACAAGAGAAAAAGAGTTTCTGCAGAGCTGACCGCAAATGTGCAGCAGGATAAAGATCTGGTGAAAAATGTACCAATGAGAGAGATTCCAGGGGGAAGTTTTGTACATGTCCCATGGAGCAGAAGTGACATTTTGTCATTTACAAATGATTATCCAAAGTTGAGAGAGAAGCCAGTAGAGTGGTATCAGCAGACAGACAGGTTTGTGAAACTTGCAAAGTGCCTATGGTCAGACTTGACCATATTACTAGAGATAGTGGTTCCAGCTGATCTGTGGATCGAGTGTAAGAGGAGTGTTGATTGACCAGCAAGTGAGCCGGAGAGAGACAAAAATACAGGTGCAACTATAAGGTGACTGAATTCTTGAAAATGAGAATTTCGCCCAAGAACATTGATTGGCAGAGGGTTGACAGGACAGCTCAGGAGGCAAAGGAGTAGATACATGCGTATTATGAGAGATTGTTGCAAGCAATCAAGCATTGTAGTGGTACAGAAACAATTGAGGCATAAAGACATGTTCCATTTTGTGTTCAGATTTGTGGAAGGATTGAGACCTGAAATTAGCCAGATGATTGAGTCATTTGATTTGCTGGAAAGCAAAACCGATTGATGAGGTGTTGCAGTAGGCAAAATACTGTAGTGATGAGATTGAGTTGAAGCCTTCTTTTCTGTGCCTCTTCATGAGGATAGACAATTTCTCTTTTGTTTCAAATTTCTGGATCGAGTTTACTGTTGATGCAGAATTCCTCAAGGGTTTTCAGAGTCACCTTCCATATTCAATCAGATCTTGAAAAATAATCTGGAGTCGTTGGAATTGCCTTTGCAGTCGACCTTGGTGCAGTACATTGCAGTACACTGATGACTTGCTGATTGAGTCCAAAACAAGGGACGAGTGCAAGTATGATACAATTGCCCTGTTGAACCATTTGGGAAAGAACGGTCACAAAGTGTCTCCGCTTAAATTGAAATACTGTCAGAAAGTAGTAAAATACTTGGGTCACCAGATTGAGAAGGGTTCAAGGAAGATATCCAGTGAAAAGATTACAACCAAATTGCAGATAAATCCCCTGACCACCACACAGAGAGATGTCAGGATGTTTTTAGGGATGGTAGGCTATTGTCACCAATGGATTCCAAATTTTCAGTCATTTCAAGACCATTGCAGAAGCTGACTCATAAGGTAGTCACTGATCCTATAGTGTTAGACCAGGTTGGAATGAAAGCGTTCACTGAATTGAAAGAGTCTGTGCAAGGCTCCAGTGTTGGGTATGCCTGATTACATGAAACCTTTCACATTGTTTTGGCATGAGCATGATGCATGTTCTTTGTCTGTCTTGACCCAGGTCCATGGAGGTGTAAATCGCCCAGTAGCATATTTTTCAGCTACTCTGGACCCAGTTGCAGCAGCCTTTACCAGGTTGTTTACGCGCAGTTCCAGCAGTTGGTCAAAGCCTTACACAGTGTCAAGGCATTGTGATGGGACATCCCCTGACTGTAGTGGTCCCTCACTCTCTTGAGATTCTACTTACAAGGACGAAAACCCAATATTTGACTGGTGCGAGGTTGACCAGATATGAAATGAGTATTCTAGGGTCACCAAATGTATCATTGAAAAGATGTACAGTGCTGAACTCGGCAACCCTATTTCCAAATGTAAATGTTGAAATTGGAAAGATGGACGATGTGGAGCATGATTGTCTTGAAGTAACTGACTTATGCACAAAACCGAGACCTGACATTAGAGAGACCCGATTGGAAGAAAATGACCACATTATCATTGTTGATGGTTGTTGTCTGAGACAATGCAGGGACACTGAGAGCAGGATATGCCGTGTGCACAATTACTGGTATTTTGGAAGCTTCTTGGCTTCGAGGAGTGTATTCTGCCCAAGTAGTGGAACTGGTAGCCCTTACTAGAGCATGCCATGTTTCTGCACAGCTGAAAGTTGCAATCTATACGGATAGCCAGTATGATTTGGGCCAGTTGTGGTCACAGAGAGGTTTCATGACCTCTTCTGGTTCACCAGTGAGAAATGGTGAAAGAATTAAAGAATTGTTACATGCTATTCAAATGCCAGAAAAGATCGCCGTGGTGAAATGCAGTGCACATGTGAAGTCGCAGGACTTTGTGTCATTGAGAAATGAATATGCGGATCAAGTCGCAAGGTTTTGCGCATTAAACTGTATATCATTCAAAGACAAGTGGGAACTGTTATCTGAAGAAGATGAAACTTGTTCAAGCTATGCATTGAAAGTAACTGACACTTTGGAAGAATTGAAAATGTTGCAGAATAATGCTGACAGGGAGGAAAAGCGTTCATGGAGCAAAATGAAGTGTGTGCAAGGACAAGATGAATTGTGGGTTCAGAAAAGGGCAATTGGTTTTGCTAAATAGTCTCTTGTGTCAAATGGTGAGGTACTATCATGGTCAAGCACATATGGGGAGGGATGCAATAATTCAATTGTTCAAACATGATTGGTTTAACCCAAGGTTTAGACAAGTTGCTGAAGCAGTTTGCCATTGTTGCGTCATTTGCCAACAACTAAACGCGGGAAAAGGGACAGTGGTTAATTTGAGCCACTTTGGAAGAGCGGGAGGTCCATTCAGCAGAATGCAGATGGATTTTATTGAGATGCCTGTGTGTGGAGATTTTAGATATGTGTTCGTGACTATTTGCATTTTAGTCACTGGATTGAAGCTTACCCTACACGAAGAAATTATAGTCTCACAGTAGCAAAATTACTGCTTAGGGAACTAATACCGCGTTTCAGGTTTCCGCTCTCTTTAGAATCTGATAGGGGAAGTCACTTCAACAATGAAGTAAGTAAATTACTGTGTGAGGCATTGAACATTGAGCAGAAGTTGCATTGTAGTTTCCGCCCTGAAGCATCAGGACTAGTGGAACAGAAGAATGGTACCTTGAAGCCAAGATTTGCAAAGATGTGTTCGTCCACGAAAATGAAATGGCCTGACGCATTGCCTTTAGTGTTGATGTCAATGAGAAACACACCCTACAGGAAAAAAAGTTGTCGCCACATGAAACCCTTACGGGCCGAGCCATGAGGTTGCCAGCGGTGCCTGCAAATGCCCTTGTCAACATTACAGATGATATGGTGTTTGACTACTGCAAAGGTCTGGCTGATGTAGTTCGCTCTTTCTCTCAGTAGGTGGAAGCGACCACACCGCCACCGATCTATGACCCGGGGCACAATCTGAGAGCTGGAGACTGGGTTGTGGTCTGCAAACACGTGAGGAAAATGTGTTTGGAGCCTCGTTGGAAGGGACCTTATCAGGTAGTTCTGACAACTACCACAGGTGTGAAGTGCGCTGGAATTCCGAACTGGATTCATGCGACTCAAATGAAGAAAGTGGCAACTCCACTGGATCAGGAGGAAGAAGAATTGTTGAGAGTACCAACAACAGCAAGACAAGTCTCAGGGCCGGAAAGAGAACAAAGTGGAACTGAGACCGGATCTGAGTCCTTTGAGGACTGTTCAGTCACTCCTGTGAGACACGAAGGAGAAGACCTCCAGGAGGGTGACGGAGAGCCTATCTCAATTGAGGCAGCAGGAGAGCCTAGTCAGAGAACAATCTTGAGAGGCATACAGAGCATTTGCCAGGCCCAGAGGGGAAAGGAGTTGAGGTGGATCAAAGTCACTGTGATCTGACTCCTCCTAAACCGATTGTAGGTCCATCAAGAGAAAACACCACAGAACAAGGAGAAGTTTCAAGCTCGACTCTGAAGAGAACATTGACAAAACGCCTCTGAAAGGAGATTAGTGGCCCGAGTCACAAGTAGAGAGAGGAAAAGAAGTGGTTGTTGAGACAACAATCGAGGAAAATATATGTACAACAAGGAGAGAAGATCTAAGTGAAGGAGAAATGAACGGTGATCAAACGTTGAAAAGAAAGACAATAGCAAGTCAAAGGTACGCAGGACCTGAATGGGCGTATGCAACTACAAGTGAATGGCAGCAGAGGTTTTTGTCTTTTTGTTTTGATAGAGACATTACGGGTCAGTATTTTGGCACCTGAAGGAAGCTGATGAACTGAACTGTTGAAACAATCTGAGAGCAATGTTTGAAGAAGAGACTGTTGAAAGTAACCGTAATAGACATTGATAACCTGATTTGACTTTTGAAACCTGATTTTAACAAGCTGCTTACCAATTTTTGACAAGGGATCTTGGAAGTGAGACTGAAAGCTGTAAATAACTGCTGAAAGAAGAGTTGTCTATTTTTAATTTTTGCTGCAGTTTTTCTAAATTTTCTTCTGCTTTCCGATTCTTTACAGATTATGAGTAACATTAGCCAGCAGGACAGGAATACTAGGAGCTGTAAATATATGAGTATTGGTTTGGCGATTGTGTGTGGGATATTGTTTGTGGTGTTGATTGTGGGTATGTCTGTTCTTAATAAGAGTGAAGCTAACCATAATTCTGCTTTTCAAATGACTACTGCACTAACGGCAATAAAGAAGTTTAGGTTAGATGAGAAATATTTGCATGGGGATACCAATGCGCAAGGAGAACTTTCTTCTAATGTTTTCTATCGCTTATTGAGTGAGTATGTTGAGACGATGGATGCGAAGAATTGTTATGTGTGTATGCAGATTCCTTCATCAGTTGAGGAAGGAGTTACCTACCATAGCTTGCTATTAACTTACGGAATAAGTTGTAGTCTGCTACTAACAAGATTTTATAGCCAGGAGTACATACAGTACAGTACTTTTACTCAAATTATGATTTTGTGTTTTCATTTGTTGCTATAATTAGGTATTGGAGTAAAGTAGCTAAGGACAATGACATAGTAATAGTTAGAGGTTTCTTTGAACCTACATTGACGTTTGGCACAGCTTATGTGCATAGAAATAACCTGACATGCTTGCTTACACCTTTAGAGAAAATCTTCTTAGATCACACAGATGACAGGAGAAAGGCTCCGAAAGAGAAGTTAGAAAAAGGCTTAGAGAAAAGGACTTACAGGAATGATTACGCTTATAGTGCAATTAAAACGCAGGATAAATTAGCTTTAGACACTCTCAATGTAGGGAAAATTTGTAAATACAGGCCTACATCTCGCACTGACACTTTGTTTGTGGGAGCGAGTCAATGTAGGCATGTGTTTTTGTTTCAGAGTAAATGAACGTTTATGTTGAATGGGCAGGACCCAGCGATTCCTGGAATTTATTATATCTGTGGTCTTAATGCTTATTACCGTCTTCCAAGGGGATGGTATAGGATATGTTATTTGGGGATAGTTTTCCCAAAGATTTATCAAATGGATGATTTGAAGAAGTTTCCGAAAGTGACAGAATTACATCATATGAGACAGAGGAGGGAGTCCTCTTCTGGAATAGTGGGAGACATATTTGGAGAAGTGATTCCTTCAGTGGGAGTCATTCTGAATTCGATAAAGATTCAAAAGTTGTCTACTATTGTGGATAACATGCTGACATATTTTTCAGGGGCCATACTCCTGATAGATACTGAGTTAGCTGCTGACAGAGCTATGACTCTTCAGAATCGTCTTGCTTTAGACATTCTTTTAGTGAAGGATGGCGGAGTCTGTAGAATGATTAATTCTAGGCATTGTTGTTCGTATATTCCTGATAACACTAAAGAAATCAGAGGCTTAATTACTAATCTGACTAATGAAAGTGTTGATTTGAAAGAATTGAAAGAACCAGGTGTTTGGGAAAAGATTGGCAAAGATTTTGCTTCACTGGGAAATTGGCTCAGTATCATTTGGGATGGGATATTATTGAAAATATTGCAAGGGATATTCATTATTGTGTTTTGCTTAATTGAAATATGGGGATTGTGTAAATTATGCAAAGGAATTCAATTGAAAAGGTCAAAGAATAATCAGAGGAGGGAAGAAAATAAAGGGGAAAATTGTACAGGGAAGAAAACTCAAAAGGGAAACAGAAGTATGAAGGGATTTCGAAAATTAAGCTGAATGAGCCTAAGTCATGCCAAGACAGCGAGCGATATCGGGGCAATATATGCATCCCCCCAATCATTGTTGTCCAGGGATCCCACTCATCATTCTCATTTTGTTTTCTGTTCCAGTTAGAGGTAAGGGGGATGAATCACCAATGACCTACAGATTCGGGAAATCTCTCCCTTCCCTGCAGACCCCATAAGTTTTTGAGCTTCCATTGATCTGTATTTAGGAACTTCAGAGAGGGGGTCCAGTTGCTGCACCATGGCAAGACAAAGCTGCAAGTACTTAAAGAACTATTATCAATGATGTTAGACCTGGTCCTCTGTACATGGTCACCCCTAAACATTTTGCCTATACCCTCCATTTTTTAGCTCAATTTGTTTTAGTTAGCCTTAGGACTTTGTGCACTTTACCACTGCTAATCAGTGCTAGGGTGCTTCTGCTCTCTCCTTTAAACATGGTTAAATTGTCTTTCACCTGTCTGGCATTTTAATTTACTTACAAGTCCCTTGTAGAGTGGTATACCATATACCAGGGCCTGTAAATTAAATGCTACTAGTGGGCCTGCAGCACTTATTGTGTTGCCCACTTAAGTAGACCCTTCAAAAATGTCCCAGGCCTGCCACATTGCAGCCTTATTGCAGTTTCAAACTGCCAATCCAAATGCACATCTGTACCCAGCCTGAGTGAGTCCTAACCCCCATGTGGTGCCCCACCAGTCCTGGGCTCTTGGTGGTGGTGCTAAAGGTTTTCAGACAGCCAAACTCCAAAACTTGTCTGCATGCCTATCTGCCCAAAGTGCTTAACTGACCAGCCTGAATTTGTGGCAGCTCCCACTACGTTCTTCTATGCAGCAGCCAATCCAGTTCAGTGGTCCTTTTCCAAAGGGGTATCCAGCCTTCTGGAACTCTCATTGGCTACAGCCTTGTGCCTTGTCCCGTTGTAGCTTTTTGACTTCCAAAAAAATAACTTAGGGCCTGATTTAGATTTTGGCGGATGGTTTACTCCATCACAACGGTGACAGGTAGCCCATCTGCGAAATATCAATCTCATAGGACATAGTGGGATTTATATTTCGGTGGACGGGCTATCCGTCACCGTTATGACAGAGTAACCTATCTGCCAAAATCTAAATCAGGCCCTAAGTCCGAATGTAGAAATCTTCACCGCAACTTCATCCAGCGGGTCCCCGATGACAACACCTCCACCTCAGAACTGCCTTCAGCCTTGCCCCACTAAACTTTGCCTTCTCAGAACATTTTTCTTTGAATTATTTTCTAAGTCAGAAGGTAAGAGCTGACCAAGCCTAATTCACTTTTTGTATCTGACCTGTGCTCCATTGCAGTCCGCCATATTTTCAGCTTTGACCCAATCTTGCGCAACTAGATGTCTGCAGTTGGTGTTTTAATCTTATAGGCTCTAGTTTTTACTAAAATTGTTAAACAATTATAGCTCTGATTCTACTGCTTGGATTTTTGTCATTTTGGTGTCAAACAATCTATTAAAATGTATTCCTTTTTTTTTTATTGGTGTGGGATTTTGTTTGTGTTTGCACTTTATGACTGTTTGTGTGTTGCATAAATACTTTACACAATGTTTCCAAGGTAAGCCTGACTATTTCGTGGCAAACTACAAGAAGGTTAGGCAAAGTGTAATTTAGAGAATTTTGTGGTCACCCTGCCTTCAACCAACAATCCAATTTCTCACACTGGAACTGCGTTAAGAGGTCTTGGAAGGACTCCGTGTGATTGCCCCCAAAAGTCACCCGCTTTTGCTATCCTAATGAGGTACAACTTTCTGAAGTTTGTCAGACAGGCACAGTGTTCCAGCCAGCAGGGGTGCCACAGGAGTGTTTCTAGAGTGATCCTTTGGTGCCATCCAAACCCTCTTGGAGCCAAGCGCCGCACCGGGAAAACTATTCTAGTTACTTTGGAAAAGTTTGAGGGAAAGGGGATCCATATAGTGTTTGTCCCATGAGAGTCACTTTGAAGTGAAGCCACCCCCACCTAGCCAATCGTTCAACACCAGAAGTTGCAATCCCCAGCATTAAGGCCCATATTTATACTTTTTGACGCACAACTGCGCACAAAATTTTAACGCCATTCCAAAGCGCCATGCTGGCGCCTTATTTCTTGAATTACGTTAGCCGGCGCAGCTGACTGGTGTGCGTCAAAAAAGATTACTCACACCAGGCAGCGCCGGCGTAGGGGAAAATGAAGCTTGGGCGTCAAAAAATGGGGCAAGTCAGGTCTGAGGCAAAATTTTGGCCTCAACCCGATTTGCGCCATTTTTTTTTTACGCCCAACCCCCATTGAAATGACTCCTGTCTTAGCATAGACAGGAGTCATGCCCCCTTGCCCAATGGCCATGCCCAGGGGACTTATGTCCCCTGGGCATGATCATTGGGCATAGTGGCCTGTAGGGGGGCACAAATCAGGCCCCCCTATGCCACAAAAAAAATACGAAAAAAAATACTTACCTGAACTTACCTTAACTTCCCTGGGATGGGTCCCTCCATCCTTGGGTGTCCTCCTGGGGTGGGCAAGGGTGGCAGGGGGTGTCCCTGGGGGCATGGGAGGGCACCTCTGAGCTCCTTCTGAGCCCACAGGTCCCTTAACGCCTGCCCTGACCCAGGCGTTAAAAAACGGCACCCATCAGGCTGGGCGCCGTTTTTTAAGGCCTGCCCCCTCCTGTGCGTCAAAATGACGTCACACTATAAATATGGGGCACAGGCCTTAAAGTCATTTTTTGGAAGGGAACGCCTACCTTGCATATAATTAACGCAAGGCTGGTTCCCCCTTCTAAAAAATGACGCACATGGTGGAACTTTGACGCCCGCGGGGTCGGACGTCAAAGTATAAATATGGGGCAGTGTTTGCGCCGATTGTGCGTCAAACATTTTGACGCACATTCGGCACAAAGAGAGTAAAAATATGCCCCTAACTATTTAAAGTATGTGCTAAAAAGAGGAAAAATACAGGCTTAGGTCTTTTTACTAATGTTCGTTCCAGTGGGGACATTAAAATACTTGTCCAGCTGGAAGAAAACTGGCCAGGTGGCAACCATACTCTTTGGGATCTCTTACCTGTGCTTAGCTCATGGGCACGTTTCCTGTTGTCCTCCAAGTCTTCCCTGAGCCTGACGGAGTCCGAAGTGCCTCCGACACACAGCACCAGCTGCCTGTAATAGGCGGTCACCTTGTTCAGTGTGGCATATGTCTTCATGCATTGATCCACAACATCCTGGCTATTCTTGGACTCCTCCACTGATTGACCACGTGACCCCAGCATTGGCAATACCCAGTGCCGATTGGTAAATGCCAGTGATGTATGCAATAGAGCTTACTTAAACAACTGTGAACTCGAACTTTGAACTTCAAGCCGTGCTCAGACTGCTTGAACACATGGCTGTCTGCAAGAGAAGTCTTCCTGTCTGGCTGTTTCACTTCTTGCTTCTTGAAGGATGAGCCGGGAAAATGGACGTCACCTGGAAGGAAAGAATACAAAGAAGGTTGATGATTCACTGTAAAACCAGGCAAGACCTGTTTTATCTTATTCCCTGACATAAGGAGAGCTGTCATCTCTTGGCTTCATCTCAGTTCCTAAGATCTTCAAGAACTATACCACCTCTGTCCATGGTGCCAGGGAAGATGTATCATTTCTAGTTCCTGCCCCAGAATAATGGTCTTACCCGTGTTCCTTGCTTGCAAATAAAGTAGCCTCACCTCCTTCCTACTGAAGCTGGGAAAGATATTTTACTTTTCACAAAGGCAGAGAGATCACATCTGGGCCATACTCTTGGCGCAAATCTACAAAAATGTGCTCAGTGCATAAGATGTTTGAGAAATAGCCCCCTCCCTTTGTTTTTGTTTTTTTACTTATGCCCTAGAGCACCATCTATTTCTCCTTTCATTCCCTTTTGCTGAGAGCGGTACTAGCAGGTAAAGCAACTCTAGCTCTGTGTATTAAATGCACAGTGACCAAATTACTAAATATTGTCTCATATTTGACTAACTTAGGGTGATGTGCTGTTATCACATTTGCAAAGTAATGTTATTGCTTTGCAAATGGTGTAATGCCACATCACAGAAATAACGTACTTGAAGAACAGCACTGGAGATGCAGACAAACAAATAATGATCGCTGACTGATGTCCCAGAAAGTCAGGATCTTCCCCTAATTGGTGTCAGGGTGGTCACGCCTGGGTGTTATACATCCTTTGTCTAGTAACAGATAACAACTTCCCCTAGTGCTATCCGTTTATTTTGCTTTGCTTGTTATACCTGTGTGGCCCTGCCTTGTTTGAATTTGTGACCTACCTTATGTTTCTCAACCTGTCTCAGTACATTTGAGGATCCACTGGAGGTGCTCCACTCTCACGTTCAACAGTAGAACATGAGCTTGACAGCTGAGAGAGTACCCCCAAAGTGTACTCCCACCAGTAGTATAGAGCAGTGTTTCTTAATCCTTTGACTTCTGGGGATTCTCTTTTAATCATTAAGGGAACCTTGGGACCCTGACTGAATCATTCTTGGAATCCGGGAACCACCCAATGAGTCATTACTGGAAGCGGGGGAGGGGGCTGTCTAAGTGTTTTAGATTATTTAAAGGGGCAAAACAATACACAAAAAAATAGATGGAGTTTTCCTAAATTCCGTTGTGTCCACTCATCGTCCATACTATGGCCCTCATTATGACAGAGGCGTGCCAGCTCCACCACTGATGGCGTGGTGGTGCTGGACCGCCAGATTATGACCACGATGGTGAACAGGCTGCAAAGCAGCCAGTTCACCGCCTGTCCCGCCAGGGCGGATGGACCACCAATGGTATTTGGAGCCTCCTTTCGACCAAGGATTTGGAAATCCCTGGCCGAAAGGATACTGGCAACAGGAATTTACATTATTGACGCAAGTATGCGACTCCCCCCAGCCCCTCCACACAGCCATGGTCCCCCGTAAGCCCCTAGAGACCCCCTCACCCCCACCCCATCCAAGCATAGATGCACCGCACACACACACATGCAATCATTCATTCACACACTCATACACACACACACACATATACTCGCACACACCCCCACCACCCCCGCATCCATTCACACACTCATACAGACATTCACAATCACACACATACACACACACAAACACCACCCCCTCAAATCACACAAACGCACACCCCCATGCACGCGCCCACCACTCATCACCCCTCCTTGTGGTGACGGGGCAGTGCCGGCAGAGCAGGCCCAAGGATCCTGTCCCCTCTCAGACATCCACTGTGAAAAGGTAAGTGCACGTCCGGGAGGGGACAGGATCCTTGGGGCCTGCTCTGCCGGCACTGCCCCGTCACCACAACACCGCCATGCCTATTACCAACTTGTAATAGGCGTGGCGGTGTTGTGATGATGTGGCGGTGAAAGCAGAGCTGCCTCCACTGCACCGCCGACCGCCAGTAGGGCTGCCGGCGGCTCTCCACCCAAATCTGGCGGACAGCAGCCAAAAGTCATAATATGGCGGTCGGATGACTGCCATCCCTGGCGGTCTTGTGGCTGGAGGGACTTCAGCGGTCTATGTTATAGACCACCAAAGTCATAATGAGGGTCTATATTTTGTTTGATGCTCTTGCACTGCTCATATGAATCAATCTGAGAATACCTTCAATTTTAGCCTCCAATTTCCAATTCCTTCATATTTACAGAACATATTCAAAAATTTCAATTGTACATTTTGCTTCTTTATTTATATGCACTTTTTAAATCTGTTGAATTTTCTAAGCAGTCGCGGACCCTCTGAGAGGGCTTCACGAACCCCCACGGGTCCCCAGACCACAGGTTAAGAACCAGGGGTCTAGGGTACCTGCTGCTCACTCATACCAGTCTGTGGGTAGACTGAAGCGTGGTAGCAGCTGATTGTAGCTGCAAGTCTATTTACCTATAACCTTGGAAGGGGTATAACCTCATAATTGAGGTCAATAGACAAACCAGTTAAGTGGCAATGACTCCACTCTATACTCTAGGTGGTTGTCCCGTTAAGGCTAAGGGAGAAGGTAAGACGAGGTTATGTAATGTGTTATGTGGAGTACTGTTTGTGGATTCTGATGTGAGCGACCCTGTCATACTGCATCCGACACTTGGGGTTCATGCAGCGATGCCCGGGGATTGCTAATGGGCTGTCACGACCCCCAGTCAATGGCTGGCAATACAGTGAGTGTTGATCTTTGGAAGAAGTATCTGAGCATTGGAGAATCAAGTTCGGTGAGGTTTTTCCTGAAGCTGATCAAGACGCGTCATGTAGGTCAACACATAACCTTGTACTTTGCAGGCTCAGAGACTCTCACACGACTTCTCTCGGACCTCAGTGACTCTCCGCTTCCCTGAGTAAGCTTGTTCATAAAGTATTGCAGTGTATTGTTATCATCTACAGATATTTCGTTTTGATATGCTTTGCTTAAAATATTTAATTCACTTGCCACTTGGAGCAAAAAAAGGCTGCTGGCCTGGCGGACATTAGCCACGACCCCTTCCTCCGGTTCATACACCATAGAGAGGAGGCAGAGTCTGTGAATACGAGCGGGCCAAACACTGGAATGTCTGACGCGACTGCATTTAATGTCAGCAACAAGCCAACGGCAGCATGAGTATGAGCAGTGTGCTCGCCATGGGCTGGATTCCCTCCGCGCGCTGGTGTTTGGCGAGTGACGCCCCGAGTCCGTGAGCTGCTCATTAGCTGATGAAAGGAAGTCGGAAAGGCGGGGGCTCCCCGAGGAGAACCCATAGGAGGAGGCCAGGTGTACATGGTGGCAGCACAGGCCACAGGGAACTCATAGGAAAAAGTTACTGGGCTGTGACTGCACAGCGCACTGTCATTAATGTGCCTAACGCCTGCTATACTGACAGGTGTAACAGAATCCAATACAGTCCGTAGGAAAGAAAGAACATCTCCAATCTCTGGTGCACTGGCGTGATATTCTTCCGAATTCTTCCCCTTTTCTATCCCAAAGGTCTTCAAAGAACTCTGTCTGGTTCAGATCGGCTCCCACATTTCCCAAGGATGCAGCGCTATATCTTGTAGCAAGTGTCTGATATCGCTCGCATTGCTACTTATCATAAGTATGTCTCTTCCCCCAACAATCCACGCCATGTGTATCTGACATATTATTGCTGTCCAACCATGCTACATATCATAAGTATGACTCTTCCCCCAAAAACCCACGCCATGTGTACCTGACATATCATTGCCGCCCTAACATGCTACATATCATAAGTATGACTCTTCCCCCAAAAACCCACGCCATGTGTACCTGACATATCATTGCCGCCCTAACATTCTACATAACATAAGTATGACTCTTCCCCCAAAAACCCACCCCATGTGTACCTGACATATCATTGCCGCCCTAACATGCTACATATCATAAGTATGACTCTTCCCCCAAAAACCCACGCCATGTGTACCTGACATATCATTGCCGCCCTAACATGCTACATATCATAAGTATGACTCTTCCCCCAAAAACCCACGCCATGTGTACCTGACATATCATTGCCGCCCTAACATGCTACATATCATAAGTATGACTCTTCCCCCAAAAACCTACGCCATGTGTGTCTGACATATTATTGCCGTTCTACCATGCTACATATCATAAGTATGAATCTTCCCCCAAAAACCCACGCCATCTGTACCTGACATATCATTGCCGCACTAACATGCTACATATCATGACTCTTCCCCCAAAAACCCACGCCATGTGTATCTGACATTATTGCTGTCCTAACATGCTACGTATCATAAGTATGACTCTTTCCCCAAAAACCCACGCCATGTGTATGACATTATTGCTGTCCTAACATGCTAAATATCATAAGTATCACTCTTCCCCCAAAAACCCACGCCATGTGTACCTGACATACCATTGCTGTCCTACCATGCTGCAAAATATTTCTTTGAGAATCTCAACCGACCACATAACTTGAATATTGGTCCGCCCACACCGACATTCCTTAATGAGAGGTTACCCATAAAGGCTAATTATGAATCGTGCCCTCTGTCATTATTCATCCAAGGTCCTCAACAAAGTAGTTTTTCACCCTCTTGTGCCTTCGGTATGGAACTCATTCCCTTGCCTAGCTACGTACTCCAGGTCTACCTCCTCTCCCATGTCCAGAGTATTTGACTCCTTCTTCCACCATCCTAGCCACTCATTGTATAAGTGTAGGAGGCTGGACTGGCTTGTAGTGAGTACCAAGGGGTACTTGCACCTTGCACCAGGCCCAGTTATCCCTTATTAGTGTATAGGGTGTCTAGCAGCTTAGGCTGATAGATAATGGTAGCTTAGCAGAGCAGCTTAGGCTGAACTAGGAGACGTGTGAAGCTACTACAGTACCACTTAGTGTCATATGCACAATATCATAAGAAAACACAATACACAGTTATACTAAAAATAAAGGTACTTTATTTTTATGACAATATGCCAAAGTATCTCAGAGTGTACCCTCAGTGAGAGGATAGGAAATATACACAAGATATATATACACAATACCAGAAATATGCAGTATAGTCTTAGAAAACAGTGCAACCAATGTATAGTTACAATAGGATGCAATGGGGACACATAGGGATAGGGGCAACACAAACCATATACTCCAAAAGTGGAATGTGAACCACGAATGGACCCCAAACCTATGTGACCTTGTAGAGGGTCGCTGGGACTATTAGAAAATAGTGAGGGTTAGAAAAATAGCCCACCCCAAGACCCTGAAAAGTGAGTGCAAAGTGCACTAAAGTTCCCCAAAGGACAAAGAAGTCGTGATAGGGGAATAAGGCAGGAAAGACACAAACCAACAATGCAACAACGTTGGATTTCCAATCTGGGGTACCTGTGGAACAAGGGGACCAAGTCCAAAAGTCACAAGCAAGTCGGAGATGGGCAGATGCCCAGGAAATGCCAGCTGCGGGTGCAAAGAAGCTTCTACTGGACAGAAGAAGCTGCAATTTCTGCAAGAACGCAAAGGGCTAGAGACTTCCCCTTTAGAGGACGGATTCCTCTCGCCTTGCAGAGTTGTGCAGAAGTGTTTTCCCGCCGAAAGAATGCCAACAAGCCTTGCTAGCTGCAAATCGTGCGGTTAGCATTTTTGGATGCTGCTGTGGCCCAGGAGGGACCAGGAGGTCGCAAATTGGACCAGGAGCTAGAGGGGACGTCGAGCAAGACAAGGAGCTCTCTTAGCAGCAGGTAGCATCTGGAGAAGTGCCAGAAACAGGCACTACGAGGATGCGTGAAACAGTGCTCACCCAAAGTCGCACAAAGGAGTCCCACGTCGCCGGAGACCAACTTAGAAAGTCGTGCAATGCAGGTTAGAGTGCCGTGGACCCAGGCTTGGCTGTGCACAAAGGATTTCCGCCGGAAGTGCACAGGGGCCGGAGTAGCTGCAAAAGTCATGGTTCCCAGCAATGCCGTCTAGCGAGGTGAGGCAAGGACTTACCTCCACCAAACTTGGACTGAAGAGTCACTGGACTGTGGGAGTCACTTGGACAGAGTTGCTGGATTCGAGGGACCTCGCTCGTCATGCTGAGAGGAGACCCAAGGGACCGGTAATGCAGCTTTTTGGTGTCTGCGGTTGCAGGGGGAAGATTCCGTCGACCCACGGGAGATTTCTTCGGAGCTTCTAGTGCAGAGAGGAGGCAGACTACCCCCACAGCATGCACCACCAGGAAAACAGTCGAGAAGGCGGCAGGATCAGCGTTACAGAGTTGCAGTAGTCGTCTTTGCTACTATGTTGCAGGTTTGCAGGCTTCCAGCGCGGTCAGCAGTCGATTCCTTGGCAGAAGGTGAAGAGAGAGATGCAGAGGAACACGGATGAGCTCTTGCATTCGTTATCTAAGGAATCCCAAGAGACAGAGACCCTAAATAGTCAGAAAAGATGGTTTGGCTACCTAGGAGAGAGGATAGGCTAGCAACACCTGAAGGAGTCTATCACAAGGAGTCTCTGACGTCACCTGGTGGCACTGGCCACTCAGAGCAGTCCAGTGTGCCAGCAGCACCTCTGTTTCCAAGATGGCAGAGGTCTGGAGCACACTGGAGGAGCTCTGGACACCTCCCAGGGGAGGTGCAGGTCAGGGGAGTGGTCACTCCCCTTTCCTTTGTCCAGTTTCGCGCCAGAGCAGGGCTAAGGGGTCCCCTGAACCGGTGTAGACTGGCTTATGCAGAATTGGGCACATCTGTGCCCAATAAAGCATTTCCAGAGGCTGGGGGAGGCTACTCCTCCCCTACCTTCACACCATTTTCCAAAGGGAGAGGGTGTAACACCCTCTCTCAGAGGAAGTTCTTTGTTCTGCCATCCTGGGCCAGGCCTGGCTGGACCCCAGGAGGGCAGATGCCTGTCTGAGGGGCTGTCAGCAGCAGCAGCTGCAGTGAAACCCCGGGAAAAGCAGTTTGGCAGTACCAGGGTCTGTGCTACAGACCACTGGGATCATGGGATTGTGCCAACTATGCCAGGATGGTATAGAGGGGGCAATTCCATGATCATAGACATATTACATGGCCATATTCGGAGTTACCATTGTGAAGCTACATATAGGTAGTGACCTATATGTAGTGCACGCGTGTAATGGTGTCCCCGCACTCACAAAGTCCGGGGAATTGGCCCTGAACAATGTGGGGGCACCTTGGCTAGTGCCAGGGTGCCCTCACACTAAGTAACTTAGCACCCAACCTTTACTAGGTAAAGGTTAGACATATAGGTGACTTATAAGTTACTTAAGTGCAGTGTAAAATGGCTGTGAAATAACGCGGACGTTATTTCACTCAGGCTGCAGTGGCAGGCCTGTGTAAGATTTGTCAGAGCTCCCTATGGGTGGCAAAAGAAATGCTGCAGCCCATAGGGATCTCCTGGAACCCCAATACCCTGGGTACCTCAGTACCATATACTAGGGAATTATAAGGGTGTTCCAGTAAGCCAATGTAAATTGGTAAAATTGGTCACTAGCCTGTCAGTGACAATTTGAAAGAAATGAGAGAGCATAACCACTGAGGTTCTGATTAGCAGAGCCTCAGTGAGACAGTTAGTCACTACACAGGTAACACATTCAGGCACACTTATGAGCACTGGGGCCCTGGTGAACAGGGTCCCAGTGACACATACAACTAAAACAACATATATACAGTGAAAAATGGGGGTAACATGCCAGGCAAGATGGTACTTTCCTACAATAAGTCCTTCTCCTGCTCTCCCACAGACTCAGTATATAACTAAATTCCCCAGCTTCCTACATACTCAGCCCATATTTATACTTTTTTAGCATCGCATTTGCACCGCTTTTTGACGCAAAAATGGTGCAAACTTACAAAATACAATTGTATTTTGCATGTTTTCGCCGATTTTGCGTAAAAAAATGATGCAAATGCAGCGCTAAAAAAGTATAAATATGGGCCTCAGTGCCTAACTCTTTCACCCGCTCTCCCATGTCCTGAATATGTGATTTCTTCTCACTCTCTCCAACTTACTCAGGCCCATATTTATACCTTTTGAGTGCCGCATTTGCGTCGTTTTTTGACGCAAAAGTGGCGCAAACGTACAAAATACATTTGTATTTTGTAAGTTTGCACCGCTTTTGTGTCAAAAACAGGCGCAAATGCTGCGCTAAAAAAGTATAAATATGGGCCTCAGTGTCTAATATATTCACCTGCTCTCCTATGCCTGAGAATTGGACTCCCTCGTCTGCCTCTCTCCTTTTCCTGACCTCCCAACTCCCACGTATGCTACTCCCTCTCGCACCTTCCCATTTAATCAGTGCCCAGCTCCATATCCTGCTGTCCCATGTCTTCTGTATACAAATAATTCTCCCATGCTACCACACTAGGTACCTGACTCTTTCTCCTTCTCTCCCATGTCCTCAGTTTAGAATGCATTCACACACCTTCCTACAAACTTAGGGGCATATTTATGGAGATAGTGGGTCTTTGTCTAAACTTCGCCACATACATACATCTGAAACCTCCCAGAGCGGCCCTGCTTTCTTTGCCACTCACCTTCCATTTCAACTTGAGTAACTTTTGCTAAACCACGCCACTCGCATTTGAAACCTCCCCAGAACGGCCATGCTTTTCTTTGCCACCCACGTTCACCTTCCAATTAGGCAGTTCTGCCCAGCCTAGCCTCCCACCCATCCCCAAGTGCAAAGGGACAAGGACAGAATCGGAGTACATTAGGATGTAGCAGATCTGTGCTGAGGATCCATTGCACCGCCCCCTTGATCTATTACATTTGCTCATTAAACCTTGCTATTTTTAAGTCTACAAAGCCAATACTTTGCTATTTGTTCATTGGATCTGTTTTGTGCTGAACTTAACAGTAACGAGATAAACAAGCTTTTTTTTTCTACATATGTGTAACTTCTTTTTCTGAGGTGTATCTCATGAATTTGTTGTGTGTGTGTTGCACAAGTACTTTGCGCATTGCCTTCTAATTTGGGCCTACCTGCTCTGCGCCAAGATACCAGAGGGTGAGCACAGGATAATTTATGACATGTTATTGACTTTCCCTAACTGCGATTGTGGTCCCTACTTGGACAGGCTGCATACCTCTGCCAACTACAACCCAATTTCTAGCAACCTCCTACAAACTGAATGACAAATACACGTCCTGTCCTCCCATTCCTTGACAGTATTTAGTGGCTAATTCTCACCATAGCATCCTATTTTTTACTGCTGTTACCGACCTGCTCATACCTCAGTAACTGACGGTTTCTTACCTCTTCCTATGCAATTGAAGGATGATTCCTCAGAGCCTTAATACATAGTGGACTAGCTGTGACTGGCCGTTGGGGCCATGAGAGAATATGATGCGGCTCTGGGGACCATCACCACACATCTCAATGTACTAAGAAAATGCATATAGGGCTCAATACACAGTTCATATATAATCAATGTATACAGTATTTAGGACCTTTGTTTTTAACAAACTACCCTCCATCCTTTTATTCCCACATTAGTTGCATATTTATGGGAAAGGTGTATTACTTAGCCATTGCTGGTGCTAATTACCATGAATCTGGCATACAAACTGGACACATTCAAATTTATTCCAAACACATATCTAATTTTCAGCACCAAATGATTGTCCAAATGTTGATTACCCAAGAAAAATCTAGCAACGTCTGTTAACAAAAGCAATGTATGTGATAGGCCACACATGTCTTGTGTACGCACACTGCTTAATTGCGGACAACTATAAAAAGTGTCTCTTTCAATCAGCATTGTGCCATATTTTATCAGAAGTACTCACCCACCACCTTTGCCGACACACCTTCCAGATTACTGTATTTTATCTAGTTATCAGGCAATCTTGAGTCCTTCACATTTATTCCCCTCTAACATTTTGGGATTTGACTCCCAAAGGACCATTTCTTCCCCTCTAACATTTATCCTCGTAAGCCTCATTGCTTTCTAGAAGAATAGAGTTCTTCATTTTTAGGTCGAGTCTGTGACAGCCCATGCCCTTCATGCAGTCTCGCTTGGGATACGGTATTGTTTACAATAAAAGGCTTGGAGCCTGCCCATTGCTTATTATTCGTTGGCTTCAGTGTAACTCTTCTTTGCTGACTCCTTATTAGGTAGCACAGGCCAAGCCTTCAGAGACGTTTTAAGGCATGGGAAAAGTGGGCTCTGGCCCAGTGCCCCAGTCTTTCAGGGCCCGACTGATAGAGCCAACTCTGATCTGCTAAGAATTTGTCCCTGATGACCTAGAATAATTCTTGAACAGATTTTTGTTAAATAACGTTTTCCTTTTTTTATGTGAGTGATGTGTGAGTCTATTACAGACATTTTACAAATAAAATTATGTTTGTTTCATGCAACAGCCATAAAAAAAAGTTTCTTTTAGATCAAAACAGGACCTGACATTTCAGAAATGGAAGACTATCCCAGATATTATGTGCAGTGATATTAGTGAGCTGTTGCTGTGTTACAATATTGGAAACACATTGATAGATGGCTTAAAAAATGCTATGACATGGGCCGCATCATAGCGCTTTTTAGCTATTGACTCCAAGCCCTGTTGCCATTAGCCTGTGCTGCTCTGCACCATATCTAAAAAATATTGACAAAGTCAACAGATATCAGAGAGGAGAGACCTATGATTTTGCCATTGCTTGTTAGGTCTGGTGTTAGCAAAGACCCTTTGATTTTCAAAAACCGACATATATAATATACCTATTTATATGGGCTTTCTACCATCTGTCTTCATTCATTGGCCTATCAGTGTGCCATTTACATTTTTGTTCTGCCCACCACTACTGGCAGTACTGTGCTTTTGCTCAGTGTACACTCACACACTTGCAGGTAGTTCTCTTGTATGGTTTTACAACAACATTCGTAAATATTAGCAACGTAAAAGTTGGCAGCAAAAAACAGATCTATTGGCTTTGCCAATTCTTATTTAAGATGGTTTGGTAAATTCGTTTTTGATGATAGCAGGTGTCAGCAGGATGTCATTCATTGAAATTGACTGCAAAATTGTAATGGAGCCTGTGAAAGACTGTTTACAGCTTGGCGAATAAGGTGTTAATAATGACCAAATGCAGTTGTGAAAGTCTATTTTGACACTTGACTTTGGCTGAAGTTTTACCATGGTCACATAAGCTTGGATTTTTCTTTTCAGAGGTTCTGAAAGGAAATTTTATAGCTCAGCATACTAAGAGGTTTGGTTTGATTGTATTACGTGTTATAGTGTCAAGATAGTCCCGGGAGTTTCATTTAATCAAATGCTGCCCGTTTTCTAGTTAGAAAAGACTGGGTTGAGAATGTTAGTTATAGGGAATTTAAATTGATCTGGATGACAGTAGTCCAAACCACCCTTGCAAGAGGATGCAATCAAAATTTTGTTAGATTGACTCTCTTCAACTGGCAAAAAGTTATTGCTGTTCTTCTGTTTTTAGATGGAAAGATTGTGTGTGAGCTCTAATTGACGATGTATTACTGTGGAATCAATTAATTCCTCAGACTAGCTAATTTCATGGCTGCCTCAACAATAAGGCATGTGTTGTAAATGGACAACTGTTCGTGGTAGGTGTGCGAAGACAGCATAAGGATATCTGGCATCACAAATAAGCTCCTGGAAAAGCAGTCAGTCAGGAAACATTTTGCCATCAAGTAGTTTGCAATGGATTCGTATTGTTTGTCATTTGTGTTCCTCTAATTTCAGGTGTATTATGGGAAGGGGAGACTGTGTGGCATCAATATCACCTACCAGCATTTTCAATTTTCCAAACTTTCTTATTTTCAGAACTGTGCGGTGATTGTTGATTGTAAGGCTCCCGTAGACATAAAAATAGAAGCAAATCGCTCCTGGAAGGCTTTAATAATCCACCCTAGTTTATGGAAATGAGGCCACCCACTGATGACATCCAGAAAGATTCAAAGCCAAAAGCATAGAGTCCAAAAGCACATGTGCACCTTTGCTTAAAACCAAGTAATACACTAAAGTTGGATTCATGATTTAGTGGATGTGTATGTTTCTAAAAGTTTTCCAACATCATGCGTATTTGTGAATGGCGTAATTTAGTGTCTTTTCCTCAGCATGTAGAATGAATGCATATTTCTTGGGCAAAAGGTGCACTATATGTGCTACATTCCCCTTTATATTCTATATGTATCATGAGTGCATGTATCTCATTTGCAAATTGTGCTGTATGGACTAGGCTATTCTATATGTATCCAGGTGGTCCTGCATGGAAGCAGTTTATTCTTACCCCAGTTAAAATTTCCTATATTATGCCAGTAACAGAGGAGCCATCTATGATCCCTTGTCCCAATTTTCTCTCATAGAGCGGGCCAATGGGATGTCTTCATTCATACCCTGGATATGAGTGCAGAGGTGATAAATCTTTTGCTGCTCCCTCTCAAAAAATACTCTCTCTGGATTTTTACACTTTTGTCAAATTGTTTCAGCACAACCCAGTTCAGGTCAGCTGGACTGACCATAAGCTTTTTACATCTAAGGTTACTCTGTATTCTCCATTTTGGATCTTAGCCTTTCTACATGTTTTCCAAATGTACTTTAATTTGCAAGGGTACGTGATCATGTAAATTACAAATTCAGAATTGCAATTCGTATGTTTATGTAATGTCCAGTGGCGCTTCAGACTGAGGTCTAGGGATTTCACTAGTTTAGTCATGTCAGACACATTGCAGTGACCACACAGGTAGTGTCCTATTACCTTCTAGAGGCCCCATATGGAGGATGTCAGATGAGGCTGTACTTCCTGTTGTCTTTCTCTTGTATGTACCAGTGAGTCTTTTAGGCTCATCCCTCGCTTGTATGAGAACTTGGGTTTCTCAAAAGTAAAGGAATCTGTGTTCAGGAGGTGCCGATTCTTTTGGATAATCCTTTGTACTTGTTTCGATGTGATGTTGCATGTCGTGACACAAATTAAAGTATGTTCTTCCTCTATGACTCCCAAAACTGCGTCCTTATTTTGATTTCTTTCTCTTTTTTTAGATTTTAGTATGATGTTTTCTAGGAAACCCCTGGCTCATAGTTTGTTTGCAAAATCTTCAGCTTGTCTTTTGAAGCCCCTATCCTTTTTGTGTGACATGATGAATGTGACTCTCCTGAATCACTCTAGGACCACTCACTCACCTAGGAAAAATTCCCCTTTCTTAGTTTATCCCCAAAGTGCAGGGAAAAGATTTCTGGGGCCTATTAAATACTTCCCACGTAACCTTAGCAATAGGGAGTGTGATTTCCTGTTCACCTTTGAGAGAACTTCCTGTAGCCCCATTGGTCAAAAGGAACACAGACCTCTGACTTGGAACACACCCATAGAAAGAAGGCTGTGCTTTTTGGTTGTACGTGGTTTCATTGATGGAATACTATTACTGAGAAATCATATAATCTAAGCTGTTTAATGTACATTTTCAGGTTGATTGGCATTTACCATTTCATAGAAACCAATTCTTAAAATGTCTCTTTTCTCAAAATTGGCTTCTGTATTCATATATTTCATGGTGTAAATGAAAATGTTGCAGGTCTTACTTGCAGAAACATTTTTATCAAAGGTATATATTTCAATCCTTTACACCAGGGGATAATATTTCAGATTTATATAATTTACTTTTTCAAACAACTACATTGGATGCTTTTAATTCCCTGAACCCTCCCACCCCTAAACACCATACATCTCTGCCCTTAACAAAAGCATCGCCGCACATAAACTACACCCATCCCTGACCCATAATCTCCACCCACCATGGAACTCAAAAAGCCTTTTCTAGCCTTAAACTCCACCCATCCCTGAACACTAAAAAACCCTCGCCTCACGTCCACCCATCTCTGACCACTCGCGTCCACTGATCTCTAACCCGTAAAGCCCATTCTACTCCTAAACCCTACCCATATCTCTTAACCTAAAACCCCCTCACTAACCCTAACTCCACCCATTCCTGAACCCTAAAAACCTGTTTCGATCCCTAAACTGTGATTATCACTAATCTCTTAAAATCCCCCACCACCCCTGAACTCCACTCTTCCCTGAACCCTAAAAAAACCCTCACTACCCCTGAACACCACCCATTCATGACCCCTAAAACTACTCTACACCCCTAAACTCCCCATTGCTGTACCCTAAAAAACCTTTCTACATATGACCTCCATCTATCCTGGAACTGTTAAAACCCCACCTCACCGTTAAATCCACCCATTCCCAAACACAAAAATCACACTTTATCACCCCACAAATCTACCCATGACTGTACCTTAAAAGCCCTCACCAGTCCTAAACTCCACCCATCAATGACAGTTAAAAAAATGAAAACACTCCTGCACAATCACATCCCTGATCCCTAAAAAAAAATCACACCACGCCTAAACTCCACCCATCCCTGACCCCTAAGAACTCATCACCTCCTAACATAAGCTATCCCTGAATCCAAAAAGAACCCACACTATCCCTAACCTTCACCCACATGTTTGATTTTGGATATTTCCTTAGAATTATCTTTCCTGTAAAATGATTCTTTTAATTTTCGATTTATTTGTATTTTCTTAAATGTGTCTTTCCTTAAAATTGTATTTGCATGATTTGGTTACTCCCAATGTAGTTTCTCAGTTTTTGTTTTTCCATTAATTCACATATATCAGTGTTTTTTTTTTTACCTTGGGAACACATTATATGCTCCATAGATGATGCATTGTAAGAAACCATATGCCTCATTTAATTTCACTTACTTCAGTCAGTCTGGCAAGAAAGGTGCCAGGTTCTATGTGACACCCAGCCTGCCCTTCAGCAGCCCTATGGAATTTTATTTTACACTTTTTCAGACTCAAATGTTCATGATGTGGAACCTAAGACCTGTACCTTCCATTGTTGACCATGATCATTGGTGAGGCTGAACAGACTTACATGATGTGCCCCAACACCTCTGCTGGCATAATCCAATCACCTGACACCCATCCCAACCCAGGTTACTCTTTAAACCTGATCTGCCCCCCAACACCCTCAGTCCCCTGTGCGCAGAACCAGGCAGCCAACCACTGGAAGCAAACAGTCTGGGCTGGGACTGAGGGAGTGGCCACTAAAGCAAGCAGAAATCATATTCAATTAGAACATGTTTAATTATTCATGAGTAGCATGATTACTCTTGAGACGGCATCTTTTAGCGCTTGCTGCTGCTCCTGCCATCCCAGATAAAACTCATTAGACTGCAATGTTCATTAGTGTGGCATAGACTGGGTAGCCTGCCAGAAGTGGGTGGCGGGGAGAAGTCTCCCACATACAATATAGACTGCCCTGTGTTATGTTATTTGACCTTGATATAGCGCACGACTCACTCCTGAAGGAGTATCTTGGCGCTTTGCAGCTCAGAAATGAAAGTGCTTTTAGAACATCCAGGTTTTTAGCATCTTCTTAAGGTTTGTGAAATCAGAGCAGGTACGAATATGAAAAGGATGTTTGTTCCAATGAAAGGGGACAAGTGCGAGAAAGATCTGCCCCAAAACCAGAGGGTTACTCTGTGTCCTCAAACATCACAATATGTGATTGGCTAGTATTAATCTGTATAGACAGATTAGGGCTAAGGGCTTGATTCGCCTGGCCAGTTACGCGTGACCGTCTGCATTACACGCCCAAATGTCTCAATTTACGAATGCGAGGTTTTCAGAAACGACGACCTTACGCTTGCAAACCATTTCATTATAACAAATATTACACCACAATGCAGTATTACTGTGCATGAACGCCCTCCAAATCAGTGGGGTGTAGGCAGTGCTTAGTTTGTAAAATAAAATAAAACCTAAGTGCCATCTCCTAAAGCTCCTTCATAGCAGTACACAGCTGGCACTGCCAACAGCCCTGCCAGTGGTGCAGAATGCCAATACCATGTGGTGTAATTCAATAAATACTTGCTGGAGTGTAGACATAAGTGCTGGTGCTGAGCACCAGCAAACACGGGCAGAAACTAAGCACTTGATGTAGGAAAAAAGGTTTCTTCAGGGGAAAACGTGTTTTACCAAAGGATAAAAAAAATGTGAGCCATTGCACAAAGGCTATGTACAACACCTACACCGATTCATGCCAAAGAGTTGTAAATACGAATGTGAGGTTTTTGGCCTGTGGTACAAATGTAAGACTTTTGTTGCACTGCATCATATTTGAGCAACACGCCAGGGTGGCTGGTAAACTGACAGGGCCAATGGCCTGGGGTCAAAAGGCCTCTTAAACAGGTCTCTGAAATGCTAAATTGACACAATACTGTGCGCCACGTGCGCACCCACAGAAAACGTTACTAAATAACCACCCCAGTGTCTTCCATTCACATTCCTAGATTGCTTTAGTAGTAACAGCTCTGAATTTGTGAAAGAGAAACAAATGTAGGGGACCCAACGTTTTTCATTTGAGTCTTACATGCCAGGGTTTCCAAATATCACAACATGACTCTGTCCCGGGACCCTGCCCTTCCTGCCTCTTTTTCTCACCCATGCAGGTCGTTAATATCAATGAGTTCTTTCCGGCATTTGTCTCCTGGCATTGATTGGAGAGTATCAGAGGGCTAAAATGTATCTTTGTCATGTTGTGCTGCCCACTACAATAAGATGTGCACCAACCAGAAAAGGGAAAGCCAGGAATATATCCATTTAGTTCTGAGTTTGTGCTGCTATCAATAATAAATAACAAATGGGCTTTTGGTCCTCCCATTTCAACCATGGGCTTCCTTTGACTAGACACCCTCAGCCATTGGTTTGAGACTTTGTAATTCGGGTTTTAGCTAATCCCAGCGGGGCGCTGATCTCTCAAATAATGCTATCGGCTGTTAGGATGTATTCTACCGCCTCCATTTGAGTGTTTGAACCAAGTGACTATGTTTCAAGCATAAAGAATCCCTATCCACTCCTGCTGATTCCCTCTTGTGTCTCACTCTAATGTACTGAAGATGGAGGCATTGTTCCACTGAACTGAGATATTTTGGCTTTGCCAGTGCTTGTTGTTGTTCTAGCCAGTACAACTCTCATTAGATTACTTGAAGCGGGAAACGGCCTTAACAACGTGGGCTGAGCCACGTGTGCCGTTTCCCTGCAAGCTAAACCACGCTTGTTTAAACCACCCAGTGGCGTGGTGTCTACCTTAACCACGCAAGTGCCTTAACCACGCATGTGTGTAGTTAAAGCAGAGAGCGCGGTCTAGATGTCAGGAGCAGGAAGAGGAAGCAACGGCAGAGGTAAGTACGGCTAGGGCTGGATTTTGGGGAGGGTTGTAGTTTTTAGAGGTGGGGACCAGTTTTAGGGCTCAGATCTGGGGGGGGCGGGTTAGTTTTTTTAACAGGTTGGGTTACTGTTTTGGGCAGGTAGAAGCTTTTAAGGGGCTAGGGCCAGGTTTAGGGGTGTAGTCTTTAGGGGTGGCAGAGGTGTTTGGCCTGCGGGGGGAGGTCAGGTTTGTTTTTTTGACAGGGAGGGTCTAGTTAGTTTTTTGGGCAGAGAGCAGGTTTTTAGTGTCTGAGGCTGGGTTGGGGATGGCTTTTAGGGGTGGGGTGGTTTTAGGGCGAGGGGGTCAGGCTAGTTTCTTGGGCAGGGAGGAGGGTCTTAGGGCTCAGGGCAGGGGGGTGGGGTAGTTGTAAGGGTTAGGGCAGGGTTTTAGGGCTCAGGGCAGGGGAAAGGGGCGGTTTTCAGGTGTAGGGACAGTTTTAGGGCTGTTTTAAGAAGGGCTGGGGCGTGGTGGATTGCAGGGCTGAGGTATCGGGTGTTAGGTCAGAGGGCGGGGAGGTATTTACCAGGCATTCTCAGTTTGCCAAACATGCTTTAACAACACAATTTGTTTTAAAGTTATGCGTGGTAAAGACACAGTCGTTTTTCAGACAGTGTTGTTAAGGCATGCGTGGTTGTGTCATCCAACCCAGTTCATCTACTAGTGTAGTGGAAAAACACTACTATAATTTGAAAGAGCGTTAGATAAAAAAATGAACAAACTACATGAATAAATTACATTTGATGTTAATAAATCTTTGTTTTTGCGCCATTTGATGTTTTGAGTGAACATGTCCAGTCCTAGATTTGGAATGCAAAGTAGCTCTGACAATACAAATTGCCAGGGGAAAAAATATTATACCAGGCACGTGCCAGCGGAAGTGGGTAAAGGAAGGTATATTGTACACCAGTAGCAAAAAGACAGTATTAAAGCACTAGACTAATGGCTGCAACATAACCTAACTAGAACATGTTTGTACAAAAAGGCATTAAATTGTGTTCAATTTTCGAAACATCTTAGGTGAAAAACCATGCTCTTTACAAACAGTTCTGATGATGAACCAGTTAAATGTTTCAATACTTCCTAGTCTGACCAGTAACCAGGAGAAATATTTATCCGTAGCAGCAAATCGTGCATGTGCCTACAAGAACAAGCATTTGCAATGCAATAGGTCTCACATTTGCTTGAGTTAGAACTATTGTCTTTGTAAGTTCATAACTGGACTTTTCTTGCCACATACATTGGTCATCCCTGCCTCATAAATTAGTCTTTGCCTGGCACATAATTCCAGTGTCCCTGCATATAACTAAAGCACTTCCATTTACCTTCTTCCTCTATGTCCAGCAAAAAAATTAAAACATTTTACGATTTAGCATCCTAATTTATATCTACCATACTAATTCCAATATAATACCACTTTTCCCACCCCACCATCAGAGTTGCTGGCTGGCTAACACAATTCCCAAACAAAAAGACACAAGACAGCCACGAGGAGAAATAAACTAGAAAGGTCACCCAAACATGTCAAGAATTTTCAAACAGTCATAGTGGAATAAGCATGTGACGTTGGCCTGAATCATGGTCATAATTGCAATAAGGAGAGGTTATTAAAACATATACAATTATCATTTAAACCTTTATCAAAAATAAACTTTTGGCTTTCGACTGTAGTGCTCAAAACAGCCCCTAGAGGACATAACAAAAATATCCTTTGTAAGAAACATGGTTACTACTAAATCGCACCCATATTTTAAATAAAGTCACTACCTAAATGCAGACTAGGGTTAATTCAGTACATTAATAAGACACCAAAATGTGTAAACGAATTGTCAGACTGGAAACATGATGCCCCGTTTTTCAAACAGTGCCACTACCCTTGGGAGATCTCAAGCTCCAATTCGCAAGCAACAATTGTGAGGAAGGAAGTGCCCCCGGCATTTAGAAGGTTCATATTATCCTCTAAAGGTCTGTGATGGCAAGAAGATTGGACTGAGTTGTGACTCTGGAGGATCCCTGACGAGGCCCAAAACTGCAAGTACATGTCTCAGCTCAGCAGCATTAGCAGTATAGATCAGGTGCGGGTAAGCTGTCCACTTCCTCACCCCATGCCCAAGACACCGGCTACAACCTCAGTGTGCTCACCTGAAAGTGGACAGAGAGAAGCTGTAACCACGCTCCAACGCCATCTTTTCAGCAGCAGTGACTGTGAAACACCAGAAAACCGGGCTGCTACCTCATGGAGATAGAAATAGGACCACAGGGCAGCATCAGCTTGCCAAGAAGCAGCCGTGGTATTGGAAAGGTAGTTATGTCCTTGTCCAATTTTAAGAAATCCTTAGCATGTCTGTTTATGACACCATTTTTTTAAATAACAGTTATAAGACTTTTGAGTTATTATACTGTGCTACTTTCTGTGCAGCTTTTTTTAAATACAATAATTTGTATTACAGTTTCCACCCCAACACATGAGTAGATTACCTTAAATACAAATAAACCAATCATATCTCAAAATATAGAATGTATTTTGATGAATATTTAACTCTCTCATTGTTTCACCCCTCAAGTTTACCCTTCAAAATGGCCGCTTAGTTTCCATCCACAAAGTAGGATATGCTCCTGCTACTGTACTTTTGGGATAAAATACGCTTTTAGTCTATTCGTATCACGCAAGCGTCAACACTAATCATTGTTGCAAAGTCTATAACTCATGAATGAACAGGAGTTTGCGCAAATGCCAGAGCACAAATGAATGCTGAGGAATAATAAGACTTGAAAGCGCTATGAGCGCAAATGGGGAACAAAATAAACAACGAGAAGTAACTGGTAGTCATGCAAAGCGTTCTGATACTGCTGATTGAGTTCACACTGTGTAAGACTTGAAAGCGCCATGGAGCGTGAAGATGAGAGACAAAATAAAAAAGTAGTCCACCCACAGGAAAGCATATTGGCAATTGTGTAATTATCCATGTAACAGGGTCGGTTCCCAAGGCGGTAACAAAGCAGTCTCAAGGCGGGAGAAAGGTAAAGCACTTACTAATGACATCAAGGTATTTTTTAAAGGCAAGCCCACGAATGAGTGAAAGTGATGGGCGTGAGGTCTGCGTGGTTAAAAGCCCACAATACTAAAAACAACATGTCAGAAGCTCTTGTGCGCTCGACCTAAAATGGTGTCTCCATTGCAAAGATCTTGGTGCACGCCCTGCAGGTGTTTATGCTACTGGAGATTCAGTACCTTTCAAACAGTGTGCCTCACTGATAAATGTGCCAATTGAAAATCCTATGCCAGAGGAAATATTGTCAGTTTAAATAGTGTGCCAGGGCATGACGTCCATCATTGTTTCTGCTGCAGTTAAATAGCCATCAAATGTACCCTGCTATTGTTTGCAATACGAGGGTTCTGCCATCACGTAATGGCGGATGGAATGTACTGCTGACTATTGCTCAAACATTCAAGGTTTCGTCCAGATGTTCAGAAATTATTAATATACTTCTCAGTTTACCAGGTTGCCTGCTATGTTGCTCAGCTATGATGAAGTACTGTTCAAATCCGATTGGGCAGCTTATTGGAACAAGGGAAAGCACTGTTTGCCAGGAGAACTTTTCATTGTCCCCGGGTCAAGTCAGAATCCCAGACAGGGTGCTTACGGAAGCTGGACTGTGGCCTATTAACAATTCCTCTGAGATTCCTTATCATTCAGGCTCATATCTCAGACTTTTATTAGATGTATCTATTAATTTAAGCAAACTGTCAGAAAGAAAGCATCCACATTACCCCAGTATGAAAATGCATGCATTACCTTGCTAATTTATACATTTCCGTAATATGAAGTGTACATTGCCATACCAGTCTTACAAACCACCTCAATATGTCACACAAGCAAAGCACCAACAGCCACAGTAACCATGGGTAGTAGTGGTATTGAGTCCTGCACCTCCTGGGGGTGTCCAATCTAGTATGAAATGAAACATTACTTAAAATTACAGATGATGCAAGTGGTCCAGTGCTGCACTATCCGTAGGCAAGAACAATGTATACAAGTATACACAATGAAAATTGACAAATATGACCACAGCACACAAAATATATGAACAGTAGTAGAATACACAAGTAGGTATTAGGTGTGTAGAATCCATTGATGGGAAAAGTAAATCACTAGTTCACGTCTTCCAGATAGAAGTTTAATTTAGAGAAGAAATCTATATGTGGATAGACAAGTCCATCAAGCACAGCCAACACGTGTTTGTCACACAGTGACTTTTTCAAGGCTGTAAAAGATATATATATATACACATAAGCTTTTTTTTATATTTTTTATATATACACTCTTCAAAACAACCCTCTATTATACAAAAAGCATATATGTGCCCGATTAGAGGTAAGTGATACATATTAGTGATAAAGAATGCTTACCAGACATGGACATGGTAATATTAGATATCTTCCTAAGGGTGCAGACACCAAAGGTGAACCAAAACGAGGTAATCAGTGAATGAGAGAGACCAAGAAAGGCTGCCAAAACAACAAACTTATTAAGTTTGGATATGGGACACCTAAGGAAAAAATGTGTGGGCAAAGGTATGTCTCGTCGTAGACCTAGTTTAAAGATCCCAAATATCAATATTAACCATCACCCGTGAAGGAAAGGGATTGTAAATTAGGTGTTTGTTAGGCTGAAGAACAAGGACTAAGACCTACCTAGAATCTGGGTAGGTTGGTAGTAATTCCGAGTGGAAATCGTAGCAAGAGTACTAATGTAAAGGCAGAAAAGAGAAACACAATGCTAAATAAATGAAAGGTAATACATTTTCCGTAGAAGGTAATTGGATAAAGTGTGTGTTGGGAAAAAGTTAACTGTATCCCGAGTGGATGCAAGGGGAAGTGACTTGTTCGCATGTCACAGGGTAGTGAACACCGAACTAACTGTTGTGGATGCTATAATCTGTAGGACCTTGGTAAGTCCTTGGTAAATCCTACAAGAGACTAGAAGGCGTAAATATGAAATGATTGTGTAGCACCAGGAGCTAGTGAAGTAGTCATAAAGGCCAAGTGGCAAGGTGTGAGGTCATAGCTAGAATGTAGGTATAGTTGTACAATTGAGAGAATTGATAATGAAGTGCTGGTCTGCCCAAAACCTAGGAGCTGAGTAGTGTAGTAAAGGTAAAGGAAAACAAATGATGGTAGAAGTACTGTATCTGTACCAGAGCGTGTGTTTAAACTCACAAATATTTGAGAAATCCAGTAGGAGATCTAATCCGCACATCCAAGTGAACTAATGAAATAGCACAAGTCTAGTCACGTTGGTACGAGCTGATTAGTGTAGTTGGATGGTGGGTAAGCTAATTAGTATTAAAGCGTGTGTTTGAAACCGCAGAGTACTGGAGCGTTAGTCTGATTGGAGTAACACAGCGAATGGGACAGCGGCAAGGTTCGCCGCTTGCTAAGTGGCAATAGTGTAGTAAGGGACGGGGAAAAGAGTATAAAGGATACAGTAAGTGGAATTCAAAGCACTCAAGCGTGTATCACAATGTATCAACTGGGCAGAAGCTCTTCTTAACTGAAAGTCGGGGACAGCGAGTACGTGTCCGTCCTAAATCCCAGTCGGTATTGGGAGCGTGGTGTAAACGCAAGATTAAATACCTACAGAGGTCACTGAAACAAACGAGGGGCTAGGAATGAGTGTAGCAGAGTGGAATGGGCATTGTGATGCCAAGGCCCATTCCACTCTGCTACACTCATTCCTAGCCCCTCGTTTGTTTCAGTGATCTCTGTAGCGTACTTAATCTTGCGTTTACACCATGCTCCTAATACCGATTGGGATTTAGGACGGACACGTACTCGCTGTCCCCGACTTTCAGGTAAGACGAGCTTCTGCCCGGTTGATACATTGTGATGCACGCTTGAGTGCTTCGACTTCCACTTACTGTGTCCTTTCTTCTCTTTTCCCCGTCCCTTACTACACTATTGCCACTTAGCAAGCGGCGAACCTTGCTGCTGTCCTATTCGCTATGTTACTCCAATCAGACTAGCGCTGCAGCACTCTGCGGTTTCAAACACACGCTTTAGTACTAATTAGCTTACCCACCATCCAACCACATTAATCAGCTCGTACCAACGTGACTAGACTTGTGCTATTTCGCTAGTTCGCTTGGATACACGGATTATATCTCCTACTGGATTTCTCAAATATTTGTGATTTTAAACACACGCTCTGGTACAGATGCAGTACTTCTACCATCATTTGTATTCCTTTACCTTTACTACACTACTCAGCTCCTAGGGTTTGGGCAGACCAGCGCATAATTATCAGTTCTCGCTATTGTACAACTATACCTACTTTCTAGCTATGCCCTCATACCTTGCCACTTGGCCCTTATGACTACTTCACTAGCTCCTGGTGCTACACAATCATTTCATGTTTACGCCTTCCTGTCTCTTGTAGTACTTACCAAGGACTTACCAAGGTCCTACGGATTATAGCATCCACGACAGTTAGTTGAGTGACATGCCCTGTGACATGCGAACAAGTTACTTCCCCTTGCATCCACTCGGGATACAGGTAACTGTTTTCCCAACATACACTTTATCCAATTACCTTCTACGGAAACTTTATTATCTTTCATTTATTTAGCATTGTGTTTCTCTTTTCTGCCTTTACAGTAGTACTCTTGCTACGATTTCCACTCGGAATTACTACCAACCTACCCAGATTCTAGGTAGGTCCTAGTCCTTGTTCTTCATCCTAACAAACACATAATTTACAATCCCTTTCCCTCACGGGTGACGGTTAATATCAATATTTGGGATCTTTAAACTGGGTCCACAACGAGTCATACCTTTGCGCACACCTTTTTTCCTTAGGTATCCCATATCCAAACTTAATAAGTTTGTTGTTTGGACAGCCTTTCTTGCTCTCTCTCATTCACTGACTACCTCGTTTTGGTTCACCTTTGGTATCCGCACCCTTAGGAAGATATCTAATATTACCATGTCCATATCTGTTAAGCATTCTTTATCGCTAATATGTATCATTTACCTCTAATCTGGCACATATATGTTTTTTGTATAATAGAGGGTTGCTTTGATGAGTGTATATATAAAAAATATTTGTAAAAAACTTTTGTGTATAGATATATCTTTTATTATAGCCTTGAAAAAGTCACTGTGTGATGAAACACGTGTTGGCTGTGCTTGATGGACTTGTCTATCCACATATAGATTTCTTCTCTAAATTAAACTTCACTCTGGAAGACGTGAACTAGTGATTTACTTTTCCCATCAATGGATTCTACACACCTAATACCTACTTGTGTATTCCACTACTGTTCATATATTTTGTGTGCTGTAGTCATATTTGTCAAGCCACGGTAACCATCACCACAAACACGACCATCACAACCACCACCATAACCACCACCACAAGCACCACCACAACAACCACCACAACAACAACCAACGACAAGGGCAGTTGGAATTAAACAGCAAGGCTAGACTAAATTATGCAGTACGGATGACTGAATTGTGTAGCAAGAATATACAAGTTATATGGTAGCACATTCTGTGAAATTATTATTTCACTAGTTTGTTATTTTTATACACATTATTACTTCCATGGCTCACATTTAGGGAACTAATTTATTTATTTTTGCTTAAGCACCCCACAAGAGTGCACTTGATTTCCAGCTGTTGTCCTCGTCAGCTTATCTCCCCCACCGGTGCTCATATCTCTCTCTCTCTCTCTCTCTCTCTCTCTCTCTCTCTCTCTCTCTCTCTCTCTATCTATCTCTCTCTCTCCCCCCATGTGCTTCTCTCCTCCTACGACATTGCTCTAGCTTGCCTGTGTGCTTCTTCCCTATCTTGCACTCTCTCTCTCATGCTTCTTTTCCACCCTAGCTATACTTTGGTCTCTATCTATGATGTGCATCTCCCACTGACGTTTGTTGTTCCCTCTCCATGTCGCTTCCTCCGCGCCCCATTTAGCTTTCCCCACCCTCCATGTTTCTTCCCACCTATGCACTCTGTGTTGCATCCACCATGCGCTTTTAAAAAAAATGCTTTTGTGTTAATTTTTTATTTAGCAATCTTTAAGGGATGCTGTTCAGCCTAAAAAAAACTCTGGAAAAGTCAATAGAACCAAAAGTCAAGGCCTATAGCCATTGCCCATGCTTGTTTTATATTGTGTTTCATTGCACACTTTGCTATTTCTAATTTTTATTTCTGGCACTCAATTTACCAAGCTCGGGTGGATGGAAGGTTGAGTCTGACTTGCTGGAATTCAAGAGTGACCTTAAGATCACCACATTTCTCAACAGCAAATATTTTAAAATTTTTACATTATTTGCTCATATTAAATAATTCAGCATTGTTCATATATAAATAAACCAAAATAAAACAATGGAAACACATAGACCAAAACAAATATCTAAAATAAAGGATTGAATGTCCCCTTATTTAATAAGTGTGCACCTCTACGAGGAGAGACTTCCCTGTCCTTGAGAATGATTTTTGAGTGAACTCTAGGAGGTTTGGATCACACTGTAAGTAGCACCTGCATGATGATGCAGAAAGCAAAAAACAGAGTGCGAGCCCAGAAAAAGAGCATTTCTAGATCTGTTCGTAATCCCTAGTCACGAGTTTGGATCTTCTTGAAATAGTCTTGGGGGTTGATATGCCTGTGGATGAGCTTTGTATGTAAACTGCAGTGGACATGTTTTGGTTCTATAGAAGATACCTTTGTTGCCATTATGTCAGAGATCCTTGTGTACACAACAGGTTGAGCAACTGTAGCAGCCATTAGGGGTTTGGAGCCCTAATGCGCCTGAAAGACTGGATGACCGAGGTTAGCCAAGGGGCGCTTGACTCCACCCTCCACCTCCAGGAAAATGGAACGAAGCCAGCAAATTTGAAATCGCCAAGGAACATCTAAAATGTAGCAGCCAATGGCAGAAGGTGGTGGCACCTGAAAAGACCAATGGGAATGCAACATTTGCTAATTTAAGACACTCTTTTGGGTCCAACAGCAGCAATTACTGCCAGGTTTTCAATCACACGCACCAGATAAGCAAAGATTGGAAGGCACATCTTGCAGGCCTGTAGTGAGGTAGTCAGGCTGTGAAGAACAGTGCCCAAACACAAGTGGAAATGGGGTACCAGAATAAAAATGGCTGCCGGAAGCCAAATTCATGTATTTCACACTGCATCCCAGGACTGCTATTGCCTCATAAATGTGTCAGTAACCTCTCACTGCCCTTGCTTCCTCCCTCCCAGCTGAAGCATGCGCCTAAGCACTTACATCCATCACTTTCTGCCGTCCAAGTGAGTCTGTCCAGCTTTGGCTGGTGTGTATATGAGTCTGAAACTTGCTGTGTCACTCTGGCTCGAGCTGCACATCACTGAGGAACCCCAATAAGGCTGAAATGCTGAATACTGGGGTCCCTGGGGACGCTGCAGAGGTAAGGTGAACTACCTCTGCATGTGGGACTCAGCGTCTCCTTCAACGGCACAGCGACACAATGTCGTTGTGCTTAGTGGGGGAGAAAATGTGTCCTCGCGGAGAGAGCCGCTGCCCTTGAACTTGTAAACAGGACTCAAACTCCAGCCTCCGGCTCAAAGTCCCATGATTCTTAGCAATTTACTTAACATCACTGCGCCTATGGAAAGTGTATAAATGATTCTGGTATGCATATATAAAGAGCTTTGATGCCCTCGTGCCAAGGTTGAACGCTATAAAATTGCAACAAAAATCAAAAAATTTGTACCCAGAGAAAATTCCAGGGTCTCAGTTTCAGTTATCCGGGTAGAGGATGGCACTGAAGCAGAGTTCTCGTTCTGCATGGCCCAGGATCTCCCAAACCACGAAGCACAGCTCAGGGGTGAAACCGGTTTTCCAACAGAGCCTCTCTACTTTTAGTATTGGTATTTATTTCTGTTTGCCCTCTTTTCCAATCCTTCCGTATTCACTTTTCTTCTGTCCTTTTCTTTGCTCACCCCGTCTCCGTGGCCTTTTCTTCCTCGTCCTCCTTCTCGATAATGTTCTCTAACCCGTTCACCCTTCTGCCCTAACCCATATTTTTTCTCTGCATTTTTATTTCACTGTTTTCTTCTCGTCGCATTTATTAAACACGACCTCTCTACGTATTCCATTCCTCTTTTCCTGCTCTTCGGTGCCCTATGAACCACTGCCCTTTCCATTCTCGACTCCCTCCCTCGCCCTGCTCCTCCCCACTTGTATTTTATCGGGTCTCTCGCTCTGGTCACTTCCCCTTCTTCCGTCCCAACGCCTGCTCACAATATATTTCTCACTGTCACCTTCTCTTCTCCTTGTCCATGCTCCAGTCCAATGTTTGTTCTGGTTCATTCTCCTCCTCGTTCCAGTCTCCTAACATTTGTTCTGTTTGCTCCCTGTTCTATATGTTGCCCTTTTCCTTATTAACCCTCTTTCGCGCCGTCCTTTTGGTTTCTTTTTTCACATTTTCCTATTGTTGGCTTTCTTTTACATGCCCCCAGGCACGCATCTTTATACGTTTTAGCTTCTTCTTTTGTCTTCCATTCTATGTATTTCTTACCTAAATTCTGGTGACATGATCTCCTCCTATCTTCCACCCTCTCCTTCACTCTTGCACTCTCTACTCCCCTTTCCTCGCTCCTAATCTAGATGACTCTCACCCATCCCATGCCCCAACCCACCCAGGAGTGAAGAGGATGGGGTATACATGCCAACAACTTCCCTCCGGCGGTCCTACCCACCTGCTGCGCCCCGCGGTGCCTCCTGCAGCTGCCGGCGCTGTGCCGCCCTCTGCTGCCTCGCAGTGTGCGGGCCTCGGTCTGGCGCTCACGGGCGGCGGTGGATGCAAAGGCCTGGGCGGCTGCTCGCTTCCCCGGCGGTGATAGGTCAGCGCTTTCCCACACTGAGCCCAGCCGCCTCGCACGAGGATGGAGGACCCGGGAGGAGGAGGCTGCCCAGCGCTGATTGGGCGCGGGCCTGATTAGTGCATTAAGAGCGCTCTTGGCAGGAAGCAGATGCTGAGCTGATTAAAGCTTCCATGAGCTGAGCATCCATTAACCCGCCCCCCCTTCCACCCACCCAGCACACCACAGGGAGCAGCTCATCCTCGCGGCACCGGGCGGTCCGGAGAGGATGGTTTAGGGAGGGGGTTGTGGGCAGGGTCCCTAAGGATGCTTTCCCCGCCCCTTCTGTAAAAGAAAACATCACATTACATTAGAGACGAGCAACATTTTCAAGCATCTTGCATTCGCCATCTACCGCGATGGCGATTTAATAATTTCTATGTAGAATGCTCGGTGGTGGAATGTAAGCACGTCGCGTTCACTCCGAGCCCCGGATGTGAGCACAGAGGGTCGGTGTGAGTTCAGGTCTGTGCGTCTGCATAGAACGCTAGGTGCAAAGCTCGCTGTATGATCGAAGCCTCTGGAATTATGCGGCAAGGTAGGACCACATTATGCGGCAGACTGAATAACCTCGGTGGTATGAAAAAGCACATTACGTAGTGTAACGCCGCGCGTTCTGTGGCAGTGGGTCCGTTGTATTGTCATTTCAACGTGTCACTTCTGTCTGGGGCACTGCTTCCTCGCATTAATTCAAGTTATGCATCCGGTGATGGATTATGTGGCTAGTGTGGTAAAGCCTTGTCTGTGCGGAAAATGCAGAGGCTGCATAATCGTATAATTCCAATGGGCCTGGCTTTGAGTACAGAGGAACAGGAACAAGGAAAGAAATCTAGATCCCATCACAGAACCCCAGGCATGAGAGAAGTGGTCTCTGAGTACAGCACTATTGTGAGCGTGAGTATAGAACACTTTGCGTGAGCATCACACCTCGGGTGTGGACTGGGAGTGAAAGCATGTGTGTTAGTACATAACCTTACAAGGCAGGATATTGTATGACTGCAGGAAACTTGAGTATAACAAGAGTAATAAGTGTGACAAAAGTTTTAGCAGAAACACAGCACTCTTGGTATGAACACCAAACACTTTGTTTGACCCCAGGGTCATGCACTTGAACTCACAGTTTTGAGTGTGGGGCCAAGAATTGGAGGTTCGGACAGAGTGCTCAGCATGAAACCTCTAGCTCTCCAGCAATAACATCCCATTGGTTTTTTAAATCCTATTTTTTTTAGGTCTGGCTTGACAGAACAGCTGTGTGAACCTGTTGTTACCAGTAAAAACAAACAAATATACATTGGGTGGGCTCTGGCATCATCCAGTGCAACATTCCTCTATCACCTCATGCTACTGGCTGCTTTGTGTATCTGTATCATTCTGCCCTCTAGGAAGGGGTACGGTTGACTGCTGGGGGCACCTTTTTAAATCGGACAAGTACAGTCAACTATCACTCTGGTTGTCACATTCAATTATGTGTCTCATACGTGCATTTTAACAGAAAGCAACCATTTTACTGCACTACATTTTCCCAGGAATTGCAAAGCTAACAGGGCTACTTTGAAAGTTCCAAACAGTGTACGGGTATTAAAACAAGTGCAATTACCCCCTCCCCCAATGCATCCCATCAATGGGACGACACTAACGTGGTTTTCTTTCTTCTTCCTAAACCACAAACTGATTAATACCTACATGATCCATCTCACCAGAACACTACATCCTAAAAGCCGGGGTATCGTATGTATGCTGATGATACCCTGCTACACATAACATGTGGCATCAGTTCTCGGACTCTTTGAAGGTGTCCCAAGTCTGTCTGTATTCCACCTGTAAATGCATAGAAACCGCCTGTGCCTGAAGGGCGAGAAAACCAGAATTCTGCTACTGGAAAACAGATCTCTCTTTTTAATCTTCCCTTATCTTACCCAGATTACTTGGGCACCCACCCCAGCCAGGGCAAAAAAGCTTGCAACCTGAGTGCATTATTCAACACCAGCCTCTTGTCATTCCACATATAAAACATCTGTGTCAATTCTGTGCTGCCTTCCCTCTACTCCTCTTCACACAGAAAATGGTTACACAACTCACAGGGGTGATATCGTGAATTAACTATTATAAAACCCTCTTCACCAGCCCCCTTCCCCCAAAAAAATATGTCTAAGCTTCATCTGTTCCCGAAACACTGCCCTGTTCTCTTTAGCCTGAATGCAAAGATCACATCTCACCCACAATATGGTCTCACCACTGACTCCCAGGGAGGGAACAAGTGTGAGTGCCCAGGCACTCACATGGATGTGACTCAGAAGACACCTTCGGAGAGCTATCTACCCGGATCAAGCAATTTGTTGACATCTGTAGTCCAGTGCTGGCTCTAAGTAGATAGACCAGGTTGTCTCCTGGTGGTAGTTTGGCACAGTAGCAGAAGCAACATGGGGCGAGCGGTGGTATGATGAAGGTAGGGATAATTCATAGTTCCTGGTGGTTTCATACAACAGTCATGGCACTATAGGTAGCAGGTATACTCCATAAAAAAAAAAAAAAGAGTAATTTCTCCATCCTAGCCACTAAGCAATTCATATACGTGCCGTAGGTTACATATGTAAACTAAAAATGTAAAATTTCGAAGTCCAAGTCACATCGTAGAAAAATGATTCCTAGTTCACTCTATTAGCACTATCAGTCCAGGCACTCACACGAAAGCTATTGGTTTGCTGTATCCAAAACCGCATGGATGTGGAAGAGAGGCAAACCTCAGTTTATTCAGTAAATCCTTCCAGATGTCACCAATCATCCCACCATAGGGACTGGTCATCACCTAGTCTTCCATGCCGTTCATGCCAACATCACCAGGGCCTTTCATGTGGTTGCTGGAGTTCAACTGCAAAAAATGAACCCATCCGGCAGTGGCCAACAAGTGGGTTTTCTGTACATTAGCTACTCTTGAAAAGCATAGCAGTGATTTACAGTGCCTTTGGAAGAGTCGGCAGATGAGAAACATGATGCAAAGCTCATATAAAGGGACAGCACAAAACAATGCAGAGTGCACACTGGAATAACTATATCACACAGCCACAGAATGGGGCCAACAAAATGAAACAACTGAAAAAGTGACAGAGCAATAAACGTCTAAGAATACCACAATTAATGTGTGTGACAATCTGTTGTCCTTCTTTTGATGAAGAAACTGAGAAATATGTGACTCCATCCTGGCTGCCCGTGGATAAATAATCATTTGTGCAAATGGTTCCTCCTGGATTCCCAGTCTAGTCTTCTTTTGCAGCTGTGAGACATGATCTACTTCTCTTTGCAGCTGGAAAGATAAAAGTGTCTAACATTCCATTTGCACCACATCTGCATTAAGGATCAAAGTGCACATCAGTCCTTTGGAATCAGATCTGAGCTAGTTGGTAAAAGCTTTCATCTACTACAGTTCAGTTCTAAGATACCCTAAAAACACACAATATTACCATTGTTCAAAACCCAGATGACAAACGCAAAGTAACTGACCAACTTCTACTTCATAGCCACGTGTCCTATATCCCACGGGCCCAGAAAGACCTAAATTTGCTTCTCAGTCGAGCATTAAATTAATTTCCTGATATTGTTTGCTGTAAGAAGAGTTTAAGTTCGGAAATTTACTAAATAGTTGAAGAAGCACACACTACATGTCTGCCCAGGCCCTTAGACTGATCAGCTTCCAGAAAACAACAACCGTAAGAAGCATGGTGAAAAACTATTCAAGATTTCAGTCAAGGACCTAGAGGCCACTTTAGAGTTTGGTGGCTGGCCAGCAAATCTGCCAGCGTGGCACAGACCATTACCTCTATTACAGTCACAGTAGTTCGTCTGCAGGCACTGCAAGCTTGGTGCAAGACACAATTGCTGCTGCAGCCAGGAAGGGGTGAGGGAGGGGCAGAGTGGGGATGCGGGGAGCAGTTAAAAAACAAAATAAATAGACTTACCTGCCCCTCCGCGATCCTCCGCTCCCGCCAGCCGCCTCGTTTTGTGTGCTTCCCTCTCCAACCAATCACAACACTCCTCTCATGAAAGAAGTGCTGCGATAGGCCTCAGCGAGCAGAAATGTCACTCAGGGAGGGAGTGGGCACTGTGCTTGGTCTCCACCCGGCTGTAAAATATAGCCGGGATTCGAAGTGCACATGTCAGATGGCCGGCCTTGGACAGCTGGGCAAACTGACATGCGCACTTAGAAGCGCACATACCACTCCTCCTCCACTTGACATGGAGGAGGCAGGCCCCACCCTACAATGGCAGAAACATAAAGGGATAATAAAATATCTTTTATTATCCCTTTATTTTTCTGCTTTTCATCAGTGGGGAGTCGCTCCTCTACCATAGCAGAGGGGCCTCACCTTGACAAGTCAGCTATCTTTCAGGTGGCTGCAGTACAAACAACTCCCAAAGCTTGAGTTAGTACCTAAAAAATAAAAAGAACAAATAACCCTCAAACTCTAGGAGTTTTTACTTGAAAAGTTATAGAGTGTTTATTGGATTTTTTCCCTGTCCGGTACTGCAAGATGTTTTCTGTGGGTGATGGACAAAAAAATAAAACAATCAAACCATTTAATCTCATCCAATAGGGCGGGCGGTCTGATGTCCTTACTCTGATGAATTTTACTCCCTTGGTCCCTCTGTGCAAGCTTTCCCCCTGCAGAGCCAGCGGGTGCACCGCTGTCAGAAAGATGATGGCCAGTCTGACTCAAAACAGAGCGGACGATCAGAGGGTTTAATGGCCAGGGAACTCTGTCATGACTGGGAGAGAGTAATTTGTCCAGCAAACTCTAAATCAGCTTCTTAGTGTTCAAAATCGTCGAGTTCAAGAAAGCCCTGAAAGCATCTCTTGAAGCAGAAATCAGCCTCTCACTTTACAGAGAGTCAGATCAGCCTTGATTAGGAAATGACAGGGCTCCCTCAAAGGTCATCACCGAGCCCGCCTCCACCACCTGACTAGGCGGAAGTGACCACCGAGACGGTCTTTTTGTCCCGTGTTACATCAACGGAAGACACGGCCTTCTGAACTAATGTGTCTTGTGCCCTGCAAAGTGGCTTCCAGGTGACATGTTTGCATCGTATGGATCTCCCTACATAACTGGACAGGGGGTCTGTGCAGAGTTCTGCGTGTGTGGCTATCAAGCCCACAGATTGGGTGCGAGCACAGGCAGTGAGTAAAGAGGTGTGGGTAAAACCACAGGGTCATTGATGGAAGCACTGCGTTCGGGGGATGAGCAAACGGCCCAGTATGAGCACAGCCCCCTTTATGTGAGTAAAAAACACTCTGTCCGAACAAAGTGATGGGTGTGGCCACAGACTGCGAATGTGAGTGCAGAGAGCTGGGTTTATGAAATGGCTGAAGTGCTTCTGCGGTTTCAGAGGAATGATCCCTGGAAATGCAGCAGCTCATCTCTCTGTTTGAGTCTTGGACGAGTTTGCGGGGGGATGGTTTATGTCCTTTGCAAAAAAACTGATATTCTAAGTCATTTATGCGACACATCTTTGGCGGTCATGCACTACAGAGTGGTGCGAGGGTGCATACATATGTGCATGCGTCATGTATTTACTTATTCCATGCACGAGGGAACAATTCCCGTCTCCAGATTCTCTCTTAACTCATGACAGTCTACCCTCTTCCTGTTTTCTGATGTGTGTGTGGCTGGTTAAATGCCCTACTCTAAACAACAAGGAGAGGAGAAACCCCGTCCCTCTTCCCTTACCTCATATATCACAAGAACGAGCTTGCCAACTTGTCATGCAAGTGCCATCCATGTCCATTAAGTGCCATCTCTGAAAAAGATCAGATCAGAGATGGCAGTTAATTGACCTGGGTGGCACTTGAGGACATGTTAAGAAGCTCGTTCTTTTTGTTGTGATATTGTTAAATCCAGTAACATTTAGCCAACCACTTACATGCCCTTCCTTGATTATGCCAGTCGTTTTTCGTGGATGGTAGGATAAATAGTGACTGATCACAATGACTGACAAAGTCTGGCTTCTGTAGTGATGTACAGGCAGTCACTACCCTCCCGCGTGCTGTCCTGCACCTAGCCGCATATAGTGGGCCTGGACAGGGTCTGCACCAGAGAACCTCATTCATCTCCACCCCTTCTTCAGTGGATTACATGGATGTGGGTGGGCGGGAGTGCATCACTGGTCAGGAAGAGATGGGACAGAGTGCAAGGTGTAAACCCACTGTTAATGCCACATGCTGAAATCCTGGTGCAAATAACATTTGTGCTGGTCATCGTGTATGTTTGTGCACACAGTTGCCACTTTGGTGGTGTAACATGCACAGCCGGATTTGCACCAGTTTTGCATTAGGTAGCACTCCATTTTTACATTTCGCAAGTTTAGTGATAACTCCCTGTGCACAATGCATGTGAGCGCGGTTTGCACTTGGCTCACAATAGGCACTAGCGCTATAATTAATCTCCCACCGGCGTGAGAACAGAAATGGAACATCTCCATACAAGGCTTGCCATTTGGTGTCTTGTCAAGTAAAAATATATATTTAACAGACTATGCCACAAGTGTAACAGAACTCTATAGCTCTCTATAAATGGAAGTGCCCATGTGGGAAACGGTGCGTGGGTCAGACATCTATAAAAACAGGGTAATCCATAAAAAAATATAAGCCGGATATTAGAGCGTGGTAAGACATTCTATTGACCTCAAATACGTTCTTTCACAATTTAAATTTTAGATTTATCAGCTTACCAATGAGAAGTGATAAGATTGGAAATGATCCTACTGGATTAAGGGTCTGATGTATCAAAGGAGTTTACCGATGCTTTGCCTACTGGGAATTGCAATCATACACAAAGACCTTTCATTTACAGCTTTTCTGTAAAATGTATTGAATCAGTATTCGGCTTCCAATGTGACTATGAGAGAGTGAGTTAGGCAAAGCAGGCAAAATTGAAGAGGCACAAATCACATTTAAGGCATGGTGAGCATGGGGGCTAAATCACGCACATTAAAGAGCCTTAAATGTTGATTCTCAGACTACAGACACATGTCAAGTAGGCAATGTTGTCTGGCCTTGTGCAGTGATGTTTAAATAAGATTAGTGAATGACATGTTGTTCAACATTATGAAAACTTGCAATGAAAGACTGTGCTTACGTTTTTAGGTAATCATTTCTGCTCCTGAAGAAGATACAGCACTCGCCCCGCGGCCATCAGGAGATCCCCGCCGGCCCAGCGGGGATCTCGGCCGCAACACAGGAGCCGGCTCCAAATGGAGCCGGCGATGTTGCGGCCGTGCGACGGGTGCAGTTGCACCCGTTGCCCTTTTCACTGTCTGCATAGCAGACAGTGAAAAGCTGCACAGGGCTGTGGCAGGGGGCCCCTGCACTGCCCATGCCAGCGGCATGGGCAGTGCAGGGGCCCCCAGAGGCCCTGCGACTCCCCTTTCCACCAGCCTTTTCATGGCGGTGCAAACCGCCATGAAAAGGCTTGCAGGAGGGGGTCTCGTAATCCCCTGGGCAGTGCTGCAAGCAGCGCTGCCCTGGAGGATTACTCCTGCCGGGATTGAAGTGGCGGGAAACCGCCGGTCCCGGCGGTGCGACCGCGGCGCTTCTGCCACGGTCATAATCCCCTGTGAAGCACCGCCAGCCTGTTGGCGGTGCTTCCTCCAGAACAGCCCTGGCGGTGTTTGACTGCCAGGGTTGTAATGACCCCCTTTGTGTTGAATGAAAATAATATTTGAAAACATTAAGAGGAATTTGATTATTGCTATGTTCAAGCACGTTAAAGGTAACAGCAGACACACATTAATCTTAGGCTAAATGCATTGTGTGTAACAGTAACTGGTAAGAATTTGAGATGAGATATTAACCCCAGGTTTCCAGGTGACACCCACCTCTAAATAGCTCTTGCTGCACTTCTCTTCTTCCTGGTTGTAGGGACACAACAAAGGAGCCACATCATAGAGGGGAGAAGTTGAGGGCCCAGGAGTAGAAGTTTCCTTTCAAGCTTACTCGGAGTAACTGGCAGCCCAAAGGTGGAGTTGCAAGACTGGTGTAACTCAGGAAAGCAGATTAAAGGGGAAATAATTTGATTTTGTAATGGAGGCATCAGCAGGATATGTGGGTGCTGGAAAGACTAAGGCCCATATTTATGGAAGATTAATGTCACTTTAGCATCATTTATTTTAACGCTAAAGAGGCGCTAACTTAAGTCCGTATTTATATTTTGATGCTACACCCGTCTAGCGTCAAAATACTGGTGTTAGCACCATTTTTGGGATGCGCCAACCTACCTTGTGTCAATGAGATGCAAGGTAGGCGTTCTCTTCTGAAAAATGTCGCTAGCCCCCCAGCCCCATATTTAACACCTGACGCTGAAACGACGTGCAAGTGGGAGGTGGACCTAAATAATGGCACTAAGCCCGCTTAGCGTAATTATTTAACACCTGGTCAGACCAGGCGTTAATGCGCAGGTAGGCTAATTTCTATGGGGAAACACCATGGAATGGACACAAAGATGCCCACCCCAAGCCCCAGCATTACCACCACCTACACCACAGGGACACTACAAGAGGAGGGAGCCCATACCAGGTAAGTTGCAGGTAAGTGTATGTGTGTGGTTTGCCACAGGGGGCCCCCTGGCACTGGGTATGTTGGGCTTTCTCTGGGGACACTGGTCTCCTGTGGTGGGCATTGGGGTGGTGGTAATTACTCCTGTTTATACTTAGACAGGAGTAATTGTTTAGCAGCTTGTGTGTCAAAAAATGGCGCTAGGCTGACTAGCGGCAGATTTTTTGCAGCTAATCAACCTACCGTCCTTTTCTACCCACTCGCGCCATTACTCCTAACGCCATCCCTCACCGGCTAGCATATTTCTTTGAGATGCTAGCCATTCCTTAGCGCCATTGTGCATCATTTCTTAAATATGGTGCACGGATGGCGTCAGGGAATGGCGTTAGCTCGCATTTAAAAAAATGACGCACAACTGCGCTAGCACAGTTATGCACCATTTTTCATAAATATGAGTTTAAGCCTAGGTAACGCTAACTTAAAATTTGTCATTGGGTAGTCCAGGAATATTAGTCCTATTTGCAAAGGGGACATCATAAATAGTTGGCTGATTGTACCCTAAAAACTACCTTGCTTAGCTAAGCCCAGAGAGACAGAGAACTGTCTGGAACAGATTTATATAGGAAAGAGTCCCAAAGGTCCGACACCGCATCATCCTGCAATAAAATGCCCATGACACGCAAGTGTACTTCAAACCGCTATTGACTAATGAATCCAAATTCCTTGACATAATGGAAATATGAATATCTGCCATTTACATGAAAACTAATCTAACTGAGTTCATACTTATTAGCGGCTGTCCCATTCAACTCCAGATCGGGCTTTGCTCATGGACGTCAATTCACCGAAATGCCAGGGGTAGGGGAAGTGACATCACTCAGCATTTCATCTTAACTTGCAATCACACACACAGACTTACACATACACTCACATTCACTTATACTCACACTGTCTTTTTCATGAGCACACTCTCACCCACAAGCATGCACACAACATGCATTTACATTTTAATTACCTCATCTACATGGTGAGTCACTTTCCTGTACTCCATTTTTTATTACGCTAATAACAAATAATATAGTATTATTCACTACTAACATAATAAAAAACTGATAAAAAAAAAGGGAGTGGCGCCTCAGCAACTTTCACATGAAGAGCTGCCCCTGTGGTCCTGGCACTGATTTTGCCACCTTCGAGGCCAGGAGTTGTAAAGGCAGCACCAAAGATCGCAAGGGACAAGCAAGGGGTCGCAGCTGCGACCCCTGGTGACCCCTAATTAACGTCCATGGCTTTGCTGTTAGACATGAACCTTGAGTACGTTCTTCCCTGCACCATCACCTGCACCAAGTCCCTGATCCTCATTATGGATTCCAGCCTCAAGTTGAAGGTCCAGATGCAGAAGAAAAACCGGACAGCATGGCTCAAACTCAGCTTTTTTCAGGCAACTTCAGTATCGTCATCCAAGCCCTGTTGCAATCCTACATAATCAGGGAAAACGTCTTGCTCACAGGTCACCATGACACCTCCTTAGCCCTTCCAAAATACATTTTACTATGTGCTGCCCTCCTTACTCCAACCAAAGAAAAATAGCCTACATCACCCCTGTTGTGAGACAGGTAAACTGGGTTCTCCTAACTAGCATTGAAGAACAAGCATTTGCAATGCAACTGGTCTCGCATTTGCTTGAGTTAGAGCTATTAGTGTTGTAAACTCCTAACCAGACTTTTCTTGCCACACAAATTAAAAGAAAAAAATGAGTGCGATTGCACTATGTAAAACCAGCGTGATCGCGCAATGTAAAACGCATCGCAGTGAAATTGAAAATGAAAAAAGGAGCATGATCGCGCTATACAAAACCCAGCGCGATCGCACTGCGTGGAAAAAAAAAAGATAAAGTAGTCCGGAAACCATTCTGAAAACATGGAGCCTCGTATGTTTTCAGTAGTTGCCTGATGCGCTCGAGGAGGGCTAAACACAGGAAAAGGCATGACGTATGCATACCTTTCACTAATTAAATCAAGCGGATTTTAAAAGGCAAGCCCACGAACCAATGAAAGTGACAGGCATGGCATGGGTGTGGTTAAAAGCCCACAGAGAGATTACAACAGGGACAGAGCGCTTGTGCGCTCGACTGTAAAAATCATATTACATGAACAATAAAGATGTTCACTCTCATAACACTGAATGATGCAGTGGCAAAATCTTCATCTCATGAAGCCTCTGCACAAAACACAGCTCTTCTATTAGGAAGCTAAAAATCTAGAAGCATGAAAATACTCAACATTTCCCCACCATTGCCACAAATTTGGAAAATGCAAACCATGCTCCTCAAACTGCTTCCGTTTAGGCAATCCTTCACAACAGAACAAAAATCTCACCTCTTCGCCATTTTACTACCCGTGATAAGCAGACTACTCCTTCTACAACAACCCTTTGTGGCCAAGCTGCCTTTCAGCTCTTCCCCACTCTATAGCCACGTCTCTTCCCAATCCTGGTTTTATTCACATAACCCTGTAAGTGTGTACATGACCTTGTATTCTCCCTGTAATTATTCCTGCTTCGTTTGTATTCCTTCTTCTCTATAAATCTCTCCACTGACGATAGAGACCACATTCATCTTTTACTTTAGCCCAAATTAAAATTATAATAAAATCATTCTTCTCCAGTGGAAACAAAAATAAATCTTAACTCTGTGTTGATGCAATTTCAACCCATTCATTATATATGACCTGGCCTCAAACCGCACACAGTGTTGTGTTGAGGGACGCCGATTCCGGAGTGCAATTTCCTTCAGTAGCACATTGCTTGAATATTTACCAGATTCTGAAATTAATATTTTTACTGAACTAAAAGAAGTCTCACAAATCACCAAAATTAAACATTGCGATTGATTTCTAACTGAATTAAATTAAGCCCCATGACAGAAGTTTTACCAAACTTTTAATAAGAACTAAATTGTATCACAAAATCGCCTTGTAGCTAATTTGGCAAAAACACGGTCAGCATTAAAAAAAGATTGCCCAGTACGGACAATTAAACAATAGTAGACAAAACACTGATCAAGAACAGAGATCTTTGCATAAAATCATAATTCTGAGACCTCAGATGAGGTCAGAGTTGAGAATCCAAACAATACAATCTATTGGTACATTGCTATGTAACCAGTTTAACTTCTAATGAATGTGGGGTCCATGATTTCAAATGTTATGACAGTCTCACTGCTTTCTATATCGCTTTCCTTAGCTACAGAAGGGTGCCTGCTCCCTAAAGACATGTTCACACACCAGATTCTCTGTGCTGAAGATTTATCCAACTCACACTTCTCAGGCTCGGTGGTGGTCTGTGCTCCTTAAAGACCTGTTTACAGACCACATTCTCTTTGCAGCAGACTTACCCAACTCACAGTGCTCGGACCCAGTGGTCTCTGATTCCTAAAGACCTGTCTCAGAGAGATTTTTTGGTTGGCTTTGACCACACAATGATCTCCATTTCTAGGGGTACTCCTCCTTGTTATTTGAAGCTTCTTTTAAGTGACTCATGCATGTTTGAATGTTATGAGTGTTGTTAATGGATGTATGTGCGTGTGTACGTGTGTGTGTGAAAGAATGAGTGTGTGTGTGTGCTTCCTGTCCGCCCCCTTCCCTCCTAAAGCTGTCGGCCGCCACTGCTCTCTGGTAGTTGACTTTGGAAAGCGTAATTTACGTGTTAAACAGTCCAATTTCCATTTTCCATTGTCCTGCGTGACATCTCTTCCATATTTTTCCCTCCTTGTGCGTCATTTTCTCTCTTGTCCGGGACCAGAGAGCAGGCGGAAGTCAGAGTATAGTGCGGTAAACAGACACTGGGTGGGATTTTTAAGTAAAGAGAACAGGTGGAAATGAAGAGGAAGCAGCAGCAAGAGAGAGAGAAAGAGAGAGACAGAAAGTCCCTCCAGCATTGCAATACAAGGTCCGAACTTCAGCAATAGAACAATAAACTTATCTGATGAAAGCACTGTGAGTATGAAACCCTGTGTAAGAGAAATGATCCTAGAGCAGGACAAACACAGTTATAGGAAGGAAAGCCATCAAATCAGGAGCAGGGAACTGAGATAGCCATAAAAGCCATCATGAAAAAACATTCCAAGAGGACTATTGAAACAGGCGGCCATCTGGGAATGTGTTTTCTTCCAGCTTATGAAAAAAGCCTTACAAAATGGTCCATGAATGTGTGCATGCATTCGTGTATACACCTAGGTGGCCAACTTGGAATAGTATTTAATGAGGCTAAAGAAAAAAACATTCCAATCGCGCCACCCATACATGTGCACTCACAATGCCCATCTTGAAATGGTCGACTGCTCGAATAAGTGTGACCCCATTTTAAATTTGGCATAGAGAAGTGAGAGCTGCATAGTTAGCGCAATCAGCTCTCTACTGTACCCCACTCCATCCCAAGGCCTCTTCACATTCTTTCCACGACAAAGATTAGGCATTTGCTTGTTATCAGCTATCTACGGTTTCGCATTGAATCACATGTTCTATCATCCAAATGCTGGATTACAGAATGTGTATAAAAGAACATTGAAATGACAGAATTTAGCATTGAATGTTCCAATGGCTCAGACAGCAAAGCACTGGTCTATTGATTTGTGAATTCACACTTAAAATAGTTTTGCTGCCTGCTTTATTTTTTTAATTACACATGCCTTAGAATTCAGTGGCCTCTCATAGTTTCCTCCAAAACTCCTTCAATTAACAACACAGGGAGAACAAAATGCCACTTTGGTGGGACAGACACTAGGATAGGGCGGTAAACCATTGATTAAAAAGTAGGGAGGTGAGATAGACAAGAAAACTGTCAAATCCCAAGGCAGATGTGGATCCTAAGACCTACTCTAAATTTATGTTGAAGACAATAGGCCTTTTTTTAAAAGAGCGATTAAACTATCTGGGCTCAAGACCTAAAAAGTGAGCTTCGACATAGTCATTTAACCCTTTTGCTGTCCCACCATTGTAATAAAACATTTATTAAAACATTTTATTGTCATTTTCTCATAACACATAGACCACACTCAAAATGACGTACAGTTTTATGGTGAGATATAATCGTACTGGTAGCCCAAATTATGAATGGGTAGTTGCAGTATAGAGGTCCCCATATTAATCACTTTTTGGTTGCTCATATTCTATTGGTGCATATGTCTCGGCAGTCCCTGACAATGAGTTAAACGTTTGATGGAAAACTCTGTCAAACATGGAGGCCGCCCATCAGACCTTTAACTTGTTTTTGTTTTTTTCACTAAACAAAACCAAAGTAGGATTTAGTTTGTGAAAAAACAAAATCTAATGACACCCCCACACTATGGGAGTTTTCTCCCATAGGGGTGGTGGTCATTTAAACATTTTAATGTCGCCTGCCACCAGATGTTTCATACCAGAGAGGGATAGTAAGGGATACTAAAAACTGACCTTTTAACTCCACATCTGGTTGGTGGTCAAAAGGCCAACGCTTTCTTCGGCCCTTTCTCTGAATGGCTGTTGGAGGAATATGTCAAAGACGGAGCTCGAATAGGCTCCCTCACTGACATACTTAAGGTCCTCCCAAACGTAAATCAGGTGGTAGGACCTTCAGTTTGGCAGAGAGGATACTCGGTAGCTGTTGAAGCGGAGTAACCTCTCCACCAGACTCTACATTTGTCCCTTAGGGGACTACTAATGAAAAAGTCATGCCTTGCGGCGCAGCAATTCACCTCACTGAGCTGCACTGCATGACAGAGGAAGTGAAGGAAGGCACTGTACTTAAGGCAATATAGCGCATTCTTGTCTTTTCATATGCACTGGCACCCTTTTGGCACTCTAGCACCAATGCAGGCATCCTGGCACCATGGTACAAGAGTGCCTGTGTTGCATGCAGGATTGTTGCAGAAATAGTACATCTGGGAATGCATCAAACACCATGGAAGTTGCATTGGAATGCCCACACAATGCCCATGGAACGCCTTCTTAGGGCAGAATAAGGCAATGCAGTGGTTTGTGCTGCATTGCCTTACTCCAGATTTATGGAGCCACTCCAGGTCACACATGTCACTCAGGGTCATTAAAGGTGACCTTCCGTAGCTTCATAAATCTGACTTAAGGTTTGCATTGCTTTTGCACCACATTGCGTGATGCAAGAGCCACACAAACCAGCTCCTAAATAGGTCCCTAGCCTTTATATCTAGGAACAGGCTATGATCTACAAAAATAAAATACCTTTTTAGATTTGAAGGGCAAGTCAATCCGCTACAACTAAACAGTCATTTAGGAAGAGTGAAAGTCTTCCTGAGGCAGTCAAGGCATAGAAGCCCTCTTATCCTTCTGGTTCTATCCTAAAGGAGGGAGTGTAGCCTCCGAATATCATTCCAAGTCATTCTGGGGAAGGTAGTAGCTGAAAGCTCTCACAATAAGTTGATTTTCTCCTTCCTTTCAGAAAGTCCAGAGGGGCCTAAGTGAGGCTATATCCCCACCTTCATTCAATATGAAGACGAGTCTGTCTTAAAGAAGCCTTCTCTTTCCAAAAGTATGTGGTTCTTGGTGAGGACAGGCGTGCAGAAACATCTTGACATGGGTGGGAATATTGCTGAAGTTCCAAGATCCTTTCCACTTAGATCAGGCGTCTCCAACCTTTTCAGTAACAAGAGTTACTTCTGAGAACTGAAAATAATCGAGAGCTACTGAAGTCTCAGCAACTTGTACATTGTTATGAGACACCGCCCAGCTTCACTGACTTTAAGCCTAATGTCCATTGAGCCAGATACTATTGTTTGAACAAAATACTTTGACTCGGGGCACTATGACAGAGCTGCCATGTGTGTCACTCGGAGCATATTCTTCGGGATTTATGAATATGTGTGCGTATAAATGGGACATATATGCATGGGTGACTGACAGCCTGTGGTGTATATACTTTCGCCATGTGTGACACCGTTACATATGTAACACAAACATAAAAAAAAAAAAAAAAAAAATTGGGAGAAAATGAAAGTGCAGAAATATTTTCGGAAAATGTTTTCACAATGTGGACCATTTTTCTGCATTTCAAATAATAGTTGTAATTTTCAATTACAAAATATGGCACAGTGTCTTCCAGCCTCTGGGAACAAAATGCCTCCTATGTGTAAAGAAGACACTTTGAAATAGGAGAAAATTAAACTGAAGAGATAACTTTATCTTTATATGGATACCATAAAACTGAAAATTTCAATGTTCTCCCATTTCCAAGTGTCATATATACAAATACAAGGCATCTTGCTACCGTTTGCCTGTAGACAGGCTGCCATATTTTTAACAGAACAATACAGCCATTTGTTTAAATGGGAGGAATTTAAAGTGAAAAAACATGCTTCATAAGACACTAAGGCCCATATTTATACTTTTTGATGCACAACTGCGCCAACGCAGTTGTGCGTCAAAAATTTTACCGCCGGCTAACGCCATTCCAACGCGCCATGCGGGCGCCTTATTTATGGAATGACATTAGCAGGCGCTGCGGACTAGTGTGCGTCAAAAAAAATAACTCACACCAGGCAGCGCCGGCGTATGGGAAAATGGGGGTTGTCCGTCCAAAAATGGTGCAAGTCAGGTCTGAGGCAAAATTCAGGCCTCAAACCGGATTTGCGCCATTTTTTTTGACACCCAACCTCCAATGACATGACTCCTGCCTTAGCAAAGACAGGAGTCATGCCCCCTTGACCAATGGCCATGCCCACGGGACTTATGTCCCCTGGGCATGGTCATTGGGCATAGTGGCATGTAGGGGGGCCCAAATCAGGCCCCCCTATGCCACAAAAAAATCGGAAAAAAATACTTACCCGAACTTACCTTTCCTTCCCAGGGATGGGTCCCTCCATCCCTGGGTGTCCTCCTGCGGTGGGCAAGGGTGGCAGGGGGTGTCCCTGGGGGCAGGGGAGGGGACCTCTGGGCTCCTTCCGACTCCACAGGTCCCTTAACGCCTGCCCTGACCCAGGCGTTAAAAAACGGAGCCCATCAGGCTGTGCGACGTTTTTTAAGGCCCACCCCCTCCTGTGTGTCAAAATGACCCCAGAGTATAAATAAGGGGCACAGGCCTTAAGGTCATTTTTTGGAAGGGAACGCCTACCTTACATATAATTAAGGCAAGGCAGGTTCCCCCTTCCAAAAAATAACGCACATGGTGGGATTTTGACATCCGCGGGGTCAGGCGTCAAAGTATAAATATGGGACAGGGTTTGCGCCGAATGTGCGTTAAAATTTTTGATGCACATTCGGCGCAAACAGAGTATAAATATGCCCCTAAGATGTAATTGGGATAATTAAAAGTATAAATTTGGCACAGGGTCTACTGGCCACTAGGAGCAAGAAGACTGGTGTTTGTAAATGTGACACTTTTGAAATGTGAGAAATTTAAAATGAAGAGTTAACTTAATCATAAGATAACATTTCATTTTCATTTCTCCCATTTAAAAGCATTCAGAAACATAATTTTGTTCTCATGCTCTAATATTGAGTTGCCAGGAGTTAAACAACTCAGTGCTCAGTTCTTCACATTTCTGCCCCAGCTTGGGGCAGAAATCTGACTCTGCATGGCTCATTATCAGGCGCTGCTTGCTACCTGCAGCTTGATAATAATATTGTAAATTAAACACAGCCTTCCCTTAACCCTAAAAGGAAAATGTAATCCACTACTTCTCTAAAATTGAAGTCAAGGCTGTGAGCTATTCTGAAGGCTAAAGGTCTCTGTGGGCTACTGGTAGCTCACAATCGACTCATTGGAGAGACTTAACTTAGATGCTCACGGATAGATGCTTCACTGCTTTCATTTATACTCTTACCCTGACCCCTTCTCCAGTCGCATGTCCTCAGATCTCTCAGTAACAGCATCTCTAGGACTGTACGGCTCTCTCTTTACTTATGCCTTGGGCAGTTTAAATTGTTTCCATTCACTGAGCATTAAGATACTCCTCTGACCCTCCTACCACAGACCTTAGACTTGTAGTAGCATGTCCTGTTGGGTATATGTCTAAATAAGTAATCCATTAATTTATTCAGAAGTGCTTGCCTAGTTGACTGTATTTTGATAGCCCTGTCCAGTGAACATCAGTTTGTCTCCTGGATTGCAGGGGCCCAAGACTCCGGAAAAAACTGCCTTGAAAGATTTGAGGTACCTCAGGCATTCCTGCATCTGATATTGCCTCCCCCTGCCTTCAGGGCAGAAGCCAGCCTGCATGGATTGACTCACTAACCTTAGTAACTCTACATTGATGATCATTTACTCTGAAATGTTCTGCATTACTCCCTGGTGATTTGTAACCTATGATAGAATGTGCTGAACAGAAGTGATTCCTGGGGTACATGCACTACAACCACATGGACCTAGGGGCGACTGGTGTTAATGAGCACAAGGGGCGTTGCCCTTATACCCTTGTGGGAGAGGCAAGTACAGGGAAAATAAACATGGAGCAGCTGAAAAGAATTCACTGCTCCCAGACAGGGTGCTGAATCTCTTTGGTGAACTCAAGCGACTTTGCAGATGTCCTACTGCACAAGTGCCAGCAGGGCCAGATTTTCTTCGACCTGCAGGCACAAGTTACAGCAGTGACATCATCGGAGAGGGAGTGCTGGATTAGAATGCAATTGATCCAGCTGCTTTTGGGCACATGAACAGAGGCCCTGGGAGGAGTTAGAAAGGCTCCACTCACTTCAATATCTGAGGTGTGGCAGGCCAATGAGGACAAAGCGGGATTGGATGACAACAATCATCACAGAGGGGCAGGCTGTAGGAGGGGTGTAGGGGACTACTCTCCTTGCAGTATCACATGTTTATTACTGCATTTGCTTTCACTTTGAAAAAAACAAACATTATGGAACTGAGCACACAAAGTGATCCTTACCTCGACCATGGAGGCTCAAGAAAGGGAAGGAACCAGCTGCAAGCAGCAATTGCACTAGTGGAATGAGACAAGTGTGCAGTGAATCAATCCCGATCCACCCCTCCCTGCTTTAGCAGCTACAATGGGGTGCGGTTCTTGATGGCCCTCTTCTGTCTGCAGGTCAGCTAACAAAGGCTCATAATTAACTTGGGAGGGCAAGTGAGTGAAAAGAGGGATGGGTGGATGGATTGATGGATGAAATGGTGGATGGCTAGATGCATGGATGAATGAGTGAAAGGATGGATGTAGGAACGAATGAGTGAAAGGGAGATGATGTGTGTGAGTAAAAGGGAGAGGGGATGTATAAGTGAAAGGGACGGTGGGTGGATGGATGGATGATGAGCGAAAGGATGGATGGATGGTAGAATGAGTGAAAGGATAGATTGATGAGTGGAAGATTAATTGGACTAAAGGAATACAAATATGGATGGGTGAGTGAAAGGATGTATATAAAGATGGGGGAGTGAAGGGCAGGGTACATGGATGTCTGGATGAATGAATGGATCAGTGAGTGAAAGGGTGAATTGGCGCATGGATGAATAGATGGATGAGTGAGTGAAAGGTTGCATCGCTTAGTGAAATGATAGATGGATGGATTAATTGAGGAGTGAAAGGATGGATGATGAGAGAAGGATGGATGATGGGAGACTGAGTGAAAAGGTGAAAGGATGAGTGGAAGTATAAATGGATGATGAGTGAAAATAAGGATGGATTAGTTGAAGGACGTAAGTAACGAGAGATGAGTAAAACAATGGATGGATGAGTAAAAGGCAGGGTAGACAATGAAAGGAAGGATGGATGAGTGAAAGGGTGAATTAATGGATGGATGGATGGATAGATGGATGAGTGATTGAAAGGATCGATGTCTAAGTGAATGGGTAGATGGATGGATGAATGGATGGATGGGATGAAGGATTGATGGGTGGGTGTAAGGTTGGATGGCCGAGTGAAAGCGTTGATAGATGGATGAGCCACAGGGAGGATGATGATGGATGGAGTGAAAGGATGAATAGATAGAGCGAAAGGGTACATGGATGAGCCAAAGAATGGATGGATGATTGAAAAGATGGATGACTGGATGGATAAAAGGGTGGTGGATAAGTGAAAGGATGGATGATTTAGTGGATGGGTAGGTTTGATGAATTGGTATCCCTGAACCAGTGGCGGCTTTCCTTTATGGGCTCAACAGCTATCCTACACCCTCCATATTTTGTGGTCCATTTTTATTGTATTCATCAAAAATGAATAATTACTCACTCTTGGTGTAAAAAAAAATAAAAAAAATAAAAAATGCAAGCTCGCTTCAGATCCAGAAACAAACAGAGCCAGCTAGTGACAACGTTTGATTGCTGACACCGGTGCCTGAAGGTGGCTGCGCCATCCCAGTACTATGAGCATGTCTGTGTAACTATGTGTGTGAGTTAAAGTGAGAGAGAGTCAGTGAAGGAGATAGAGTCAGAGAGAATGAGTGACAGTAAGGACGAATATGTGTGAGAATGAATGTGAATGTAATTAAGTATTACTGTGTGAGACACAGTATGACTTAGTAATTCAGAATGAGTGGGACTGAGTAACACTAGACTAGAATGAGTGAGACTGCGTGAATTAGTGAGACCCAGTGAGTCTGAGTGAGACAAAGTGAGACAATAAACCGTGCAAGAAAGTGTGAGAGAACCCTTCATGAAAACACTCATTGGAATTTGAGTCAAAGATTATGCCCCACCACTTTTAAAAGCCACTAACCACCACTGCATGGACCTCTCATTATTCATGGGTGATACCAGCCTTCTCCAGTTTAAAGTAGACAAGTGCATGCTGTTTACAAAATTACATTCACATAATACCACGACTAGCCTAAGCTGTCACCATCCTCTCAGTATTCTCTACAGAGTAATTTGTTCCTGATGCAAAATAAGAAAGATGACCCCAAATTAAGGATGTTTCTCATGAGTTGCATCTTAAAGTCCCTTGTGCCCTGTTGCATCGCCAGTGATCACTGAGCTCTCAAAGGCGAACTTCTGCCTGTCCAATCACTGGCTCACTCACAACCGATGGGGGAGTCCGGCCTCTGGGGAAAGTAGGAGGGGATGATCCGAGGCAATAGGAAACGCGCCTTGGAGGTCCAGCATACACTTATTCCCTTAATCCTATTCTACGGGGGGCAGGTTTTTCACTTATACAGGGGAGTGGCTGCCATTAGTGCAGCGGGTCCAGTGATTACTGCTTTATTTTATAATGCAGTCAGCAGCCTAGGGGCCTTTTCCTTTCTTGTACTAGGGCCCGTGACACATTGGCTACTAGGACCATTGGAATTATGCCAAATTTGCAACTGCGTCGTTTTTCGCATAATTATGGACTTGCCGCATTATGCGGCACACTCTGCCTTTTCTTGCCACATAATTTATTCAACTCTATCGCATAATTTGGGCCTCTTCTGCCGCATAATTCCAGTGGCCCTTGGTTTGGTGTACTGAAAGCAACAGTTACAACAGGGACTAGCGTTTCTTATTCGATTTTAGCAGGATTTCTGACTCACAGCTAGGGCACCACAGCCTATTTATGGCTAGGCGGCAGTTCCTGCCCTGTTGATAATTATTCCATGATCTTTTCCGCTAGAACATAATTTCTATTCTCTCTGGACTGCGACGCTCACTTAACGATGAACTGCAGCAGAAGAGCCCTGGGGCTTGTTTGGAACAAGACGGAAAATGTGAAGCTTTTCCTTCGCTCCGAGCCCCCCTCATCCTCGAAGGGAGATGCAGGAGGATGCGGTAAACACCTACACAGATCAATAAGAGAAGCCTCCCAGGAAGCCGAGGCGCGAAAGCAGCGCAACCACAGAACACAAACACGTCACCGGTGTCAGAGCTCCGGGGCGCCCCTCAGCGAAGTACCCGGGCCTGAGAGCTCCCGATAAAGTCCGATGGGAGGGGGCTTCATGTATTTTGCTGTGGGGCCCCCTCAAGTTTCGTTACGCCACTGGGTGTAGCAGAAAATGATGGAAACCCCTAAACTGCTGAAAGGCTCCCTAAGATATATATATATATATATATATATATATATATATATATATCTCTCTCTCTCTCTCTCTCTCTCTCTCTCTCTCTCTCTCTCTCTCTCTCTCTCTCTCTCTCTCTCTCTCTCTCTCTCTCTCTCTCTCTCTCTCTCTCCCATTCTCTCCCTCTCTTTCTCTATATATCTATCTCTTGTCCAGCTGAGGTCCTTGAGGGGTCCCGGTTCACTTGCTGCCCCAGGGGAACTTGACATTACATTGGTATTTGGTAGATTTGGAAATTCTTTATGTTTTTATTTCTAATAGTTTTTGGCGCCGAGGACAGTTAGTACCGCTCATTCAGGAACAAGGATTTTGCTGTTGAACTCGGCGCACGTGCACTGCTCAGAAATCTCTTGCTGGGGCTTTGTGGGGTCAGTCAGAGCATCCTCATGTCTCTCTACATGGGTAGCCCAAGGTACCGAATGGTTGCCTCCGTGCAGATGTGGTAGCTTTCTGATCATAGGTTAAAGAAGGAGCCAGATAGATCACAGGATCTTGCTGGATAGCAAGATCTAAGGAGCGTAGATCAGGCTAATTGCAGTCCCGCCGTGTAAATTCAGAAGAGGGATGCTGCTTGAAGCTGAGGCTGAATGTGTGTTGTGTGTGGGGTGTGCTCCCATCCCTTCACACAGCTGGTCCACTGTTGCCTTGTTCCAGCAATGCCATTTTAGGTCAATCCGTAGATCACATTTACTGATTTACAATTAGTATGCTTTTGCTCTGTTCCCGATTACACCCATTCCTCAATGTCACTCCTTTGCTGATTCTGTGCATGCCCACATATTAGAAATGATGCAAGGAAAATGTAATACAGCTTTCGGTAGGCCCCAAAGAGAACTTGATATTTCCTCTATTCTCCTGAGTCTGGTATGGATCAAAATAACTCTTAAATTGCTCAGCATTGTAAATGCAAATCTAGTGGCTGGAATATCAGTCTCTCCAACTGAAAAATAAGCTAGTGTTTCATAATTGTTTTATGCAATTTGCTAGCCAATCAGTGGTTGAGACAACAGTAGTCCTTTCTTCAACTTGATTCCATTAGGGCTAAGAGAGCACATGTTGGCTTGTTGAGTGCTCTCTCGAAGACATGACATATATCCTTGTTTGGATATTGTTTTCAAACATACTTCTTTTATAAAAACCCACTCATGTGATTGAAATCCATAGCCTGGCTACAGTTTTGTCTGATCCTAAAAATGTGTCTACCCACAGATGATCTCTTAAGACCATCAGATCAAAAGAGAATGTAGTAAGGAATTCTCCACTGTAATTTTATGAGGCAGTGTAGTATTCATTCTGTTATCCAAAGAAGTGATCTTCACAACCACAAAGAGATAATCTCCAGTATAGTGGTAGATATGTGAAATATAAATAAGGATCTTGGATGTTTGACTGTTCTAGAAATGAAGTCAAGGTAGATCCAGGGCAAAGCCATCTACAAAGAAGATCATCAAGGGAGCAATCAGTATATGATAGAATACATGACACACTTGTGAGGAGGATTCCTGCTCATTTCTTGAAACATATTAAGGAGACCCAGAAGAAACAACCTGGTTAATGGGAGGGCTGGGTATATAAAGCAGGGAGAATATGACTGGTGGGTCAATGAGAAAGGAATTGTCACCTTCAAGCTTCACCTACTGATAGATGGGATCCGCTTGGATCCTTGTCCATTAGAATTGCATCAGTATTTGGCTGATTCCCACATTGCAGACTCCAAATTCCCTACTGTAGCTGCAGATCTAGAAACATCCTTAAAGCAAACAGGATCCACAAGGATACAAGAAAGGGGAGACATCCCAAGAGAACAGCCTTGTTGTTTGGACTACTAATTTAACATCCTTAAAGATGCACAGGGTGAGTATATTGACAGGAATTAGGATAATGGTGACACGAAGCACAAGTGTAGTGATTCCATTTGCAAGCAATGACTCAGTGCCCTTGGATTTGTAATCTTTATTTGTATATAGATGAGGGATTCGGCTGGATCGTTGTGGAAGTCCTCGTGGGTTCCTTAGAATCATGGTTGAGTGCCCCACAGCATTTAGCAATACCTGAGCACCATTTAGTTGGATAGATGAATTTCACCGGCTTTCTCAGCAGAAGGCTTTGGCCCAATAAAGATATTTCAATTAGATTGTACCACTTAAGCCGTTTGCTCAGAGTGCATTGGATTTCCTGTCACACTTGTAGAGCACCAGGAAGGGAGCCAATTCCCCAGAGAGAAAGTGAGTTTGTGTACTAAACTCCTTACAGATTGCCCTCTTGGCAAAGATCTCATCGAACGTAGGGTAGTGCATTTTCCATTGACCTGCGCTCAGGCAACCCCCTTGGGATGCTCCAGATGGAGAATCGTTAGAGCATTGATTGAACCAGAGAGCTTGAGTGGTCGTTAGGGCTGACATGCTATTACTGAGACTGCCTCTGTGAGGAAGGAATCTGATATGACTATGAGAATTTAAAGTCTGATTTAGAGCTTGGCAAATGCGGGGCATCTGCAAAAAAGCTGTGGATGCCCTGTCTGCCACATTCATAATGTATTTACATTAAATAGAGCCCAAGTGTCAGCTAACATTTTTGTCTGATATCTCACATCTGCCTAACTCTACATCAGGCCCCTAGATAACCGTCTGAGCCATTGCTACTACCTGAAAGATTCACCTCTGAAGTTCCAATAAAGAAGAATTTAGGGCCAGATGTAGTAAGTGTTTTGCATGGTGCAAACTGCAAAATTCGCAGTTTGTGCCATGCAAAACGTGCATCGCGTTGCACATTGCCATTTTGCGAGTCGGTACCAACTCGCAAAATGGGAATGCCACTCGCAAATAGGAAGAGGTGTTCCCTTCCTATTTGCGATTCGCACCGCGATGCAAAATTGCTTTGGGACCGCGAACGCGGTCGCAAAGCAATTTGCAGTTAGCACCCATGTCAAGTGGGTGCTAACTCATTCGCAAAAGGGAAGGGGTCTCCATGGGACCCCTTCCCCTTTGTGAATGTCGCCATAAATGTTTTTTCAGAGCAGGCAGTGGTCCAATGGACCACTGCCTGCTCTGAAAAAACGAAACCAAATGGATTAATTTTTTCTTTTGGATTGCAACTCGTTTTCCTTTGAGGAAAACGGGCTGCAATACAACAACAAAAAAACTGCTTTATTAAAAAAGCATTCACATACAAGGAGGTCTGCTGTCTCCAGCAGGCCACCATCCCTGTGAGTGCAGGGAATTGCAAGGGGGTTGCAAATTAATATTAATGAGGTGGGTCTTTGCGACCCCCTTGCAATTAGCAGAAGGTGTCATGGACCGACTCGCAATTTCTGAGTCACAAAATCATAGCTTGCTACATCTGGCCCTTAGTATGTTCTGATGGCAAGTGCCAAAATGTCTTGCCCAACAGATCCACAGAACCAAGCATCATTAATGGACCCTGACCAAGCACAATTGTTGGACTTTAGAGGACCATGCCTCAACAGGAGGAACAGAAAGCAGGCTAAGACTTAGATATGAAAGTGTGTATGTCTGTTATTGAGAAACTGCTAATGCATGAAACAAATAGGGGGCCACAAGGAGACATTGTATCAAGGGACAATGCGTCCCAGGAGTCCTGGTAGATCCCTCAGCTGTTGCCTGTCACTGGGGAGGTGGGATCGCACCTCTCCTGCACTACATACCACTGCTGCACTACCTGCTGTGAGGGCCATGAGGAGACATTGTATCAAGGGACTACATGTCCCAGGAGTCCTGGGAGATCACTCAGCTGTTGCCTGTCACAGGGGAGGAGGGACCGCACCTCTCCGGCACTACATAGCGCTGCTGCACTACCTGCTGCGCAGGTGTTGGAAATGGAGTTCCTGGTTTGCTAGGGTAGGCACCAAAGCCAGGCAGGTACCACCACTCTAGTCAGAGCAAGGGAGCTACACACCCAAGGTAAACTCTGCTGACATCCTCAGTAGCTTGGCACGAGCAGTCAGGCTTATACCAAAGGCAATGTGTAAAGCATTTACACAACACACACACCATTAGTGACACAATAAATACACCACACAGAAAACTCCACAACACGTTTTAGATTATATATATAAACTGTATTGCATAAAACATAATCAGACCAAAAACGACATGGATCAGTAATACCCTACTACACCAGCAGTTGTCAGAACATTACACAGGTTACTAGTACTCTGCAAAAGCAAGCAATAGTCAGCTAACGATATTATTACCCAGAACAAATGCACATATCATGAAAACATTTCCTTATGGCATATGTTAAACACAAACCCTACCCACTAGCCCTACTGCCTGCAATGCAAATTCTGATATATGTATATTACCCAAAAAGGCAAAAAAAACACATATCTTGACATCAAGTCAGGGTTTGCGGCAGTTAGACAAGGTAGAGCAAAACATGTGACTTATCCAAACATCCCTGCCACATCCAGATCATTATCATGGTGTTCTCATACCATCCAGGATACTGGTTCTACGAATCCAACACGTAGATCTGGTGTTTTTGCACCCCTATTAGGATTGTTATGGTAGCTTTGTGCTGAAAGGCTACCTTCCAAGTGCCAGCGGCAACACTCTGTTTGCACACACTACGGTAAAAATCCAGGAGCTCCTGGGCTCCTCTTATGGGTAATGTGGTAATAAGACAGCTCAACTCGAAAGGGGCCTCTGTCAAGGGTTCTCTTCCTGTCCTGTTGGCCGTGTTACTGATGCCCCTGGAAGTATGTCCCAAAACAGGAGGACATACTTCCAAGGGCATCAGCAGCGGGGCACTGACACTATCTTCTGCGGCAAGGAGATCTCTCCGAGCCTCCCCTACCTGACAGAACTGGCCAGCAGCTCTGGCTGAGGCAGGCGCCCTCAATAGAAGGAATTTGGTAGCTGACGACGAGCCTCCTGGCTCTGAAATCGCACTCAACCAGCAGCACGGCTCAGGGCTTTCTCTGGTGCTGTCCTAGCAACTTTCTTGGACCAGCCAGAGGCGGGGGGCCACAGCATGCCTCTGTGTCTACGAGTAGTGGCGGTCTCACGGGCAAACAGATAGGCTGGAAGATTCCTGCACGGAGATCTTACCCAGTCTTCTCCTCCGTCAGGGGCTTCACCAATGGCCCAGACACAGCTCGCATTCTGCTTCTCCTCCAGAAATCGTGCAGCCCCCGCAGGCAGCATGACTCCATCTCCCCTTGAGCTGATGAGGTCGACGCGTCTCCATCCTTCCAGGCCGCCTTGGTACCTGCCGGGCTGATTCTGCCGGCGTCCTCCCCTCTGCCATGTATTTCCTCAGGAGGGGCCGCTCTGAGAGGGGCTCTGGCAGCCAGCCTCGAGGAATTCAACAAAAGGGGGGAGCCCCCAAAACAAATCGCTTTCCATGTGCTGGGGGCAGAACCCACCAGAGTCTCGCTCTGCACATGCTTTGCATGCTTTCCGTGCTCCTGAGTAATCGAGCACATTGTTTCTCTCGCGCTAGAGCAAATCGATCAAAAGCGCTCTTTATGCGCTTTAGGATTAGAGGTGCAGGGGCAAAAAGGGGGGTCACCACCCAGCCCCTGGAGACAACTATGGGGGGCACAAGACTGAAGGGCCCAGGCAAGCAGGCCAGCACAAAGGACCTGTTGTGGCAGTGGCAGTCCTCCAAGTGACCTAGCAGGTCACAGGTCAGTCCAACAGCAGAGCAGTCCCAAGGCGGTTCCTGGCGAGTCCCTCCAGCAGCATCTAGAGTCCTGTCCATCAGTGTTCTGTCTAAAAATGTGGGGGACAACCCCCTATACTTATACTCATTCTGCTCAGCTTTTACAATGGTGGGGAGGGGGTTCCAACCAGCACTAACCAGTTCCAGGTATGTCCCCTTTCTCCTCCAGTACTGGCTCCAGACATCAGTAGGCGGTAAAGGAGCCCTTTGTGTGAGGCCAGGGCACAGCCTTTACAGACGCATGTGTGCCCTACCTCTACCTCTCCCAGCCCAGGAAGACCATTCAGTATGCAGATGCCTCTTCTGTCATACCCAGCCCCTCCTTTGTGATGGCTGTCTGAAAATTACACACAAAGCACAGCCGGCACTCTACCGCAGACGTGGATTAGAGTCAAGCTCCAAAAGCAACAGATATGTAAGGACAGAGAAATGCTCAATTTTAAAAAGTGGCATTTCTGCAATGGTAATAAAAAATCCACTTACACTAGTAAGCAGCATTTCTCACTACCATTTCAACCATACCAAACATGTCCACGCCACCCTTGTTAGATCAGCTATATGAAAAGGGCATTTCCAATGCAACCCTATAAGAGAGGCAGCACTCACAGCAGTGAGAAACCAAATAGATTGTCACTACTAGGTCATGTAGTACATAAAGACGTAGTCCCACCTTTTACATAAACAGCACCCAGCCCATAGGCTATCTAGGCCAAGAGTGACTTAAGTGTAGCCAAAAGAGAGTTTAGGCATTGGCAAGTAGTTCAACTTGCCAAGTCAGGGTGGCAGTAAACTGTTCTGCAGGCTCTGCAGTGGCAGGCCTGAGACAGGTTTGAAAGGATACTTCTATGGGTGGCCGAGGTTGCCCTGCAGGCCCACTAGTAGCATTTAATTTACAGGCCCTGGGTAGAGAAGATACCACAGTACAAGGGACTTGTAGGTACATTAAAGGTGCCAGTCAGGCACTTTAACACTGATCAGTAGTGATCAGAGTCTTAGAGACAACAAAAAGAGGTCAGAAAAATAGGAGGAGGAAGGCAAAAGGTTTGGGGATGACCCTGCAAAAAAGGACCAGGTCCAAAAGCGGGCCACAAGGAGACATTGTATCAAGGGACTCTGCGTCCCAGGAGATCACTCAGCTGTCGCCTGTCACTGGGGAGGTGCGGTCACACCTTCTGCACTACATAGCGCTGCTGCAGTACCCGCTGCATGGGCCATGAGGAGACATTGTATCGAGGGACTAAGGCCCTGATTTATATATTTTTTGCGCTACATTTGCGTCATTTTTATGACGCAAAAGCGGCGTAAACTAACAATATACAGTTGTATTTTGTAAGTTTATGCCACTTTTGCACCAACAAAATTACGTAAATGTGGTGCAAAAAAGTATAAGTCAGGGCCTAAGCATCCCAGGAGTACCGGGAGATCACTCAGCTGTTGCCTGTCACTGGGGAGGCGGAGCCAGACCTCTCCTGTGCTACATAGCGCTGCTGCACTACCCGCTGCATGTGCTCCCCCCCCCAGCATAGCCCAGGCCCAGGGCAGGCCCGTCCTGTGCTCCTCAGCACCAGGAAGAGCAGGGCATGGCCACCCCCTCGGCCCTTCACCCTTGTATTCCTATGGTGTATTGGAAGCCATTGTTTGCAGTTAGACATTTGGATAACCTTTGGCAAGTGTTGCAGAGAGTGTCAAAATGGCAGTTGGGGCCTGAAGGTTTAGCTAAGAATTAAGGGGCATATTTATACTCCGTTTGCGCCGAATTAGCGTTGTTTTTTTCGACGCAAATTCGGCGCAAAACTAACGCCCTATTTATACTTTGGCGTTAGACGCGTCTAGCGCCAAAGTATGGGCAAATAGCGTCATTTTTTTACGTGAACGCCTTCCTTGCGTTAATGAGATGCAAGGAAGGCGTTCCCGTCTAAAAAAATGACGGCGACGCAAATGCGTCGTATTTATACTCCCGGGCAAAAATCACGCCCGGGAGTTGGCGGGGCCGAAAACCCCGCATTTGCGCCACTTTTTAACGCCTGGGTCAGGGCAGGAGTTAAGGGACCTGTGGGCTCAAAATGAGCCCACAGCTGCCCTCCCATGCCCCCAGGGACCCCCCCTGCCACCCTTGCCCACCCCAGGAGGACACCCAAGGATGGAGGGACCCACCCCAGGGACATTCAGGTAAGTTCAGGTAAGTATAACATTTTTTTTTTTATATATTTTTTTTGGCATAGGGGGGCCTGATTTGTGCCCCCCTACATGCCACAATGCCCAATGACCATGCCCAGGGGACATAAGTCCCCTGGGCATGGCCATTGGGCAAGGGGGCATGACTCCTGTCTTTACTAAGACAGGAGTCATGTAAATGGCGTCTGGGCGTCATTTAAAATGGCGCAAATCGGGTAAAGACGATTTTTTAGCGTCAACCTGACTTGCGCCATTTTTAAGACGCCCTAACGCCATTTTTCCCTACGCCGGCGCTGCCTGGTGTACGTGGTTTTTTTCCACGCACACCAGGCAGCGCCGGTCTGCTTGCGCCGGCTAACGCCATTCAATAAATATGGCGCCCGCATGGTGCTTCAGAATGGCGTCAGCCGGCGCAAAATTTTTTGACGCTAAACTGCGTTAGTGCAGTTTAGCGTCAAAAAGTATAAATACGGGCCTAAGTGCCTCTCACCCGCCTGTGCCTGTAGTTGGGAGGGCCCAGTGATCTTTAACATTGTTTTGTAAGTGTCCCTCAGTGAATAGCATATATACATTTAGGTAATTTGTCCAGCTGGCTGTGGGAACCATTTAGTTGAAGTATTGAAGTTGGAATAGGAGGGGTTAATTTGAAGATATTGTCATTATTGTCATTTTCTGTCCTGAAATATCCAGGAAGCAATTGGAGAAATAGTTGGAGAGGGGTAGGGAATGGGCAAAAGGAAGGCAAACGAGGGCCCACAAGGCAAGGAAAAAAAATACAAGGATGATGAAAAGTGCAGGGGATAATTGCGTACTGACTGAAATCGATGCCTTATAGAAGAGGTGGAGATGCTACTGAACGATAGAGTGGAAAAAAGAAAAGGTTGTGCGTCAATGGTCCTAAAATAACTGGCGTCTATAAAAAACACGGAAACGCTGTGAGTGCCATCACTGTGACTTCAGATCTCTCCACCATTACCTCCTCAAGTGAGATAAACGTAACAAATAAAAGTCGAGGACATTGCAACCCTTCCAGCACACCCAATAGTGACCCTGGAAGGGAAGACAGTGAGGGTGGCAGACATATGTATGGTTGCTAGTGATAAGAGCACAGAGAGGACTTATCCAACTATTGTGTCCTCTAACAGATATACCCCCTTAGCACTGATGGGGAATCCACAGGCCAAAATGGCTTCATCCCGGACTGGTGATCTGGGTTTTGGTCATTTGAAGTATGCAGGTCGACCTAATCTGTCGAGGAGAGAGTTAACCCAATGTGGCCATTGTGAGACGATTGTGGTAGAGCTAAACAGGCAAATTGATATTTTAACTAGAGAAATGATGGGCCTAAATGATTTAGTAAGAGGGCTCATTTCAGAGGAAAGGGGTAGCAAACAGGCCACAGGTAGTGACAATTTGGAGTTCCCTTCCAAGCCAAGAGAACAAATCCATGCCCAAGTGGTGGGAGTAAATTTGAACTGGCAGGTACCAGTGAGCATGGTTTCCAAAACACCTTTAACAGACAGAGCATGGAAACTGCATCTACTTTGAAAGGATGACAGCTTTAGACCCCAAAAGAAGAACCCCTTACTCCCCTAAACACCAGCCAGGTTGGTTGGAATCACCAGCCCTTAAGAGTAATGCAGGGACAAGTGAAGAGTTTCATTCAGGTTAACCTACACTACCTGTATCAGTATGAAAGGGAGCGTGACTGTCTTGTACTGGGAAACCTTTATGCAACCCCAACAGGGCTGGAGGAATTCTGACACCAGTAGGAGACAGGATTTTAGCAGAGAGACAAATATGCAGAGAGCCTGCACGCTGTTTATAATAAATGTCCCCAAATTGACGTTGACAGCTATACAGGAAGAAGAGTCACTGAAAATAAAGTGATCCATTGTATCAGATATGAGCAACAATGTCTGTCGTTCATTAGATCAGAATTAACCTAAGATGAGTGTTTATCGTCTAAAACCAACAAACTTGATGGGATAGCCCTGAAAATGAGAACCAAAGCGCTTGTAGATGGGTTAATTGCCATGGAGCTGAGAACCTCTGCAATCTCAGACTGGACGATTAGATTCAAATTAAATTATCCAGTTAGGGATTTTTCCTAAGGTGTAGGGGCTCCTTCAAGCTCTGGGAATCCTGTAGCAAATGATCTATCTTTGTTTAATACCCAATCTGCACATTAACTAGTTAGCTCGAGAACGGCAGACTTCATATGCACCTCTAGACAATACACTGTAAGCCAGGTAGCATCCAAGACTCTAGTTCAAATCAAGTCGATATGGAAGACACTAGGGAAGCATGTAGTGTACTGGTTGAGAGTCAATCTTTAGCCATATCACCAAAAATGATCGGACTCAATCATTTTACTTTGGTCTCATGGGATATGGGAGGCCTAAAAGACAATAGAGCTAGACTGGCAGGAATATATAGATCGATTTCACATCTGCCTTTGCCAAGAGACATGGCTGCTAGAGCTACTCTACAAATTGGGGTATAAGATGTTTTTCATTAATACCAACCCCTCATTAAATTCAGACCTTCAGGGGGGCTGTTGATATGGGTGTGAATCTCTCTAGCTGTCACTACAGAACTGACAAAGCTGGTTTCCCCTGATATATTGGGTCTTCGGGCAAGGACACAGAATGGCTGAGAAATGTGTTTGTTTCATGGTAATATTTGACCGAGGAAGGTTAATGTTGAAACACCCGTGGTTACAGAATTAGATAGAGCCCTTAACACTTTGAACCCCATTGTTGTAGGCGAGATTTTCATTGTTAATATGAGTCAATTTTGGGGTTGGGATCAATATTGGAAGCGGAGGATGGCGTTAGAGGCATTCCCTCCTTGACTCTGGCCCTTAAGTGCCACGTGCTGTCGCTGCTTTGCAGATGTTTCAGCTGACAGTACAGCGGGGGCTTGGTGCATGCAGCGGTAGGGTGGAATCAGACCGCCCTGGTGCCTCCACATATAGGAAGGAATATACTTGCTCAAAAATAGACTATATATTGTTCAGTACGGCCCACTGGAGATCAATTAGACACCTTTTGGTAGAAACCAAAGAGGACAGTGATCACAATCGCCCCTGTTTGAGATTGAGTGGTAGGCTCCTTGACTCCTGGTCGTCAGACTCAGGAATACGGAAAGCGCAGCCGCTGGGCGCAAATAATCGCAGGTCGATTAAGTGGCCCTCTATATTGGCAAGACCGGAAGCCCCGGCCAGGAAGTATACAGTGTTTGCATATATGCTGTGACCTTATATTGGTTGGCTGCCTTCTAGAGTTCCTATAACGTTGGTACATTGTATTTTAGCAGAGGAGATAAAGAATAACTTGATGAAAGTAAAGACGCATATTAACAAAGGGGACCCGCAGGAAAAAGGTGGGATAAATCCCTCGTACACCAAGGGGTGCAGAGAGGTCAAGAGGTACCTTTTGAGGGTGGTCAAGACAAAGAGTAATGCGGTTTTTCGGGAAGCAAGGGCAGAAAATAAGAGAGTAATGATGGAAGCAAAAAGGAAATGGGATGAAGCTAACTGGGAAGGTTTACTTGTAGTAGGCAAAAAGAAGGACAGTAAAATATTCTGGAAGATCGAAGCCCATGGTAGCAAAGACGTCTGCGCATATACAAAACATCATGTAGATCCCGCAACATGGACTAGACATTTCTCCGGTTTGTATGCACACACATGAACTGCGATTTGACCAAACCGAATAAGATGATTGCCTGGAAGTTAGCCAGGAAGGCCACATGAATCGTAGTGGGGGGGGGGAATCGGGTACCAGTAGTGGTGATCTCCTACAGGGAAAGGTATAATAGTACCTTTACACTTGTACAGTTACTCTTGGAAGGTTAAGTATAACAATGGCTTTCAAAATGCAAATCAGTGTGGGGCCACCGACAGCTGCATCATTTACAGACTAGAATGGAGGGAGTAGAGAAAAAGAGAGACAGAAGTTTTTAAACACTTTGGAGTATGATATTCTTTGAAAGAGGTGAAAATAAAAAATATTTGCCAATTCACAGTAAAGACATCATCTCTGACTATGTACTTTGAACATTAAAATACGTTGTAACTGGCCATACCTTAGAGGTGAAACTTGATCATGCAGACTGAGTGATAGCCTTAGGTCCTTAACATTATGCCACAAGGGACTTTTTACTTTGATAGATCAAAACATAACTATGACATTCAACCCTAAAATACAAGTCAATGTGCCGCCATGTGCGAGTGTACAGTGACAGCTACGTCATTTATAGAACAGGATGAAGGAAAGAGAGAGATTTGTTTCAAAAGTGAAAATGAAAAGAAGAAATATTTGCCAATCCATAAAAAAGAGATCATGTTAGACTATATTCATTGAGCAATATAACTCTTTAAAATGGACCAGACTTTTGAGTAAAAACGAACCTATAATCTTTAGAGTAATAGTCTAAGACTTTCCCCATTAGAGTACCATTAAATCTTTACTCTGTCAGATTAAAATATAACTATGACAATCGAACAAAAAATACACGTCAATGCATTCCATAGGTGCTTGTATACTAACAGCTACACCATTAAATAGCAGGATGTAGGGAAGAGAGGAATAGAGAAACAGGAAGTCTCTCTATTCCCCTCGTGATAAAATAACATCTTTCACACGAGTGAAAGATGTTATCTTACACTATGGGGTATGATCTACTTAAAAAGAGGTATTTTCAGAGAGAGTGAAAAAACAAAATATTTTCCAGGCAATAAGAAAGAAAACTTTGTTTAATATTGGGATTGCTTGTAACGGGCCAACTTTAGAGAAGACAGTAGGCTGCAAACCCTTAATATTTATAGTCAACGTTTAAAACCTTAGCCATTAGGCCACAAGCGACTCCTTGCAATGTAAGATCAACACATAAATATAACGTTCCACCAGACAGATGATGGCTGCTCCTTTACACACAAAAAGTGGGACACACCACTTGCACACCCAGATACAATTTCCCATAATGCCAGATTTCAGTACATGCAGCCTAATTTACTTCATCAAGCTTATTTACCTCCAGCTGGGCTGAGAAACATTTACACAGCTACCTCTTCTGAGATATAACCTCAGGAAGGACCTCCGAAGAGAAAAATCTGTCAAACCCAACTACAGAGATGAAACATATGTTCTGGGACTGCCATATCACCAGCCTCTCTGGGATGAGGTGTGCACCCTTCCCTCGGCTGCAAATGGCTGGCAAGTGTTAAATCAGTTAGAGGGTTGTGTCTTGGGACTGAACAAGTGTCTTAAATCTGGTAGAACAGTAAGCACATTTTTAGACCACAATGAGGTGAACAGTCTCAGCACTGTCCAGTGTGGCTATTGGCAAGCTTCGGTGATCTGAGGGCTGCCTCAGAGTCTGCGCCTCTGAGGCAAGAGGAGGAAGCGGACTCCGCAAATATCCTGTTGCTACCATGTGTGTTGATGTTGTCCTTTAAATATTGGCACAAGCATGAATGTATACCTCCTTAAATGGAAACAACTGTACAAATGTAACACTGCTCCAAGGAACTTTGTAGTCACATATTCTGTCTTGGGCTTTAACCTCTAGATGGGCTCCACTGATAGGTGGTGTCAGGGCGGATGCTTATGGCATTCCCACCCCTAATAAAGTTTCGTCCTCCTTGCTACTGTTCAGGAAGTATGACTATGCTTGCTGTTGTTGTAGACTGATTGTGTTTATGTTACTCTTATACTATGATTTTGAACTTCTTCAGATGTCCAAGACGTCACACTACTACTGTAAAGTTGGTGATCTAATGCAACTTGCACCTGTCCCAATTCCTTTGCCCATATGTTACACTACATTGTGTATTGTGACATGGTTTACACAACCCAATTGTGATGTTATGATGAATATTACCTGTATGTTGCGATGAGCAACATGAGTAAGAAAAACTTAATAAAAATTTGATTAAAATAAAACTATGACATTTGCTCTAAAAAGGCAAGTCTATGGGGTGCGATAGGTGACTTACACTGATAGCGACATAATTCACAGAATAGGATGGAGGGAAGAGAAAAAGAGATTTTTAAAAAAGTTTTAGAGCTTGATATGCATAAAAAGGAGTATATGTAAACACAGTGAAACGAAAAAAATGCTTGCTAAACAATAGGAAAGAAATAATCTTTAAGTATATTTGTTGAACATTGGAACTCTTTTTAATTTACCAGAACTTAGCAGGGGCCCATGACCATTAAGACAGGAGGAGTTGCAGCCCTAATCTTCAGAGCGAGAGTAAAAGACCTTAACGATTAGGCCACAAGTAACTCTTTACTATGTCAAATCAAACATAGCTATGACATTTGATCCAAAAATATAAGTCAATGTGGTGCCATTGATGAGTGTACACTGACAGTTACATCATTTACAGAATAGGATGGAGGGAAGAGAGAGAGAATTTGTGTTTAAAGCACTAGGCCATGATAAACTTAAAAAGATGTATTTTCAGGGGGTTGGCTCACCGAGTCATACAGCCATGTCCTACCCCAAAAGGGAGAAATATCGTGTTTCTGCCCCACCACTGGGAGGCATATTGGAGTATTTCAGCCCAATCGGCCACCGCAGGAGCAAAATGTCCACCAGGCACTTTTTTCTTTTTAAAATGAATGGAGTGCGGGAAGCCCACTCTGGCAAAAGGTTACACCCAAAATGGAGCAATACGGTCTAGCTGTTCGGGAGCAGACAGAAGGGTTCTCATTTTAGGGGCACTATGGGGCCGTACAGCCCACCCCAAAACAGGCAACTCAGTCTTCCTGCCTCCTGGGTGGCATATGGAGGTTTCGCCCCAATTTCCTTTCCCTGGTGGGTTAGAAAACCACTAGTGGTTTCAAAATGGCACTAAAAAAGAATGGGGATGGTCCATTCTGGCATTGGGTCAGACACCCACTGCAGAAAGGACAATAGAGTGTTTCTGCTCTGAGCCCGTATAGGCACATAGAAGGGTTCTCCCGATTGGGGTTTGCCCATAATCTGGTCAACTGGGGGATAGGGGGAAGCCCACTAGACACAAGGGATTTTACACTGGAGCAACAAAAGGGGTGGGGTCATCTCACAGTGGCACTGGGCCTTGCCTTACCCCAAAAAAGGTAATAGAGTCTTTCTGACCCCTCGTGGGGCAGTTAGAGGGTTTGTCTCGAATTACTCACCTTGGTGGCAGAAAGCCACTAGACACCAATAAAAAATAGGCCCAAAACTAAAGTGTGAGTGTGGTGTGGGCGACACAAATGTTACCACACTTGTGTGGTTGAGCCTAATACCAATGGCAAGAACAGATCAAACCAGGGATTATGCTAAGTCAACATGTTTTGCTCATAGTCCGTTTTATGATCTGATTCTGTTGCAGATGCTAGGCTCAGGGAATAAGTGGGGTCCCATTTTCAGAAGAAAAAGTTAGGGAAACTTGCACTATAGGAATGTTTGGATCCCTGCAGATCATGGACATTTCTCTCACAGAAATATGAGGAAACTCCATGCTTTTTGTTAAAGTGTGACATTTAGAGGCCATTGTGGATAAGAAAATGTAGGGGGATTCAAGTAAGTCAGACCTCTCTGGGCGTCTAGTTTTCAGAAATGTATGGGTCTGGTAAGTTTCTCAGGGTGCTGGCCGAGTCCAGACAGTGGCACTAAAAGTACGAATGTGGGGGTGCCACAGGGCCCCCAAAATGTCCACACTGGAGTTCAGAAGGTGAATGAGCAATAAAGATGTCTTTAACCTTTATTTTTATCTAGTCACATTTGCTGTGCATTTCAAGAAAGATCAATGCCAGGCTATGTCTTCTGCCAAATTACTATTTATACTTTTAACATGGAGTGGGAATGGAGTTCATTTTTCTTTCTCTGACTGCAAAGTGAACTATTTGACAATCTTGCTGGAGCACAGGGAGTCTGAAAGGAGGCTGTAGGATGTCATTTTTTTCTAACACACAACAACATTTAAATACCCAAATGAAGTGTGCAGGTGTTTCAAAATATATCAGCAGGATGTTTGCAATTCTAAAAGGTGATTCAAACAATGATTTTAATAGCATCAAAACAAATCCAGAGATTTTACTTGGTGATGTACAAATGATCATTTTTTGATGCAACCTTTTTCCACCCAATATTATTTGTGCTCTACATACTTTTATCAGTAAAACTGCGTTAGTGCAAATATTGTGGTCAATTAAATGGAAATCTGTTGTCTGTGAATGATACTCTGTTACCACACCATGCAGTAGTAATATATTTTAACAGTGTGCTCCAAAATGCACCTCTGCCTACGTACCACACCATTACCACTCTCCTGCTGAAAGTACATCACTCATTTGCTATGCCTTTTTCATGTGCGACACTTGAATTTTTTGCATTCCCTATGATTTCAGTGATTTAACACTGAAAACAGCTCCCCAACTCTGAAAATTGTTCCAGCATCACTGAGCCCAGACACAAAATTCACAGCTATCCACGTTGCAAAATGAAAAAGGTGGTTTTGAGTAGAAACATTTGGTATGTCTATGATGAATTTTGGGGTCTTTTCTATCGAACACGCTAGGGCCACCCACACAAGTGAGGTACCATTTTTACAGGGACGAGGTGGGGAAAGCTCTGTAGTATGAAATGTGTGGCTCCCCACAGATTCTGTAACTTTCTCCCAAAGAAATGTGAGGAAAATGCATGCTTTTTGACGAGTTTGAGGTTTGAAAGACATTGCAGGTAAGTAAAAGGTAGGGGGATTCACACTAATCAGACCATCCTGGACTCACATCGGTGTTTTGTTTTCAGAAATGTCTGTTTTCAGTATGGTTTACCCAGCCAGTGGCTGAGCCCCTGGCTAAAATCAACAGCTTTGTACATTTCTAAAAATGGTCGGTTTTGAGTGGAAAAATTTTATCTGTTCACTTTGTGTTTTGAAGCCTTTCCAGCTGCGGGCTCTCCGCCAATCCACAGCACTAGGGTAACATTCTTGTCAGGAGAAATATGGAAAAGCTGGGTAATAGGAAATGTGTAGATCCACACAGATTCTAGTGCTTTCTCTTACACAAATATGAGGAAAATTAGAGTTTCTCCCAAAGTTTAAGGTCTGAAGGACATTGCGGGAAGGAAATATTAGGAGGATCCATACAAGTCAAACCACACAGAACCCCCCCGGATGACTAGTTTTCAGAAATGTCTGTGCATAGTAGGTTTCCATGGGTGGCGGCTGAGCCCCGGCCCTAAATTGACTGCTGCCCAGATTGCAAAAAAGGAGGTTTTTGAGTGGAAAAAAGTGACCTTTCAATGTTGTGTTTTGGTGACTTTCCTAATTGAGTGCTAGGCCCTCCCACACACCTAATGGTACTGTTTTGGGACTATTGAATGCTATGTAGGAGGAAAGTTGTGGATCCCTGCATATGTCAGAACCTTCTTTCACAGAGGAAGTGTGTGTGTGCCAACTATTGAGGTTTGAAGGGCATTGTGGGTAAGAAAACATAATGAGATCCATGCAAAGCAGACCACCTTGTATTCCCCTGGATGTCTAGTTTTCAGAAAGGTATGGGTTTGGTATGTTTCCCTGGGTGGTGGGTGAGTCTAAGCCCAAAATCCACAGTTACCCATATTGTAAAAAAAAGGGCTGGTTTTGAGTGGAAGAATTTGATCAGTCCATGTTGTGTTTTGGGTCTTTCGCTTCATAGACACTAGGCCCACACATACAAGTACGGTGTTATGTTTATTAGGACAAGTTTGGAACCGCTGGTTGGTAAAAAAATTATTTTTTAGGAATTTAGGAACATTCTTTCATAGAATTATGTATTTTTAGCTACAGTTTGAGGCTTGCAAGGGCATTTGAATGAAAAAACGTAAAGAGATTCATGAACGACACACCATCCAGAACTCTCCTGGGTGTCTGGGTTTGGTAATTTTCCCTGGGTGGCGGCTGTGCCTGGGTCCAAAATCCACAGTTACCCATAACACCAAATTGGGGACATTTTCTATAATTAATTTGTTGTTTCCATGTCACATTTCAGAGTGTTTTCTGTCACAGGTGCTAGGCCCACACACTAGTCGGTACAGTTTTTTACTGGGAGGAGTATGAGAACACTGAGTGCAAGGAATGTGGTAGATCTGCACAGCTTGTGGAACATTCTCTCACAGAAATCTAAGGAAAAGGGGTGTGTTTTAGTCAATGTTTGATGTTTGCTAGACCTCCTGGGCAAAACAATATCATGAGATCCACAAAGGTCACACCATCCTGTACTTCCCAAGGTGTCTACTTTACAGAAATGTTTTGATTTGGTGGATTTCCTGTGGTGTTGGTGGTTTCCTATTGATAAGTTTCCTGTTAGTATATGTCCTGTGGTGGCAGCTGAGTTGGGGTCCCTAATTTTGCAACCACTTATGTTGTAAAAACAATGTGTTGATTTTGCGGGGTAAATGTGATGTCTCCAAGTTGTGTTTTGGGACAGTTTGTGTTGGGACCACTAGGCCCAGCTCACAAGTGGGGAATCCTTTTTTTAATTGTTTTTTTTGCTGACAAGGGGAAACACAAAGTAGCAAAACAATTGTCATTACCAATTGGATGTCTCTGCAATTTTCCCTTCCAAATCTAAGTGAATGTGCAAGAAATCCATTTTCCAGAATCCCCTCTAAATCACATGAAAGTATGTGTAATCCCAAATGCAGAGATGAACTAATAACTAATGTTTCTGAACTCGGGCATATTTAAATGGAATGACGCATCCCTGCGCTAAAGCAGTGATGTTTCAAAATCCATTGCGTTGCATCAAGACAGGTTACATTGTAATGGATGCATTGCATTTACAATACGGCGCAACATGGCGTACGGTCCCAAGGGTGCGTCAGAAATTCTGACACATCAGTGGGAAGGATGCCACTACACATCAAGGCCAAAAGTGGGGCATTGCTGAAGTTGGGATTAAAACAAGTGCAGCTTCAGCAATGCTTCGAAAAACATAGGCAATGCATCAATTCTGACTGACGCAAATTGCCTAATGTGTGGGCACCATGTAATGGAGTGTAAAATGGTGGAAAAGTCACCATGTTCTCTATTACATTGGTCCTGGATGTAATGCAGAAAAGTATGAAGTATGGCTATGTGTCACATTACAGTGGGCATAGTCTACTTATGTGTACAGTATGTAAAGACCTAAGCATGTGTGACATATTGAGTGTCACTTGAATGTGAGTGGATATCAGTATGTGTTGTAATGTGAAGTGGCAATTTATGAGTTACCTACCTTATATTACCTCTTTTGCTTGGGAGTATGCTTGGCTGGACTTGTGGACCCATTCCTCTGTGGATATGTGACAATCCTGGCCTGTCTCTTACATGGAGTACACAGTGTTACATTCCATTGCTACAGTGGATGTCATTATCTCAGATGCCATGGTTCCAGGTTGCTCAAGGTGTCCTACAACATGATTGTTAAATGTGTAGGCCTACTACTAGTTGAGGAAATTTGATTTTATAACTTATTACAGTGTGTCAAGTGACTTCAGCTGGTCAGATTCCCATTACACAGCCATGCGTCATTTCCAATGCCTGGGTTTCAAAGGCGTAGGAATTTTGATGCATTACAGGCTGAAAGCAACGCATCGTAAAGATGCGTCGCACATTGCCAAACTCATAAATATTGCTGCGTCAGTTGTGACTGAGAACTCATGAGGGAACGCATACCCTGCATACATTACAGTATAAACTGCGTGGCGGAGCTGGCTCTAATGCAGGCCTACAAAAGCTGACACATTGGGCCTAATTTGTTGTTTTGTAAATATGGAAAGAAGAATGTGCCACCAGAGCAGCAAAAAAAATGATGCAGTTGAGGCACAAGCTCCTTGTAAATATGCCCCTAAGTATCTTGTGCACATTTCAGAAATGAATAGGTTTCCTACACACCCATTTTTCATTCATTATATTTTACCATATGAAATGCTATATCGTTAGTCACAATGAAAATTCATTGTAAGCTGCAGCTCAGTTTTGGCTTTCGGTATCATGGGTATTTGGAGAACCTACAACCTCTGCATATCTCAGCCACCAGAAGCAGCTATCAGGCATAAAAGTATATTGCTTTTTACAGATAAAAATGTCATTGATTTTTTTTTTCCTATTAATTTTAATTATTTTTTATTTCAATTAATAGTTTATATAGGAAAACCTTGAGGAATTTACACAAATGGCCCTTGTTGAATTCAGAATTATGTCTACTTTACAGCAATACATACCTTTCCAGGATCACCCAAAGGTTTCACAACTGTTTCTACCACAAACTGCAAGTAGGTTGAAATCACACACATTAGCAAAAATTGACTACTTCTTAGAAAAATGCAAGAACTGTTGTAAAAAATGTTTTGATACAACTCTTCCTGTTCTTGAAAGCTGAGAAGATAGTGATCCTAGCTCATCAAAACGTTTGTTGATATTGTTTTTAGAAGAAATTTGAGTTCAAGCACAGCACTTTATTCCATCCCCTTCATTCCCCTTCCTGTCACAAAAACTGTAGCTATATTTTACCTACTTTCTCAGTTCCCTCCAAGGGAATCTACAAACTCTGAGTGCCTTTAGAGTCCCCAAGAAAAAAGGGTATAAATTTGGCATAGATACCTTTTGTGGGGAAAACGTAATTAAGGTTTAAGCTCTAGCTACCCCAACAATAAACAAGCATTTACAATGCATCGGGTCTCGCGTTTGCTCGTGTTAGAGCCGATCGCGTTGTAAACTCCTAACCCGACTTTTCACCTATCGGGCAAAAGTGCATTTATGCACGTAACCCTAAAAAGTGAAATCAAGTAGGTAAAGCGCTCGACTTCTGCCAAGCGAGATCGGGCTCGTAAATTAGTTTAAAAAAAAGTCCACCAGCCGGATGGAAAACAGCGAGCCTCGCATGTTTTCTGTACTTGGTCGCTGCGCTCGAGGAGGGCTAGCCACCGGAAAAGGCATGACCTATGCGTGCCTTCGACTAATGAAAGCAAGCCGATTTAATTAGGGAAGCCCACGAACCAATAAAAAGCACTGACGTGAAGTTGACAGGGCTCGGAGCCCTTTTCTAAATACTAAAGAGTCTCCCTGCTATAAGCATGCGCGAGCGCATGCAAAGCAGGCTCGACCCTAAAAAAAGGCTTAGCACCAGGAGAGGAAAGAAAATGCTGCCAAGTTGTTAACCGATACTCTAGCTAAGCGCCAGTGTTTGCTCGTGCTCAATATCTGCACCTCTTTCTAAACACCTCACCGCATGGTTGTGCTATGTGTCTATTTTTTAATAGAACTCCTCAGTGTTGACTTAATATACTTTAGGTAATCACATAGGTACAGATGTCACTGGAATCTGGCAGCAGTGGCAGTAGCTAGGCGGGTGCCAGCTGCAGTGAACTTCCGATAAATACTTTGTGCCCTGGCACATATATTTTTCACAAATGAAGTATTGCAATACTCTGCTGTCGAAACCTTCCTGTTTTTGCCATGTTTAACTGTGTTTTCTCACGGCACTTCTGAGCTACCGTGTTTGCTTTGGCTTTCTTTCCATTCCCACGTTTCTGGAGTCAGAAAATAAACATAACGTTCTGCTCATTTTGGGCCAGCTACCGACGACGATATAACGTGTTACGGCTGTCCAGCAGAGGGCAGTCTCACACCTACCAAGCATTGCTGAATGCAGCATCCTGATTCTGTATTGGAGAACGGATCCAAAAACAGCATTATTTGCATGAGGGTCAGACGCTCACGTATAAAAGTGCATACAAGTGCTAAACTGCACTGACGCCGCGTTTAGGACTGCAAACTTCGTAAAACGAACATGATGCAATATTGACTTTTTGTTCACTTTTTAACCACTTCGCTGCCAGGCCTTTTCCCCCTCCTGTGCCAGGCCTTTTTTTGCCTATTTGGGGCAGTTCGCGCTTAGGCCCGCATAACTTTTTGTCCACATAAGCTAACCAAGCCAAATTTGCGTCCTTTTTTTCCAACATCCTAGGGATTCTGGAGGTACCCAGACTTTGTGGGTTCCCCTGAAAGAGGCCAAGAAATTGTCCAAAATACAGGGAAAATTTTGTTTTTTTCAAAAAAATTGGAAAAAGTGGCTACAGAAGAAGGCTTGTGGTTTTTCCCCTAAAAATGGCATCAACAAAGGGTTTGCGGTGCTAAACTCAGCAGCTTCCCAGCTTTCAGGAACAGGCAGACTTGAATCCGAAAACCCAATTTTTCAACACAATTTGGGCATTTTACTGGGGCATACCCCATTTGTGCAATTTTTTGTGCTTTCAGCCTCCTTCCAGTCAGTGACAGGAATGGTCATGAAACCAATGCTGGATCCCAGAAACCTAAACATTTCTGAAAAGTAGACAAAATTCTGAATTCCTCAAGGGGTCATTTGTGTAGATCCTACAAGGGTTTCCTACAGAAAATAACAGCTGAAAAAGAAAAATATTGAAATTGAGGTGAAAAAAACATCAATTTTTCTCTACTTTTTACTCTGTAACTTTTCCCTGCAATGTCAGATTATCGAAAGCAATATACCGTTACGTCTGCTGGACTCCTCTGGTTGCGGGGATATATAGGGTTTGTAGGTTCATCAAGAACCCGAGGAACCCAGAGCCAATAAATGAGCTGCACCCTGCAGTGCGTTTTCATTCTATACCGGGTATACAGTAATTCATTTGCTGAAATATAAGGAGTAAAAAATAGCTATCAAGAAAACCTTTGCATTTCCAAAAAGGGCACAAGATAAGGTGTTGAGGAGCAGTGGTTATTTGCACATCTCTGAATTCCGGGGTGACCATAGTAGCACGTGAATTACATGGAATTTCTCAAATAGATGTCTTTTTTACACACACCCCTATATTTGGAAGGAATAAATGTAGAGAAAGACAAGGGGCAATAACACTTGTTTTGCCATTCTATGTTCCCCAAAGTCTCCCGATAAAAATGATACCTCACTTGTTTGGGTAGGCCTAGCGCCCGCGACAGGATATGCCCCAAAACACAACGTGGACACATCACAGAAAACAGAGCTGTTTTTAGCAAAGTGACTACCTGTAGATTTTGGCCTCTAGCTCAGCCGCCACCTAGGGAAACCTACAAACCTGTGCATTTCTGAAAACTAGAGACCTAGGGGAATCCAAGGAGGGGTGACTTGTGTGGCTCGGACCAGGTTCTGTTACCCAGAATCCTTTGCAAACCTCAAAATTTGGCTAAAAAAACACATGTTCCTCACATTTCTGTGGCAGAAAGTTCTGGAATCTGAGAGGAGCGACAAATTTCCTTCCACCCAGCATTCCCCCACGTCTCCCGATAAAAATGATACCTCACTTGTGTGGGTAGGCCTAGCGCCCGCGACAGGATATGCCCCAAAACACAACCTGGACACATCACAGAAAACAGAGCTGTTTTTAGCAAAGTGACTACCTGTAGATTTTGGCCTCTAGCTCAGCCGCCACCTAGGGAAACCTACCAAACCTGTGCATTTCTGAAAACTAGAGACCTAGGGGAATCCAAGGAGGGGTGACTTGTGTGGCTCGGACCAGGTTCGGTTACCCAGAATCCTTTGCAAACCTCAAAATTTGGCTAAAAAAACACATGTTCCTCACATTTCTGTGGCAGAAAGTTCTGGAATCTGAGAGGAGCCACAAATTTCCTTCCACCTAGCGTTCCCCCACGTCTCCCGATAAAAATGATACCTCACTTGTGTGGGTAGGCCTAGCGCCCGCGACAGGATATGCCCCAAAACACAACGTGGACATATCACAGAAAACAGAGCTGTTTTTAGCAAAGTGACTACCTGTAGATTTTGGCCTCTAGCTCAGCCGCCACCTAGGGAAACCTACCAAACCTGTGCATTTCTGAAAACTAGAGACCTAGGGGGATCCAAGGAGGGGTGACTTGCGGGGCTCGGACCAGGTTCTGTTACCCAGAATCCTTTGCAAACCTCAAAATTTGGCTAAAAAAACACATGTTCCTCAAATTTCTCTGGCAGAAAGTTCTGGAATCTGAGAGGAGCCACAAATTTCCTTCCACCCAGCGTTCCCCCACGTCTCCCGATAAAAATGATACCTCACTTGTGTGGGTAGGCCTAGCGCCCGCGACAGGATATGCCCCAAAACACAACGTGGACATATCACAGAAAACAGAGCTGTTTTTAGCAAAGTGACTACCTGTAGATTTTGGCCTCTAGCTCAACCGCCACCTAGGGAAACCTACCAAACCTATGCATTTCTGAAAACTAGAGACCTAGGGGGATCCAAGGAGGGGTGACTTGCGGGGCTCGGACCAGGTTCTGTTACCCAGAATCCTTTGCAAACCTCAAAATTTGGCTAAAAAAACACATGTTCCTCAAATTTCTGTGGCAGAAAGTTCTGGAATCTGAGAGGAGCCACAAATTTCCTTCCACCCAGCGTTCCCCCACGTCTCCCGATAAAAATGATACCTCACTTGTGTGGGTAGGCCTAGCGCCCGCGACAGGATATGCCCCAAAACACAACGTGGACATATCACAGAAAACAGAGCTGTTTTTAGCAAAGTGACTACCTGTAGATTTTGGCCTCTAGCTCAGCCGCCACCTAGGGAAACCTACCAAACCTATGCATTTCTGAAAACTAGAGACCTAGTGGAATCCAAGGAGGGGTGACTTGTGTGGCTCGGACCAGGTTCTGTTACCCAGAATCCTTTGCAAACCTCAAAATTTGGCTAAAAATACACATGTTACTCACATTTCTGTGGCAGAAAGTTCTGGAATCTGAGAGGAGCTACAAATTTCCTTCCACCCAGCGTTCCCCCAAGTCTCCCGATAAAAATGATACCTCACTTGCGTGGGTAGGCCTAGCGCCCGCGACAGGATATGCCCCAAAACACAACGTGGACATATCACAGAAAACAGAGCTGTTTTTAGCAAAGTGACTACCTGTAGATTTTGGCCTCTAGCTCAGCCGCCACCTAGGGAAACCTACCAAACCTATGCATTTCTGAAAACTAGAGACCTAGTGGAATCCAAGGAGGGGTGACTTGTGTGGCTCGGACCAGGTTCGGTTACCCAGAATCCTTTGCAAACCTCAAAATTTGGCTAAAAAAACACATGTTCCTCACATTTCTGTGGCAGAAAGTTCTGGAATCTGAGAGGAGCCACAAATTTCCTTCCACCTAGTGTTCCCCCACGTCTCCCGATAAAAATGATACCTCACTTGTGTGGGTAGGCCTAGCGCCCGCGACAGGATATGCCCCAAAACACAACGTGGACATATCACAGAAAACAGAGCTGTTTTTAGCAAAGTGACTACCTGTAGATTTTGGCCTCTAGCTCAGCCGCCACCTAGGGAAACCTACCAAACCTGTGCATTTCTGAAAACTAGAGACCTAGGGGGATCCAAGGAGGGGTGACTTGCGGGGCTCGGACCAGGTTCTGTTACCCAGAATCCTTTGCAAACCTCAAAATTTGGCTAAAAAAACACATGTTCCTCAAATTTCTCTGGCAGAAAGTTCTGGAATCTGAGAGGAGCCACAAATTTCCTTCCACCCAGCGTTCCCCCACGTCTCCCGATAAAAATGATACCTCACTTGTGTGGGTAGGCCTAGCGCCCGCGACAGGATATGCCCCAAAACACAACGTGGACATATCACAGAAAACAGAGCTGTTTTTAGCAAAGTGACTACCTGTAGATTTTGGCCTCTAGCTCAACCGCCACCTAGGGAAACCTACCAAACCTATGCATTTCTGAAAACTAGAGACCTAGGGGGATCCAAGGAGGGGTGACTTGCGGGGCTCGGACCAGGTTCTGTTACCCAGAATCCTTTGCAAACCTCAAAATTTGGCTAAAAAAACACATGTTCCTCAAATTTCTGTGGCAGAAAGTTCTGGAATCTGAGAGGAGCCACAAATTTCCTTCCACCCAGCGTTCCCCCACGTCTCCCGATAAAAATGATACCTCACTTGTGTGGGTAGGCCTAGCGCCCGCGACAGGATATGCCCCAAAACACAACGTGGACATATCACAGAAAACAGAGCTGTTTTTAGCAAAGTGACTACCTGTAGATTTTGGCCTCTAGCTCAGCCGCCACCTAGGGAAACCTACCAAACCTATGCATTTCTGAAAACTAGAGACCTAGTGGAATCCAAGGAGGGGTGACTTGTGTGGCTCGGACCAGGTTCTGTTACCCAGAATCCTTTGCAAACCTCAAAATTTGGCTAAAAATACACATGTTACTCACATTTCTGTGGCAGAAAGTTCTGGAATCTGAGAGGAGCTACAAATTTCCTTCCACCCAGCGTTCCCCCAAGTCTCCCGATAAAAATGATACCTCACTTGCGTGGGTAGGCCTAGCGCCGGCGACAGGAAACACCCCAAAGCGCAACGTGGACACATCCTAAATTTTGGAAAAAAACAGAGGTGTTTTTTGCGAAGTGCCTACCTGTAGATTTTGGCCTCTAGCTCAGCCGGCACCTAGGGAAACCTACCAAACCTGTGCATTTCTGAAAACTAGAGACCTAGGGGAATCCAAGGAGGGGTGACTTGCGGGGCTCGGACCAGGTTCTGTTACCCAGAATCCTTTGCAAACCTCAAAATTTGGCTAAAAATACACATGTTACTCACATTTCTGTGGCAGAAAGTTCTGGAATCTGAGAGGAGCCACAAATTTCCTTCTACCCAGCGTTCCCCCAAGTCTCCCGATAAAAATGATACATCACTTGTGTGGGTAGGACTAGCGCCCACGAAAGGAAAGGGCCCAAAACACAACGTGGACACATCACATTTTTTTATAAAAAGCAGTGCCTACCTGTGGATTTTGGCCTGTAGCTCAGCCGACACCTGAGGAAACCTAGCAAACCAGTGCATTTTTGAAAACTAGAAACCCAGGGGAATCCAAGATGGGGTGACTTGCGGGGCTCAGACCAGGTTATGTTACCCAGAATCCTTTGCAAACATCAAAATTTGGCCCAAAAAACACTTTTTCCTCTCATTTCGGTGACAGAAAGTTCTGGAATCTGAGAGGAGCCACAAATTTCCTTCCACCCAGCATTCCCCTAAGTCTCTCGATAAAAATGGTACATCACTTCTGTGGGTAGGCCTAGCGCCCACAAAAGGAAATGGCCTAAAACACAACGTGGACACAACATATTTTTTCACAGAAAAGAGGCCTGTAGCTCAGCCGGCCCCAGGGGGGGGGGGCAGAAATGGCCTAAAATAAATTTGCCCCCCCAACCCCCACCCTCCCCCGCCGGGAGCGACCCTTGCCTACGGGGTCGCTCCCCCTGCGTGACATTGGCACCAAAAAACAAATCCCCGGTGCCTAGTGGTTTCTGCCCCCTTGGGGGCAGGTTGACCTAAACTCAGCCAATCTGCCCCCAAGGGGGGCAGAAATGGCCTAAATACAATTTGTCCCCCAGGGGAGCGACTTTTGCCTGATGGGTCGCTCCCCATCTCTAAAAAAAAAAAAACAAAGAAAAAAAAGAAAAATTCCCCTGGCGCCTAGAGGTTTCTGCCCCCCCCTCCCCCCGGGGGCAGATCGGCCTAATAATAGGCCGATCTGCCCCCCGGGGGGGCAGAAATGGCCTAAAATAAATTTGCCCCCCCAACACCCACCCCCCCCCCGGGAGCGACCCTTGCCTACGGGGTCGCTCCCCCTGCGTCACATTGGCGCCAAAAAACAAATCCCCGGTGCCTAGTGGTTTCTGCCCCCTTGGGGGCAGATTGACCTAAAATTGGCCAATCTGCCCCCAGGGGGGCAGAAATGGTCTAAATACAATTTGCCCCCCCAGGGGAGCGACCCTTGCCTGATGGGTCGCTCCCCATCTCTAAAAAAAAGAAACAACAAAAAAAAAACACACAAAAAAAAATTTGCCCTGGCGCCTAGAGTGTTCTGCCCCCCCCCCGGGGGCAGTTCGGCCTAATAATAGGCCGATCTGTCCCCCGGGGGGGCAGAAATGGCCTAAAATAAATTTGCCCCCCCAACCCCCACCCCCCGCCCCCCGGGAGCGACCCTTGCCTACGGGGTCGCTCCCCCTGCGTGACATTGGCGCCAAAAAACAAATCCCCGGTGCCTAGTGGTTTCTGCCCCCTTGGGGGCAGATTGACCTAAAATCGGCCAATCTGCCCCCAGGGGGGCAGAAATGGTCTAAATACAATTTGCCCCCCAGGGGAGCGACCCTTGCCTGATGGGTCGCTCCCCATCTCTAAAAAAAAGAAAGAACATAATAGGCCGATCTGCCCCCAGGGGGGGCAGAAATGGCCTAAAATAAATTGCCCTCCCCCCCAGGGAGCGACCCTTGCCTAAGGGGTCGCTCCCCACCCAAAAAAAAAAAAATGAAACAAAAAAAAATGGTCCCTGGTGCCTAGAGGTTTCTGCCCCCCCTGGGGGCAGATCGGCCTAGTAAGGCCGATCTGCCCCCAGGGGGGGCAGAAAAGGCCTTTTAAAAAAAATGCCCCCCCTGGGAGCGACCCTTGCCCAAGGGGTCGCTCCCTTTGCTCAATTTCAATGAAAAAAAAAAAAATCCCTGGTGTCTAGTGCGGTTTCAAAAGCCGGATTGCAAGCAATCCGGCTTTTGAAACCCTCGGAGGGACTTCAAAGGGAAGGAAATACTTTTCCTTCCCTTTGAAGCCCCTCCGGGCCTCCCAAGTGATTGAAAAAGAAATGCTTTTGCATTTCTTTTTCAATCGCGCTGGAAGCAGAGCTTCCAGCGCGACTAGGGAGGCCCCTGTGACAAATCAGCGCGCGCTCACGCGCTGACGTCACAGGGGGGGGTGGGGGGGGTCGGGGGTGGAAGGGGAAGGGATTCCCCGGTCAGCCCTGACCTGGGGAGGTGGGGGGGCGTCCCTCGGGAGGAGCGCTAGCGCTTCTCCCGAGGGAAGCATTCAGGACGTAATGGTTACGTCCATGGCGCCACACGGGCGCTGCCATGGACGTAACCATTACGTCCGTGGCGGGGAAGGGGTTAAACGCTCATTCGGTGTAGCCTCTCAATGAGCGTCGATTCACCAAAATGCCAGGGGTAGTACTAACACCCTACACCCGTTGACCTTAATGATGTCAAAGGAAGTGATTTCACATGACCTTAATCCTCATGACATCACAATAATTGCACTCACTTTTACCCTAACTCACTCTTTCTCACTCTTGCGTCACACTTACTCTTACCCACCTATACATTCTCACTACTCACCTTCGCGCACTGTTCCAAATACTAACATACATGCTCACACAGACACCCCCCTCACCCAAACTCTCTCTCACTCACATGCACGCATATAAAATATACTGAAAAGTATTTCAAGTCACTTACCTAAGATGCCATTGGAGGTACTGTTCCAGATCCTGCTGTTCCACTTTTTTATTACATTAAAAGTGAATGATAGATTATTAATCTCTATTAATGTAACACAAAATGAGCAGAAAAGGTGGGAGGAGCATGACGCTGGTAATGTGAGCTATCTCTGTGTTCTTGGCGATAATCTTGCCACCTCTGCGGCAGGGGTCGCAAAGACAGTGCCAGGAGTTGCAAAAGTCAAGCCAGGGGTCGCAGCTGCAACTCCTAAAATAGGTCCATGAGCCCCTCCCTCTTTAACCAATCTTTAATATGACTTCGTGCCGTTTGCTAATGACAGCAGGAGACTGCAACATTCTTGCCACCATTTCAGAAGAGGAAAGTGGAACATTTAAAAAAATAATCAGGAAAATATATTTCTCTGATTGACATCTGGTGGAGCAGAGGCAATTTAAGGTGGGTGACAGCAAAAATTAAGCCTTTTTTGGCTTCAAAAATCTGGAGTCTCCCATCTGTATTGGCTCTATTGGGTATTACGTGACTTGTTCCCTAGACCAGGGACTGAGCCCAGGCCTGGGGGAAAGTTTTTAAGTGGCTACCTTCATCTACTTATCTGACACCCTCCCTCCCCAGTCCAACCCTCCACAAGGAAGTATGGTCAGTTGAACTTTTAACAAGCATTGGCAATGCCAATAAGTCTTGCTTTAATGTAATGTTGTATGGTAATGAGAAGCATTACAAGTAGATATCACAAGAATGGATATGTATTTGTGTGGCAGCAGCAAACTGTATAATAATGTTGGCGTAGGTTAAAAGGTCAAGTAACAGTTACACTGTCAAGCCAGGCCTAAACATCCCTGTAGGTAAACCGTACGTGCCAATATTTTAGAAAGGGAAAGTGGGAGAATTTTTAAAAACAATCCAGAGAATATATTTCTCCCATTGACATCTATTGGAACAGAGGCAATTTGAGGTGTGAGGCAGCCAAAATTAAGATCTTTTTGGCTTCAAAACTCAGGAGCATCCTGCCTAAATCAAGTGTATTGGCATGTATGGTTTATGACTTCCTACTTCTATCTGTGCTGCTGGTAGAGAAAAAAATCACCATAAATTATCAAGTTATTTAAAAAACTTCAATAGCATTACAGTGTAATGTGTGTGCCCCTGAAAGTCCAAGCTCAGGCAGCTAGTTAAATTAACACAAAATTCACACCTGTGTGGAGGGCAAGGACTTTCTTGTAGCAGCACACAACTTCTGCCTAACCAAAACATACTCCTTGCTCCCAACATATCGGTGGAGCAAAAGTCACTATCTTGTGATGCTTACAGAATTTTCTGGCAACAGATTCGCTGTCATGCCAGTCCATCAAAAGGAAACAGCAAAAATCTATCCACATGTATAGAAAAAGCCAGCGTGCTACCTGAAAATATCCCATGTATCCTTCGGATACACTTATTATCGGGCTAGGAGACGATGAGGTATGTCCCTTACAACATACTTTCTATTGGTCTAAATGCCATCACGGCTTTCAGTTTGCGCACCCATATGCTGAGAGCTGAGGCTTAACTTCTTCATTCTAGGGATCACTCGGTATCCGAAAATAACAGCCTCTGAAAACAAGTATTGGCAAAGCCAATAGGGTTGGGTTCAATACGACAATGCAGCAAAACAAAGGCCTGAACAAATTAGATTTTCATGAGATAGCAGACCTACTATACTCCCTTTGCAATTGCTTGTATGGGCTTGATTTAGAATTGCAGAGTACTGGTTAGGTAATATATATGCAAGCAAACTTAACGTTACCGTGAGGTAACACTGTGCCAGTAGCGTACAATTAAGAGTTGACCCCCAAAGAATGGGGAATTACTGTGTGGAACCGAACTCCCCAGTCATAAAACCACATATAATTGTCATTTCCTTGTGCTGTAACACATACATTTACCACCTGGTAGTAAATGTCTGCGGAGTCCTGTGTGTGGGGTGAGGGTGGGGGTGGATAGAGAGCTTGTGGGGTAGGGAAGGGGCAAATAAGATCTGGCAGTGGGAAGCATTGAATGGGAAATGATGGTTGACTGCTGCAGGCAAATCATCATGGAATTGTACAGAGCGGAATTCCACCAAGTAAAATTGTGTCTTCTATTCCAAAACCTAGAAACACCATCTGTGGTTATTCCAAGAGTATGAGTAATAGCATGGCCATGAATAGAAGAGCAAGAGGATCAGGAGGAACAGGACAATATGATCCGGACCAGGAGGGTCATTACATTTTTGGCCAGAAGGACTAGAGTCAGCAGTACTATGGGCAGTAGGACCTGTAAAATAAGAACAAGGAGGGTCAGGAAAACAAGGCTCAAGAGGATGAGGGCGAAAGTATCAGGACTAGAAAAACCAGGACAAGGTGATCAGGATTGGAAGATCGAGGATTGAGAGCCATCAATGCCAGCGTCAGAAATGTCAGAGGACAAGGAGAAACAAGCAGACCAGAACCAAGAGGAATAGAAAGGCCAGAGCGCAGTCTAAGAGAAATACCGGGATCGGGAAGGAGGATGAAAACCAAGCAAAGGAATTGGAAGCATTGGGCCAGGAGGAGGAGGCAGAGGAAAAGGACCACTAAGAGAAGGAAGGCAGTGCAGCTTCAGGCCACATGGATGAGATGGCCTCAGTTAGCAATGTCACAACTATTGTAAACAGTAGTTTCCCTTTTAGGCCATCCTCCTTTTTACTGACAACTTTTATCAGCCCATTTGAATCACTGAGTAAAGTGAAACATTGCGTTAGGTGAAGCTGGGGAACTCCACTTTCCTTCACAGAGTGTGAATTTCATTAACTTCTCCCAACTTTGCTGGCATAGTGTTTCGCCTCACTCACCCCTCCTTTTATTACCATATCCAAACCCATAGCCAAATGTACTCATTTTGTCCTGCAACCTCCAGACCTGGGGCCTTATTTTGATTTCAGTGGATCTTGTGTTTGTGGGCAAATCACTGTTCCTCAATGTGCATCAAATTTTAAACATGTTTAATTTACACTACATGTACCGACTAAATGTACAGTGTGCTGTTTAGTAACACCCCACAAATATGCTGTTATCTTCCACCTCCTCAGATTCAGTTTTTTTGTAATCTGGTTTCAGAGTCTAAAACTATTTCTATAACTTAATCCAAACTTTTACACAACTTTTAAACTCTAAAAGAAATGCTAACAGGGACTTACACAAGGCCCTAGCAGGACTTTTAAAAATGTAGAAAAATAGCTCAAAATGCAAAAATCAGTTTCTGATGACAATATTTGGAATTTAGTCATGTGATCAGGTATTGGCTGAGTAGTCCAGCAAATGCAAAGTCTTAGATCCCACCGCTGATCCACCAATGTAGGAAGTTGGCTCTGTATATACTATTTCAAAGTAAGAAATAGCGTGCACAGAGTCCAAGGGTTCCCCTTAGAGGTAAGATAGTGGCAAAATTAGATCATTCTAATGCTCTATTTTGTGGTAGTGTGGTCGAGCAATAGGCTTATCAGAGGGTAGTGTTAAGCATTTGTTGTACACACACAGGCAATAAATGAGGGACACACACTCAAAGACTTACCCCAGGCCAATAGGTTTTTCTATTGAAAAATATATTTTCTTAGTTTATTTGAAGAACCACAGGTTCAGGATTTACATTAAACACTTTAAATGGAAGGTACTTCACTTAGATACTTTAGGAACTTTGAATGAAAACAATATAATGTACAGTCTTTGTAAAAATGGCAATAAGCTATTTTCAAAGTGGACACAGTGCAAAAATCAACAGTTCCTGGGGTAGGTAAGTAAAAGGTTAGGTTAGGAGGTAAGTAAAACACTTACAAGTCTCAGTCCTGGGGCATAGGCAGCCCACCGTTGGGGGTTCAAGGCAACCCCAAAGTTGCCACACCAGCAGCTCAGGGCCGGTCAGGTGCAGAGGTCAAAGAGTTGCCCAAAACACATAGGCGCCTATGGAAAACAGGGGTGCTCCGGTTCCAGTCTGCCAGCAGGTAAGTACCTGCGTCCTCGGGGGGCAGACCAGGGGGCTTTTGTAGAGCACTGGGGGGTACACAAGTAGGCACACAAAACACACCCTCAGCGGCACAGGAGCAGCCGGGTGCCGTGTGCAAAGCAGGCGTCTGGTTTCAGGTAGGAAACAATGGAGGGACCTGGGGATCACTCTAGTGGTGCAGGCAGGCACAGGGGGGGCTTCTCGGGACAGCCACCACCTGGGCAAGGCAGAGGGTCATCTGGGGGTCACTCCTGCGCTGAGGTTTGGTTCCTTCAGGTCCTGGGGGCTGCGGGTGCAGTGTTGGTTCCAGGCGTGGGGTCCCTCATTACAGGCAGTCGCGGTCAGGGGGAGCCTCTGGATTCTCTCTGCAGGCGTCGCTGTGGGGGCTCAGGCGGGTTCGTCTCTGGTTAAACACGGTTTAGCAGTCGCCAGGGAGTCCTCCCTGAGGTGTTTGTTCTCTGGATCTCGAGCCGGGGGCGTCGGGTGCAGAGTGTGAAGTCTCACACTTCCGGCGGGAAACGTGCAGTCTTTGAAAGTTGCTTCTTTGATGCAAAAGAAGTAGCTGGTTTTGAACAGGGCCGCTGTTCATGGGAGTTTCTTGGTCTTTTAGTCCAGGGCAGTCCTCTGAGGCTTCAGAGGTCGCTGGTCCCTGTCGGATGCGTCGTTGGAGCAGGGTTTAGAAGTTGGAGACAGGCCGGTAGGGCTGGGGCCAAAGCAGTTGTCGTCTTCCTCCTTCTCTGCAGGTTTGTAGGTCAGCAGTCCTTCTTGTTTCTTCAGGTTGCAGGAATCTGTTTTCCTGGGATCTGGGGAGCACATAAATACTGAATTTAGGGGTGTGTTTAGGTCTGGGAGGGCAGTAGCCAATGGCTACTGTCCCTGAGGGTGGCTACACCCTCTTTGTGCCTCCTCTCTGTGGGGAGGGGGGCATATCCCTAATCCTATTGGGGGAATCTTCCAAACTCAAGATGGAGGATTTATTAAGGCAGGGGTCACCTCAGCTCAGGACACCTTAGGGGCTGTCCTGACTGGTGGGTGACTCCTCCTTGTTTTTCTCATTATCTCCTCCAGCCTTGCCGCCAAAAGTGGGGGCAGTGGTCGGGGGTGCGGGCATCTCCAGTAGCTGGGATGCCCTGGGGCGCTGTAACAAAAGGGGTGAGCCTTTGAGGCTCACCACCAGGTTTTACAGTTCCTGCAGGGGGAGGTGAGAAGCACCTCCACCCAGTACAGGCTTTGTTCCTGGCCACAGAGTGACAAAGGCACTCTCCCCATGTGGCCAGCGACATGTCTGGTGTGTGGCAGGCTGGCAGGAACTGGTCAGCCTACACTAGAAGTCGGTGGTATTCAGGGGGCATCTCTAAGATGACCTCTGGGTGTATGTTACAATAAATTGCACACTGGCATCAGTGTGCATTTATTGTGCTGAGAAGTTTGATAGCAAACTTCCCAGTTTTCCGTGTAACTGCTAGAGGGGTGACTTACCTATGCCACATGCAGTGTGAGGTTGGCATGGCACTCTGAGGGGAGTGCCTTGTCGACTTAGTCATCTTCTCCCCACCAGCACACACAAGCTGTGAGGCAGTGTGCGTGTGCTGAGTGAGGGGTCCCCAGGGTGGCATAAGACATGCTGCAGCCCTTAGAGATCTTCCCCGGCATCAGGGCCCTTGTACCAGGGGTACCAGTTACAAGGGACATACCTGAGTGCCAGGGTTGTGCCAATTGTGGAGACAAAGGTACAGTTTAGGGAAAGAACACTGGTGCTGGGGCCTGGTTAGCAGGGTCCCAGCACACTTTCAAATCATAACTTAGCATCAGCAAAGGCAAAAAGTTAGGGGGTAACCATGCCAAGGAGGCATTTCCCTACACACTCCCCCCCCCCCAAACGAAAGAGGATGAGACTGACCTTTCCCCAGAGAGTCTTCATTTTCTAAATGGAAGAATCTGGAAAGACCATCTGCATTGGCATGGGCAGTCCCAGGTCTGTGTTCCACTATAAAGTCCATTCCCTGTAGGGATATGGACCACCTCAAAAGTTTGGGGTTTTCTCCTTTCATTTGCATTAGCCATCTTAGAGGTCTGTGGTCAGTTTGAACTATGAAGTGAGTACCAAAAAGGTATGGTCTCAACTTCTTCAGGGACCAGACCACAGCAAAGGCCTCCCTCTCAATGGCACTCCAACGCTGCTCCCTGGGGAGTAACCTCCTGCAAATAAAAGCAACAGGCTGGTCCAAGCCATCATTATTTGTCTGGGACAGGACTGCTCCTATCCCGTGTTCAGAGGCATCTGTCTGCACAATGAACTGCTTAGAGTAGTCTGGAGCTTTCAAACCTGGTGCTGTGCACATTGCTTGCTTCAGGGTGTCAAAGGCCTTTTGACAGTCCAAAGTCCAGTTAACTTTCTTGGGCATTTTCTTGGAGGTAAGTTCTGTGAGGGGGTCACTATTGATCCATAATCCTTCACAAACCTCCTATAGTAACCAGTCAAGCCAAGGAATGCCCTGACTTGAATCTGGGTTTTTGGAGCTACCCAGTCCAGAATAGCCTGGATCTTGGATTGGAGTGGCTGAACTTGGACTCCACCTACAAGGTGTCCCAAGTAAACCACAGTACCCTGCCCTATCTGACATTTAGATGCCTTGATAGTGAGGCATGCTGCTTGCAGGGCATGCAAAACCTTCTTCAAGTGGACCAGGTGATCCTGCCAGTTGGAGCTAAATACAGCAATATCATCAATATAAGTTTCACTAAAGGACTCCAAGCCAGCAAGGACTTGATTCACCAACCTTTGGAAGGTGGCAGGGGCATTCTTTAAGCCAAATGGCATCACAGTAAACTGGTAGTGACCATCAGGTGTAGAGAATGCTGTTTTCTCTTTTGCTCCTGGTGCCATTTTTATTTGCCAGTACCCTGCTGTCAAGTCAAAGGTGCTCAGGTATTTGGCAGCACCCAATTTAGCAATCAGCTCATCTGCCCTTGGAATAGGGTGAGCATCTGTCTTGGTGACAGAATTAAGCCCTCTGTAGTCCACACAGAACCTCATCTCTCTCTTGCCATCTTTTGTGTGAGGTTTGGGGACCAAGACCACTGGGCTAGCCCAGGGAGTGTCAGAGTGCTCAATCACTCCCAACTCCAGCATCTTGTGGACTTCCACTTTGATGCTTTCCTTAACTCGGTCAGACTGTCTGAAGATTTTGTTTTTGACAGGCCTGCTGTCTCCTGTGTCCACATTGTGGGTACACAGGTGTGTCTGACCAGGGGTCAGGGAAAAGAGCTCAGCAAACTGCTGGAGGACTTGCCTGCAGTCAGCTTGCTGTTGGCCAGAGAGGGTGTCTGAATAGATCACTCCATCTACTGTGCCATCTTTAGGGTCAGTGGAGAGGAGATCAGGGAGAGGTTCACTCTCTGCTTCCTGGTCCTCATCTGTAACCATTAACATGTTTACATCTGCCCTGTCATGGAAGAGTTTCAGGCGGTTAACATGGATCACCCTCTTGGGGCTCCTGCTAGTGCCTCGGTCCACCAGGTAGGTGACCTGACTCTTTTTCTCTAGTACTGGGAAAGGCCACTCCATTTGTCCTGAAGTTCCTTGGGAGCCACAGGCTCCAGAACCCAGACTTTCTGCCCTGGGTGAAACTCAACCATAGCAGCCTTTAGGTCATACCACACCTTCTGGAGTTGTTGGCTGGCCTCAAGGTTTTTACTTGCCTTTTCCATGTTCTCTGCCATCCTTGAACGTAGGCCTAGTACATAGTCCACTATATCTTGCTTAGGCTCATGGGGAGGTCTCTCACAGCCTTCTTTCACAAGGGCTAGTGGTCCCCTAACAGGGTGGCCAAACACAAGTTCAAAGGGGGAAACCCTACACCCTTCTGAGGCATCTCTCTGTAGGCGAAAAGCAGGCATGGCAAGAGGACATCCCATCTCCTTTTTAGTTTTTCAGGGAGCCCCATGATCATGCCCTTCAATGTCTTGTTAAATCTCTCAACAAGACATTGGTTTGTGGATGGTATGGTGTGGTGAATTTGTAAGTCACCCCACACTCATTCCACATATGTTTCAGGTAAGCTGACATGAAGTTGGTACCTCTGTCAGAAACCACCTACTTAGGAAATCCCACTCTGGTAAAAATACCAATGGGTGCTTTGGCTACTGCAGGGGCAGTAGTGGACCTAATGGGAATTGCTTCAGAGTACCTAGTAGCATGATCCACTACTACTAGGATATACTGATTCCCTGATGCTGTGGGAGGTTCAAGTGGACCCACTATATCCACTCCTACTCTTTCAAAGGGGACCCCCAATACTGGAAGTGGAATGAAGGGGGGCCTTTGGATGGCCACCTGTCTTACCACTGGCTTGACAGGTGGCACAGGAGGCACACAACTCCTTTACCTTCTGGGACATATTGGGCCATTAGAAATGGTTGACTAACCTCTCCCATGTCTTGGTTTGTCCCAAATGTCCAGCAAGGGCAATGTCATGGGCTAAGGTTGGAATTAACTCCCTAAACTCCTGAGGCACTACCACTCTCCTAGTGGCACCAGGTTTGGGATCTCTTGCCTCAGTGTAAAGGAGTCCATCTTCCCAATAGACCCTGTGTGTTCCACTGACAATTCCTTTTTCTTGTTCAGCAGCTTGCTGTCTTAGGCCTTCGAGAGACGGACATGTTTCTTGCCCCTTGCACAGCTGTTCCCTTGAGGGTCCCCATGGGCCCAAGAGCTCAACCTGGTAAGGTTCTAACTCCATGGGCTCAGTTCCCTCACGGGATAGAACTTCTTTCTGAGAAGAGAGGTTCTGTTTCTTTTTCTGTGCTGAAGCTGGTTCCCCAGTATTCTTTCCTTTTCTCTTGGAGGGTTGGGCCATTATTCCAGACTCCAACACCTCTTTTTCACCCTGAGCTCTGTACTGTGCCCTAGTCTTGACACACACCAGTTCAGGGATACCCAGCATGGCTGCATGGGTTTTAAGTTCTACCTCAGCCCATGCTGAGGACTCCAGATCATTTCCAAGCAGACATTCTACTGGTATAGCAGAAGTGACCACCACCTGTTTCAGGCCAGTGACCCCTCCCCATTCTAAAGTTACTATAGCCATGGGATGTACTTTAGTCTGATTGTCAGCATTGGAGACTGGATAAGTTTGTCCATTCAGGTATTGTCCTAGGGAAACCAGTTTGTCTGTCACCATAGTGACACTGGCACCTGTATCCCTCATGGCCTCTACTCTAGTCCCATTAATAAAGAGCTGCTGTCTGTATTTTTGCATGTTAGGTGGCCAGGCAGCTAGTATGGCTAAGTCCACCCCACCCTCAGAGACTAATGTAGCTTCAGTGTGGACCCTGATTTGCTCTGGTCACACTGTTGATCCCACCTGGAGACTGGCTATTCCAGAGCTAACTGGAGTAGTAGTTGAAGTGGAACCTTTCTTGGGACAGGCCTTGTCTCCAGTTTGGTGTCCATGCTGACTACAGCTGCAACACCAGGCCTTTTTGGGATCAAAGTTTTTACCCTTGTACCCAAATGAGGATTGTGAAGAGGCTTTGGACCCACCCTCCTGTGCAGGTTTTTGGGGCCCTGTAGAAGACTCTTTACTTTTTCCCTTGGATGGCTCAACACTCTTCCCCTGGGGAGGCTTTGTGACCCCTTTCTTTTGGGCACCCCCTGTGGATGTCTTGGTCACCCTTGTCTTGACCCAGTGGTCTGCCTTCTTTCACAATTCTTGGGGAGAAATTGGACCTAGGTCTACCAGATGCTGATGCAGCTTATCATTGAAACAATTACTTAAAAAGGTGTTCCTTCATAAACAAATTATACAGCCCTTCATAATCATTTACACCACTTCCATTAATCCAACCATCTAGTGTTTTGACTGAGAAGTCAACAAAATCAACCCAGGTCTGGCTCGAGGATTTTTGGGCCCCCCTGAACCTAATCCTATACTCCTCAGTTGAGAATCCAAAGCCCTCAATTGGGGTAGCCTTCATGAGGTTATAGGATTCTGCATCTTTACCAGAGAGTGTGAGGAGTCTATCCCTACACTTTCCAGTGAACATTTCCCAAAGGAGAGCACCCCAGTGAGATCTGTTTACTTTTCTGGTTGCACAAGCCCTCTCAAAAGCTGTGAACCATTTGGTGATGTCATCACCATCTTCACATTTTGTTACAATCCCTTTGTTTTTTTTTAGCATGTCAGTATTTTCTCTGACCCTATTTAAGGTGCTGCCACCATTGATGGGAGCTAAACCCATCTCTTGTCTTTCCCTCTCTATGGCTAGGAGCTGTCTCTCCAAAGCCAATCTTTTGGCCATCCTGGCTAACAGGAGGTCATCTTCATTGAGGCTGCCCTCAATGCTTCCAGAGTTAATGGACTCCGCTGTGGGAGGACCATTATCTCTGACTATCACTTGTGGAGTCAGGGTTTGAGGGACCCTGGCCTCCCTAACTAGGACAGGAGGGAGGGAATTTATCCTCCAAGTCACTAGTTTCCCCCTCTGTAAGGTTATCTTCAGAGGGGTGGTCTCTTGCAAACTCTGCCAAAAGCTCCTGGAGCTTAACTTTGGTAGGGTTTGACTCAGTCTTTATATTTTTTTAGCTTACAGAGAGTCCTTAACTCTGACATCCCTAGATGCAGGTAAGGGGTGAGGTTAAGTTCCACCACCATCTCTTCTGTGCTAGACATTATTTTTCTAAAAGTTGGTATACTTTTTAAGAATCTAAAACTATTTCTATAACTTAATCCAAACTTTTACACAACTTTTAAACTCTAAAAGAAATGCTAACAGGGACTTACACAAGGCCCTAGCAGGACTTTTAAAAATGTAGAAAAATAGCTCAAATTGCAAAAATCAGTTTCTGATGACAATTTTTGGAATTTAGTCGTGTGATCAGGTATTGGCTGAGTAGTCCAGCAAATGCAAAGTCTTAGATCCCACCGCTGATCCACCAATGTAGGAAGTTGGCTCTGTATATACTATTTCAAAGTAAGAAATAGCGTGCACAGAGTCCAAGGGTTCTCCTTAGAGGTAAGATAGTGGCAAAATTAGATAATTCTAATGCTCTATTTTGTGGTAGTGTGGTCGAGCAGTAGGCTTATCAGAGGGTAGTGTTAAGCATTTGTTGTACACACACAGGCAATAAATGAGGGACACACACTCAAAGACTTACTCCAGGCCAATAGGTTTTTATATTGAAAAATATATTTTCTTAGTTTATTTGAAGAACCACAGGTTCAGGATTTACAATAAACACTTTAAATGGAAGGTACTTCACTTAGATACTTTAGGAACTTTGAATGAAAACAAAATCATGTACAGTCTTTGTAAAAATGGCAATAAGCTATTTTCAAAGTGGACACAGTGCAAAAATCAACAGTTCCTGGGGTAGGTAAGTAAAAGGTTAGGTTAGGAGGTAAGTAAAACACTTACAAGTCTCAGTCCTGGGGCATAGGCAGCCCACCGTTGGGGGTTCAAGGCAACCCCAAAGTTACCACACCAGCAGCTCATGGCCGGTCAGGTGCAGAGGTCAAAAAGGTGTCCAAAACACATAGGCGCCTATGGAGAACAGGGGTGCTCCGGTTCCAGTCTGCCAGCAGGTAAGTACCTGCGTCCTCTAGGGGCAGACCAGGGGGTTTTTGTAGAGCACTGGGGGGTACACAAGTAGGCACACAAAACACACCCTCAGCGGCACAGGGGCGGCCGGGTGCAGTATGCAAATCAGGCGTTGGGTTTCAGGTAGGAAACAATGAAGGGACCCGGGGGTCACTCTAGCGGTGCAGCCAGGCACAGAGGGGGCTTCTCGGGACAGCCACAACCTGGGCAAGGCAGAGGGTCACCTGGGGGTCACTCATGCGCTGAGGTTTGGTTCCTTCAAGTCCTGGGGGCTGCGGGTGCAGTGTTGGTTCCAGGAGTCGGATCCCTTGTTTTACAGGCAGTCACGGTCAGGGGAAGCCTCTGGATTCTTTCTACAGGCGTCGCTGTGGGGGCTCAGGGGGGTCTTCTCTGGTTAATCACTGGCTCACAGTCGCCGGGGAGTCCTCCGTGAGGTGTTTGTTCTCTGGATCGCGAGCCGGGGGCATCGGGTGCAGAGTGTGAAGTTTGAAAGTTGCTTCTTTGTTGCAAAAGAAGTAGCTGGTTTTGAACAGGGCCGCTGTTCATGGGAGTTTCTTGGTCCTTTAGTCCAGGGCAGTCCTCTGAGGCTTCAGAGGTCGCTGGTCCCTATCGGATGTGTCGCTGGAGCATGTTTTTGAAGTTAGAGACAGGCCGGTAGGGCTGGGGCCAAAGCAGTTGTCGTCTTCCTCCTTCTCTGCAGGCTTGTAAGTCAGCAGTCCTTCTTGTTTCTTCAGGTTGTAGGAATCTGTTTTCCTGGGATCTGGGGAGCCCTAAATATTGAATTTGGGGTGTGTTTAGGTCTGGGAGGGCAGTAGCCAATGGCTACTGTCCTTGAGGGTGGCTACCCCCTCTTTGTGCCTCCTCCCTGTGGGGAGGGGAGCACATCCCTAACCCTATTGGGGGAATCCTCCAAACTCAAGATGGAGGATTTCTCAAGGCAGGGGTCACCTCAGCTCAGGACACCTTAGGGGCTGTCCTGACTGGTGGGTGACTCCTCCTTGTTTTTCTCATTATCTCCTCCAGCCTTGCCGCCAAAAGTGGGGGCAGTGGCCGGAGGGGCAGGCATCACCAGTAGCTGGGATGCCCTGGGGCGCTGTAACAAAAGGGGTGAGCCTTTGAGGCTCACCAATAGGTGTTACAGTTCCAGCAGGGGGAGGTGAGAAGCACCTCCACCCAGTACAGGCTTTGTTCCTGGCCACAGAGTGACAAAGGCACTCTCCCCATGTGGCCAGCAACATGTCTGGTGTGTGGCAGGCTGGTAGGAACTGGTCAGCCTACACTATAAGTCGGGTAGGTATTCAGGGGGCATCTCAAAGATGCCCTCTGGGTGTATGTTACAATAAATTGCACACTGGCATCTTGTGCTGAGACGTTTGATACCAAACTTCCCAGTTTTCAGTGTAGCCAGTGGAACTGTGGAGTTCGTGTTTGACAAACTCCCAGACCATATACTCTTATGGCTACCCTGCACTTGCAATGTTTAAGGTTTTGCTTAGACACTATAGGGGCATAGTGCTCCTGCATATATGCCATCACCTGTGATATAGTGCACCCTGCCTTAGGGCTGTAAGGCCTGTTAGAGGGGTGACTAACCTATGCCACACGCAGTGTGAGGTTGGCATGGCACTCTGAGGGGAGTACCATGTCGACTTAGTCATTTTTCCCCACCAGCACACACAAGCTGTGAGGCAGTGTGCATGTGCTGAGTGAGGGGTCCCCAGGGTGGCATAAGACATACTGCAGCCCTTAGAGACCTTCCCTGGCAGCAGGGCCCTTGGTACCAGGGGTACCAGTTACAAGGGACTTACCTGAGTGCCAGGGTTGTGCCAATTGTGGAGACAAAGGTACAGTTAGGGAAAGAACACTGGTGCTGGGGCCTGGTTAGCAGGGTCCCAGCACACTTTCAAATCATAACTTAGCATCAGCAAAGGCAAAAGGTTAGGGGGTAACCATGCCAAGGAGGCATTTCCTTACAGCATGTGTTAGGCCAGCCCTAGACACCTGGCCAAACATACATGCGCACAGAGAGGAGTGCTCTGCACTCCCCCTCTGTGCTTGTCATTGCCCGTGGCCCCGCCACTTTTACAATAAAACAATAATAAACATAGTTAACTATCGTTTTATTGCAAAAGTTATGCTGCTGCTGCCGCTGCTGGCAAAGGGGGAGGGGGGCTCCTCTGCCACAGCGAAGGAGCCACGCCTGTGAACAGCACCCCAAGATTTAGATCATTCTTGTGCCTTAAACGTCCTTTGCAAAGCCCTCTGCTGCTTCCCATAGTTAGGTTTTTACAGACTTTTGTTGCCAAATGTGTAAACAAAACTCAGAGACCTCAATGTTTGAATCAATTTGATGAGATTCAAGAAAGGTGTGTGCTTTTTCATTTCCACAATATTGTCCTGTTGTTCACTGGCACTACTATCCACTTCAAATACTCATCATGATCATTGTTGGAAGAGCTCATACATCCCCATCAAGGTCTGTTTCTGCCATCGCTTGCAGTGATTGACAGCGTGACCCATAAGCGGTTCATTGTTGTCAACCAATGTCACCGGAAGTGCCGCACTGTAGTTCCACATTGGCCCTTGAGGGCGGAGCATGGCTTACAACTTTGGTTTGCTGGTGCCCAAGAACTCGTGAATGACGCTAGACGGAGATGCCCAACAGGAATTTAAGATGAAGAGCTCTGACAAAGTTTGGGTGTCTGTTGTCCATATAATCTTCGTACTTGTAATTCTATTTTACTATTAAGAAACCCCTCGTCAGTCTGCCAATGCTAGATGAGGAATGCAATTTCTCTAGAAAGCAAAGCCAGAATCGTGCCTTCACAAGCCTTTTGTTAATTTCACCAAGTGAAGCTGGCCTGGTCCAGGATTCAGCCATTGTCCATACACCTCGAAATTGAATGTTTCAATTTCCTTTTTAAATGCTAGGACGCACTGCCCTGTAATATTGCATGACCATGGAAATCGCTGGAAGGGTTTTTAGATCACATCATATTGTATTTTCGGAAGTGGGTGGCGTGTTCAGCTTTCTCTTTTTCTTTAGAACTGTTCATGTTTTCGGTGGGTTTCGCTGTTTGGCAGGCGGTGAACTTTAGCACATCAATGAGTGGTATTAAATGCATTTCATGAGGCACAGGCGATCCATGAGGCAATCAGAGAGAGATTCGGGGCCGAAACAGACAAGGCCTGAGCCCTGTGGGGCTCCTTAGTTCGACCCTGCGGGCTCTCAGGCAGGAGGAAGAAACAGATGCAGCCAAGACTTGCAAGAATGTGTTTATTCAGGGATCAATGTCTCTCCGCCTCCTTCTCCAGCAGCAGCTGAGATATAATCCTTCCTCTGAGGAACCCGAGAACCCGGCCCAGAATAGCAAAGACCTCAAGTAGGACACCCAGGCCGCGCCCACATCTCCTTCTCTGGAGTTCCCCCAGCCCGCAGCATGAGCCCTCACCCACCAGGCACAAGAGCCCTCCCCACCAAGGCACACCAGCTCTCCGACAAAAGTTACTTTTCAAGAGCAGCCTTTGGCCCAGAGCAGGAAAGAAAGTCAAACAAGCATTTACAATGCAATGGTTCTCGCATTTGCTCGAGTTAGAACTATTAGCGTTGTAAACTCCTAACCGGACTTTTCTTGCCAAATAAACTGAAAATTAAAAGTAATACAGTTTCACATAAGCGGGCCGATTTACAGCACCACGGCCGCCATGAGCATCAGCGTGAAGAGACAGACAAAAGGAAGAAGAAGTTCGCTCGCAGCCAAATTTATCGGCAAAAGTGCAATTAGCTATGTAACAGGGGCAGTGGCCAAGACAGTAACAAAACCTCCCCAAGGAGGGACAAACATAAACCATTTACCAATGTCACCAAAGGAATTTTGAAGGGCAAGCCCACGAACGAGTGGTAATGATGGGCGTGTGGTGGGCGTGGTTAAAAGGCCAGATACATACCAACACGTCTGAAAAGAAGCACTTGTGCGCTGCTATGCTCGACACAAAAAGGGAGGAAGAAGGAGGAAGGAAGAAACTGCAAGAGCGAGATAAAGAGACGAGGTGCAGTGCAGGGAGGTGAAGGACAGAGGCTTGAGGTGGAATAAAATCTAGGCAGTATTGGCATCCAGCAGCTCTGGCAGCAGGCTCCTGAGAAAAACTTTGGGCACTGTGGTTATCTGTCTTTATTTTTCTAACAAATTAAAAGTGGCCAAAGTCCCCCACGCACACTGCATTTTCCCAGCTTCTTTGATATAGACCTCCAACCCCTCCGCCAAGAGCCTTGCACCGGTTCTCGAGGATTCTCTGGATTTGGTACTTGTTTTCTGGCCATGGGTGCAATCTCAGAGTCAGCGGTCAATTTTCTATGCGCCAGCCAAGTATTATAACACAAATATTAGTCATTTATAGTTCAATGTTAGTGTCTTTGTTCCAGATCTTAAATCATTCTGGATGTGGTATCAAGTTCACCACATGCGCTCGTGTCATGCATATTGATAAAACTGCACATTTTGCAATTTAAGATTAACATTTTCTAATTCTGCTAGCGCCACATCACTTAGCCAGGCCCTTGGTTAATCACATGTATGCTTTCACTCACCAAATATCACAGCTGGATACCTTATGCACATATTCCCTGCAACTACCCCAGCAAAGGTTATGATATTTTTATTGCATATCCAATATATGTCAGCCCCAAGAAACATCGCTAATTAATTTTAGTAAGCTTCAAAGATGACGTAAAGACAGAAACACAACTCTTTTCTCTAGTATTTGAAGTAATGTATAAATTATGGATACTTCCTTCACTCCTTAAGAAACAGAGATTGGGCCTCATTCCCTGAGACTGAAAGTAAAATCACTGTATTGGAGAGGTCTGGCATGTTCATCCCTTTCCAAAGCTCTGCCCTCCCAGAATCCCCAGCCTAACCTAAAACTCCCCTTTTTAGGTCTCGCCTGTCGACAGTGCATGTGCTGTTGCTGTGAGGGGTATTGTTTGCAATAAAGGACTTGGAGCCCACCCATTGTTTACCAATCAGTGGCTTCACTCTCACCCTTCTTTGTTGCCTCCTAATTGACTCGCACATGGAAGTAGTCACTTTCTTTTCTTTCTGTGGAGCATGGACCAAGCACAGATTGCTTCCTCTTGATTAGTGTCCATCTGCTGCTCGCACTGTGATTGAGGTAATATTTCCTCTCCCACTTCTATACCCATTGTCTGTGGTGTTTCTTCCCCCACCCACTCTTCCCTTCTCCCTATTGCTTCTTCCCCTTTCACCCACTCCTCCTTCGTGTTGCTGCACTATTCCCCCACCCATCTCATTGTTGTTGTGTCCCCATACCTCACCCCTTTCCTCCTTCTTTGGTTGCCTGACAGCGTGGCCCATAAGTGGTTCATTTTTGTCAACCAATGGCACTGGAAAAGCGCACTGTTGTTCCACATTGGCCCTTGAGGAGGGAGGATAGCTTACAACTTTGGTTTGCTGGAGCCCAAGAACTCGTGAATGATGCTAGACGGACATGGCCAACTGGAACTTCTCCTCTTCCTGCTCATTAAAAAACCCTACGAAGCGGTGGCAGTGCTAGCCGCATCACAGCACTTTTTTGTAACTTTACTTTTAGCAATGCTGCACAGTCGTACTGCTGTACCACATAGCTAAAATACATTGGCAAAGCCAATATCTCTTGCATAGGGGAGACGTATTGGCTTGGCCAACGCTTGTTCAGTTAAGTCTCTTTATTCCCTTTACAGTGCCCTAACCCAATTCTTCTCCAGAGTTTTCTCACCTCTGTTCTGAAGCCCCCAAATCATTCCTTTCACCTCTAAATCTCCCCTTCTCCTCTGGTTTCAGCTGATCTCTGCCTTTCAGCAGGAGAGAGGACAAATGCAGAGGGTGATGCTGGCAGTGCCACCCAAGTCACATCTGCTCTTGCATGCCAACGAGGTCCAGGACTTCAGTCTTGAATGTTCTTCTCTTGGCAGTACTCTGACCACTTGCTGCTAATCCTTATTACTCTGGGTCCTGTACGTTGTCAGCAGAGTGAGCAGAAATGCAAGTCCTTTAAACTTAACAAAGTTTTCCTTTGCCCTGGCTATGAGAACTCGAATATTTAACTTTTCACCCGAAAATCTTATTTTCACCACATATACAGACTGCACAGAATGGAGGGAGGAGTATCGCCTTGTGGGTTTTGGGGCCCCTGTTTGGAAGAACTTTGAATTTTATTACCCATTCTGTGCTGATTGATGCCCGCACAAAGCGGGAAACGGGATCACACAAAACAGCTGAACTTTGTCTTGCTCGTAGACCTAAAAATCCTGAAGTTGACACTAGAGAGTGAAAGGGTTTGAGACAGAAAAATAAAGAGATGAAATAGACAGAAAGATCACTTTACCAGGGGAGGGGGCACAGGGGCGGGTACCTGTAAAGTTAAGGGCCCTCGGCAATTGTCACTTTACCTGTGGCTTAAAACGTTTCTGGAAGAGAGGAATCAAGGACTGCGAAATGGAAAAAGTAGGGCTAAACTATCAGTAGGTAGTGAAATACCATTCATCCCTTCATGGTTGTCACATAATGATGATACTCCATGCAGCGCTAAGTCAACCTCAAGTCATTGAAAACTCAAGACCCTTATGTGAGCCCCAAGATCCAAACAGCATTTATCAAGTTAAGCAATCATCTCATTTATAATCAAACCAGTGGCCACTGAACATAAGGAAGCCAATACTATGGGACCAGGAAACTTTCATGTATTGCAAATGAGCAAAAAAACATCAAAGAATGAAAACGTCCACACACAGAAAGACATGCCAGCGTGCATACAGATGTCAATTTTGGAAAAGTGACAATATTTCTCCCAGGTGTCTCCAACCAGTCAATAATGAGCCACCAGAAGCTCCCAGACCTCTTCAGAGTAGCTCACAGCCTGAGATCATTTCTAAATAAGCACTGGTCACATTTTCCCTTTTAAAGTGAAGGCAAGGCTGTGTTTATTTTACATTATTATGATCAGGCTGCAGATAGCAAGGCCTGATAAGGATCAGTGCTGGCTGATTGTAAGGAAATGCCTCCTTGGCATGGTTGCCCCCTGACTTTTTGCCTTTGCTGATGCTATGTTTACAATTGAAAGTGTGCTGAGGCCTGCTAACCAGGCCCCAGCACCAGTGTTCTTTCCCTAACCTGTACTTTTGTATCCACAATTGGCAGACCCTGGCATCCAGATAAGTCCCTTGTAACTGGTACTTCTAGTACCAAGGGCCCTGATGCCAAGGAAGGTCTCTAAGGGCCGCAGCATGTCTTATGCCACCCTGGAGACCTCTCACTCAGCACAGACACACTGCTTGCCAGCTTGTGTGTGCTAGTGAGGACAAAACGAGTAAGTCGACATGGCACTCCCCTCAGGGTGCCATGCCAGCCTCTCACTGCCTATGCAGTATAGGTAAGACACCCCTCTAGCAGGCCTTACAGCCCTAAGGCAGGGTGCACTATACCATAGGTGAGGGTACCAGTGCATGAGCATGGTACCCCTACGGTGTCTAAACAAAACCTTAGACATTGTAAGTGCAGGGTAGCCATAAGAGTATATGGTCTGGGAGTTTGTCAAACACGAACTCCACAGCACCATAATGGCTACACTGAAAACTGGGAAGTTTGGTATCAAACTTCTCAGCACAATAAATGCACACTGATGCCAGTGTACATTTTATTGAGAAATACACCACAGAGGGCACCTTAGAGGTGCCCCCTGAAACTTAACCAACTATCTGTGTAGGCTGACTAGTTTTAGCAGCCTGCCACAAACCGAGACATGTTGCTGGCCCCATGGGGAGAGTGCCTTTGTCACTCTGAGGCCAGTAACAAAGCCTGCACTGGGTGGAGATGCTAACACCTCTCCCAGGCAGGAATTGTCACACCTGGCGGTGAGCCTCAAAGGCTCACCTCCTTTGTGCCAACCCAGCAGGACACTCCAGCTAGTGGAGTTGCCCGCCCCCTCCGGCCAGGCCCCACTTTTGGCGGCAAGGCCGGAGAAAATAATGAGAAAAACAAGGAGGAGTCACTGGCCAGTCAGGACAGCCCCTAAGGTGTCCTGAACTGAAGTGACTCTAACTTTTAGAAATCCTCCATCTTGCAGATGGAGGATTCCCCCAATAGGGTTAGGAATGTGACCCCCTCCCCTTGGGAGGAGGCACAAAGAGGGTGTACCCACCCTCAGGGCTAGTAGCCATTGGCTACTAACCCCCCAGACCTAAACACGCCCTTAAATTTAGTATTTAAGGGCTACCCTGAACCCTAGAAAATTAGATTCCTGCAACTACAAGAAGAAGGACTGCCTAGCTGAAAACCCCTGCAGAGGAAGACCAGAAGACGACAACTGCCTTGGCTCCAGAAACTCACCGGCCTGTCTCCTGCCTTCCAAAGATCCTGCTCCAGCGACGCCTTCCAAAGGGACCAGCGACCTCGACATCCTCTGAGGACTGCCCCTGCTTCGAAAAGACAAGAAACTCCCGAGGACAGCGGACCTGCTCCAAGAAAAGCTGCAACTTTGTTTCCAGCAGCTTTAAAGAACCCTGCAAGCTCCCCGCAAGAAGCGTGAGACTTGCAACACTGCACCCGGCGACCCCGACTCGGCTGGTGGCGATCCAACACCTCAGGAGGGACCCCAGGACTACTCTAAGACTGTGAGTACAAAAACCTGTCCCCCCTGAGCCCCCACAGCGCCGCCTGCAGAGGGAATCCCGAGGCTTCCCCTGACCGCGACTCTTTGAGTCCCAAGTCCCGACACCTGGGAGAGACCCTGCACCCGCAGCCCCCAGGACCTGAAGGACCGGACTTTCACTGGAGGAGTGACCCCCAGGAGTCCCTCTCCCTTGACCAAGTGGAGGTTTCCCCGAGGAACCCCCCCCCTTGCCTGCCTGCAGCGCTGAAGAGATCCCGAGATCTCCCATTGACTTCCATTATAAACCCGACGCTTGTTTCTACACTGCACCCGGCCGCCCCCGCGCTGCTGAGGGTGAAATTTCTGTGTGGGCTTGTGTCCCCCCCCGGTGCCCTACAAAACCCCCCTGGTCTGCCCTCCGAAGACGCGGGTACTTACCTGCAAGCAGACCGGAACCGGGGCACCCCCTTCTCTCCATTCTAGCCTATGCGTTTTGGGCACCACTTTGAACTCTGCACCTGACCGGCCCTGAGCTGCTGGTGTGGTGACTTTGGGGTTGCTCTGAACCCCCAACGGTGGGCTACCTTGGACCAAGAACTAAGCCCTGTAAGTGTCTTACTTACCTGGTTAACCTAACAAATACTTACCTCCCCTAGGAACTGTGAAAATTGCACTGTGTCCACTTTTTAAACAGCTATTTGTGAATAACTTGAAAAGTATACATGCAATTTTGATGATTTGAAGTTCCTAAAGTACTTACCTGCAATACCTTTCAAACAAGATATTACATGTTAAATTTGAACCTGTGGTTCTTAAAATAAACTAAGAAAAGATATTTTTCTATATAAAAAACCTATTGGCTGGATTTGTCTCTGAGTGTGTGTACCTCATTTATTGTCTATGTGTATGTACAACAAATGCTTAACACTACTCCTTGGATAAGCCTACTGCTCGACCACACTACCACAAAATAGAGCATTAGTATTATCTCTTTTTACCACTATTTTACCTCTAAGGGGAACCCTTGGACTCTGTGCATGCTATTCCTTACTTTGAAATAGCACATACAGAGCCAACTTCCTACATTGGTGGATCAGCGGTGGGGTACAAGACTTTGCATTTGCTGGACTACTCAGCCAATACCTGATCACACGACAAATTCCAAAATTGTCATTAGAAATTGATTTTTGCAATTTGAAAAGTTTTCTAAATTCTTAAAAGACCTGCTAGGGCCTTGTGTTAGATCCTGTTTAGCATTTCTTTTAGAGTTTAAAAGTTTGTAAAAGTTTGAATTAGATTCTAGAACCAGTTGTAGATTCTTAAAAAGTATTCCAACTTTTAGAAGCAAAATGTCTAGCACAGATGTGACTGTGGTGGAACTCGACACCACACCTTACCTCCATCTTAAGATGAGGGAGCTAAGGTCACTCTGTAAAATAAAGAAAATAACAATGGGCCCCAAACCTACCAAAATACAGCTCCAGGAGCTTTTGGCAGAGTTTGAAAAGGCCAACCCCTCTGAGGGTGGCAACTCAGAGGAAGAGGATAGTGACTTGGAGGAAAATTCCCCCCTACCAGTCCTATCTAGGGAGAACAGGGTCCCTCAAACCCTGACTCCTAAAATAATAGTCAGAGATGCTGGTTCCCTCACAGGAGAGACCAACACCTCTGAAATCACTGAGGATAGCCCCAGTGAAGAGGACATCCAGTTAGCCAGGATGGCCAAAAGATTGGCTTTGGAAAGACAGATCCTAGCCATAGAGAGGGAAAGACAAGAGATGGGCCTAGGACCCATCAATGGTGGCAGCAACATAAATAGGGTCAGAGATTCTCCTGACATGTTGAAAATCCCCAAAGGGATTGTAACTAAATATGAAGATGGTGATGACATCACCAAATGGTTCACAGCTTTTGAGAGGGCTTGTGTAACCAGAAAAGTGAACAGATCTCACTGGGGTGCTCTCCTTTGGGAAATGTTCACAGGAAAGTGTAGGGATAGACTCCTCACACTCTCTGGACAAGATGCAGAATCTTATGACCTCATGAAGGGTACCCTGATTGAGGGCTTTGGATTCTCCACTGAGGAGTATAGGATTAGATTCAGGGGGGCTCAAAAATCCTCGAGCCAGACCTGGGTTGACTTTGTAGACTACTCAGTGAAAACACTAGATGGTTGGATTCAAGGCAGTGGTGTAAGTAATTATGATGGGCTGTACAATTTATTTGTGAAAGAACACCTGTTAAGTAATTGTTTCAATGATAAACTGCATCAGCATCTGGTAGACCTAGGACCAATTTCTCCCCAAGAATTGGGAAAGAAGGCGGACCATTGGGTCAAGACAAGGGTGTCCAAGACTTCAACAGGGGGTGACCAAAAGAAAGGGGTCACAAAGACTCCCCAGGGGAAGGGTGATGAGACAACCAAAACTAAAAATAGTAAAGAGTCTTCTACAGGCCCCCAAAAACCTGCACAGGAGGGTGGGCCCAGAGCCTCTTCACAAAACAATGGGTACAAGGGTAAAAACTTTGATCCCAAAAAGGCCTGGTGTCATAGCTGTAAACAGCATGGACACCAAACTGGAGACAAGGCCTGTCCCAAGAAAGGTTCCACTCCAAACTCCCATCCAGGTAACACTGGTATGGCTAGTCTCCAAGTGGGATCAACAGTGTGCCCAGAGCAAATCAGGGTCCACACTGAAGCTACTCTAGTTTCTGAGGGTGGGGTGGATTTAGCCACACTAGCTGTCTGGCCGCCTAACATGCAAAAATACAGACAGCAACTCTTAATTAATGGGACTAGAATAGAGGGCCTGAGGGATACAGGTGCCAGTGTCACCATGGTGACAGAGAAACTGGTTTCCCCTGGCCAATACCTGACTGGAAAAACTTACACAGTCACCAACGCTGACAATCAGAGAAAAGTACATCCCATGGCAATGGTTACTTTAGAATGGGGAGGGGTCAATGGCCTGAAACAGGTGGTGGTCTCCTCAAATATCCCAGTGGACTGTCTGCTTGGAAATGACCTGGAGTCCTCAGCATGGGCTGAGGTAGAACTAAAAACCCATGCAGCAATGCTGGGTATCCCTGAACTGGTGTGTGTGAAAACAAGAGCACAGTGCAAGGCACAGGGTGAACAAGTAGAGCTGGAGTCTGGAAGAATGGCCCAGCCTACCAAGAGGAAAGGAAAGTCAGTTGGGAAACCAACTGCAACACAGCAAAAGAAAGGGAACCTCTCTTCTCAGGAAGAAGTTCTGCCCTCTGAGGGAACTGAGCCTTTGGAGCTTGAACCTTATCAGGTTGAGCTCTTAGGCCCAGGGGGACCCTCAAGGGAGGAGCTGTGTAAGGGACAAGAAACCTGTCCCTCTCTTGAAGGCATTAGGCAGCAAGCTGCTGAAGAGTCCAAAGGCAAGAAAAATGGAACGCATAGGGTCTATTGGGAAGATGGACTCCTGTACACTGAGGCCAGAGACCCCAAACCTGGTGCCACTAGGAGAGTGGTAGTGCCTCAGCTGTTCAGGAAGTTCATCCTAACATTGGCCCATGACATTCCCCTTGCTGGACATTTGGGACAAACCAAGACGTGGGAGAGGTTAGTCAACCACTTCTACTGGCCCAATATGTCCAACATGGTTAAGGAGTTTTGCCTCTCCTGCCCCACCTGTCAAGCCAGTGGTAAGACAGGTGGGCATCCAAAGGCCCCCCTCATTCCACTTCCAGTGGTGGGGGTGCCCTTTGAAAGAGTGGGTGTGGACATAGTTGGTCCACTAGAACCTCCCACAGCCTCAGGAAATATGTATATCCTGGTAGTAGTGGATCATGCTACCAGGTATCCTGAAGCTATTCCCCTTAGGTCGACTACTGCCCCTGCAGTCGCCAAGGCCCTCATTGGTATCTTTACCAGAGTGGGTTTCCCTAAGGAGGTGGTGTCTGACAGAGGTACCAACTTCATGTCAGCATACCTAAAGCACATGTGGAATGAGTGTGGAGTGACCTATAAATTCACTACACCATACCATCCCCAAACTAATGGCTTGGTTGAGAGATTCAACAAGACATTAAAAGGCATGATCATGGGGCTCCCAGAAAAGCTCAAAGGGAGATGGGATGTCCTCTTGCCATGTCTGCTTTTCGCTTACAGAGAGGTGCCACAGAAGGGAGTAGGATTCTCACCCTTTGAACTTCTGTTTGGTCATCCTGTAAGGGGACCACTTGCTCTTGTTAAAGAAGGCTGGGAGAGACCTCTCCATGAGCCTAAACAAGACATAGTGGACTATGTACTTGGCCTTCGCTCTAGAATGGCAGAGTACATGGAAAAGGCAACCAAAAACCTTGAGGCCAGCCAACAGCTCCAGAAGTTTTGGTATGACCAAAAGGCTGCACTGGTTGAGTTCCAACCAGGGCAGAAAGTCTGGGTTCTGGAGCCTGTGGCTCCCAGGGCACTCCAGGACAAATGGAGTGGCCCTTACCCAGTACTAGAAAGGAAGAGTCAGGTCACCTACCTGGTGGACCTGGGCACAAGCAGGAGCCCCAAGAGGGTGATCCATGTGAACCGCCTTAAGCTCTTCCATGACAGGGCTGATGTGAATCTGTTGATGGTAACAGATGAGGATCAGGAGGCAGAGAGTGAACCTCTCCCTGATCTTCTGTCATCAGACCCAAAAGATGGCACAGTAGATGGAGTGATCTACTCAGACACCCTCTCTGGCCAACAGCAAGCTGATTGTAGGAGAGTCCTACAACAGTTTCCTGAACTCTTCTCCTTAACCCCTGGTCAGACACACCTGTGTACCCATGATGTGGACACAGGAGACAGCATGCCTGTCAAGAACAAAATCTTTAGACAATCTGACCATGTTAAGGAAAGCATCAAGGTGGAAGTCCACAAGATGCTGGAATTGGGAGTAATTGAGCGCTCTGACAGCCCCAGGGCTAGCCCAGTGGTCTTAGTCCCCAAACCTCACACCAAAGATGGAAAGAAAGAGATGAGGTTTTGTGTGGACTACAGAGGGCTCAATTCTGTCACCAAGACAGATGCTCATCCAATTCCAAGAGCTGATGAGCTCATAGATAAATTAGGTGCTGCCAAATTCTTAAGTACCTTTGACTTGACAGCAGGGTACTGGCAAATAAAAATGGCACCTGGAGCAAAAGAGAAAACAGCATTCTCCACACCTGATGGGCATTATCAGTTTACTGTTATGCCCTTTGGTTTAAAGAATGCCCCTGCCACCTTCCAAAGGTTGGTGAATCAAGTCCTTGCTGGCTTGGAGTCCTTTAGCACAGCTTATCTTGATGATATTGCTGTCTTTAGCTCCACCTGGCAGGATCACCTGGTCCACCTGAAGAAGGTTTTGAAGGCTCTGCAAACTGCAGGCCTCTCTATCAAGGCATCCAAATGCCAGATAGGGCAGGGAACTGTGGTTTACTTGGGACACCTTGTAGGTGGAGGCCAAGTTCAGCCACTCCAACCCAAGATCCAGACTATTCTGGACTGGGTAGCTCCAAAAACCCAGACTCAAGTCAGGGCATTCCTTGGCTTGACTGGGTATTACAGGAGGTTTGTGAAGGGATATGGATCCATTGTGACAGCCCTCACTGAACTCACCTCCAAGAAAATGCCCAAGAAAGTGAACTGGACTGTGGAATGCCAACAGGCCTTTGACACCCTGAAACAGGCAATGTGCTCAGCACCAGTTCTCAAAGCTCCAGATTATTCTAAGCAGTTCATTGTGCAGACTGATGCCTCTGAACATGGGATAGGGGCAGTTTTGTCCCAAACAAATGATGATGGCCTTGACCAGCCTGTTGCTTTCATTAGCAGGAGGTTACTCCCCAGGGAGCAGCGTTGGAGTGCCATTGAGAGGGAGGCCTTTGCTGTGGTTTGGTCCCTGAAGAAGCTGAGACCATACCTCTTTGGGACTCACTTCCTAGTTCAAACTGACCACAGACCTCTCAAATGGCTGATGCAAATGAAAGGTGAAAATCCTAAACTGTTGAGGTGGTCCATCTCCCTACAGGGAATGGACTTTATAGTGGAACACAGACCTGGGACTGCCCATGCCAATGCAGATGGCCTTTCCAGGTTCTTCCACTTAGAAAATGAAGACTCTCTTGGGAAAGGTTAGTCTCATCCTCTTTCGTTTGGGGGGGGGTTGTGTAAGGAAATGCCTCCTTGGCATGGTTGCCCCCTGACTTTTTGCCTTTGCTGATGCTATGTTTACAATTGAAAGTGTGCTGAGGCCTGCTAACCAGGCCCCAGCACCAGTGTTCTTTCCCTAACCTGTACTTTTGTATCCACAATTGGCAGACCCTGGCATCCAGATAAGTCCCTTGTAACTGGTACTTCTAGTACCAAGGGCCCTGATGCCAAGGAAGGTCTCTAAGGGCTGCAGCATGTCTTATGCCACCCTGGAGACCTCTCACTCAGCACAGACACACTGCTTGCCAGCTTGTGTGTGCTAGTGAGGACAAAACGAGTAAGTCGACATGGCACTCCCCTCAGGGTGCCATGCCAGCCTCTCACTGCCTATGCAGTATAGGTAAGACACCCCTCTAGCAGGCCTTACAGCCCTAAGGCAGGGTGCACTATACCATAGGTGAGGGTACCAGTGCATGAGCATGGTACCCCTACGGTGTCTAAACAAAACCTTAGACATTGTAAGTGCAGGGTAGCCATAAGAGTATATGGTCTGGGAGTTTGTCAAACACGAACTCCACAGCACCATAATGGCTACACTGAAAACTGGGAAGTTTGGTATCAAACTTCTCAGCACAATAAATGCACACTGATGCCAGTGTACATTTTATTGAGAAATACACCACAGAGGGCACCTTAGAGGTGCCCCCTGAAACTTAACCAACTATCTGTGTAGGCTGACTAGTTTTAGCAGCCTGCCACAAACCGAGACATGTTGCTGGCCCCATGGGGAGAGTGCCTTTGTCACTCTGAGGCCAGTAACAAAGCCTGCACTGGGTGGAGATGCTAACACCTCTCCCAGGCAGGAATTGTCACACCTGGCGGTGAGCCTCAAAGGCTCACCTCCTTTGTGCCAACCCAGCAGGACACTCCAGCTAGTGGAGTTGCCCGCCCCCTCCGGCCAGGCCCCACTTTTGGCGGCAAGGCCGGAGAAAATAATGAGAAAAACAAGGAGGAGTCACTGGCCAGTCAGGACAGCCCCTAAGGTGTCCTGAACTGAAGTGACTCTAACTTTTAGAAATCCTCCATCTTGCAGATGGAGGATTCCCCCAATAGGGTTAGGAATGTGACCCCCTCCCCTTGGGAGGAGGCACAAAGAGGGTGTACCCACCCTCAGGGCTAGTAGCCATTGGCTACTAACCCCCCAGACCTAAACACGCCCTTAAATTTAGTATTTAAGGGCTACCCTGAACCCTAGAAAATTAGATTCCTGCAACTACAAGAAGAAGGACTGCCTAGCTGAAAACCCCTGCAGAGGAAGACCAGAAGACGACAACTGCCTTGGCTCCAGAAACTCACCGGCCTGTCTCCTGCCTTCCAAAGATCCTGCTCCAGCGACGCCTTCCAAAGGGACCAGCGACCTCGACATCCTCTGAGGACTGCCCCTGCTTCGAAAAGACAAGAAACTCCCGAGGACAGCGGACCTGCTCCAAGAAAAGCTGCAACTTTGTTTCCAGCAGCTTTAAAGAACCCTGCAAGCTCCCCGCAAGAAGCGTGAGACTTGCAACACTGCACCCGGCGACCCCGACTCGGCTGGTGGCGATCCAACACCTCAGGAGGGACCCCAGGACTACTCTAAGACTGTGAGTACAAAAACCTGTCCCCCCTGAGCCCCCACAGCGCCGCCTGCAGAGGGAATCCCGAGGCTTCCCCTGACCGCGACTCTTTGAGTCCCAAGTCCCGACACCTGGGAGAGACCCTGCACCCGCAGCCCCCAGGACCTGAAGGACCGGACTTTCACTGGAGGAGTGACCCCCAGGAGTCCCTCTCCCTTGACCAAGTGGAGGTTTCCCCGAGGAACCCCCCCCTTGCCTGCCTGCAGCGCTGAAGAGATCCCGAGATCTCCCATTGACTTCCATTATAAACCCGACGCTTGTTTCTACACTGCACCCGGCCGCCCCCGCGCTGCTGAGGGTGAAATTTCTGTGTGGGCTTGTGTCCCCCCCCGGTGCCCTACAAAACCCCCCTGGTCTGCCCTCCGAAGACGCGGGTACTTACCTGCAAGCAGACCGGAACCGGGGCACCCCCTTCTCTCCATTCTAGCCTATGCGTTTTGGGCACCACTTTGAACTCTGCACCTGACCGGCCCTGAGCTGCTGGTGTGGTGACTTTGGGGTTGCTCTGAACCCCCAACGGTGGGCTACCTTGGACCAAGAACTAAGCCCTGTAAGTGTCTTACTTACCTGGTTAACCTAACAAATACTTACCTCCCCTAGGAACTGTGAAAATTGCACTGTGTCCACTTTTTAAACAGCTATTTGTGAATAACTTGAAAAGTATACATGCAATTTTGATGATTTGAAGTTCCTAAAGTACTTACCTGCAATACCTTTCAAACAAGATATTACATGTTAAATTTGAACCTGTGGTTCTTAAAATAAACTAAGAAAAGATATTTTTCTATATAAAAAACCTATTGGCTGGATTTGTCTCTGAGTGTGTGTACCTCATTTATTGTCTATGTGTATGTACAACAAATGCTTAACACTACTCCTTGGATAAGCCTACTGCTCGACCACACTACCACAAAATAGAGCATTAGTATTATCTCTTTTTACCACTATTTTACCTCTAAGGGGAACCCTTGGACTCTGTGCATGCTATTCCTTACTTTGAAATAGCACATACAGAGCCAACTTCCTACACTGATGGAGTCAGATTTATGACCCAGGGCACAGAGGTGAAGAATTGAAGCACTAAGATAGTTAACTCTTAAATAAAAGTCCTTGTAAACTCAATATTTGAGGTGAGAACAAAATGAAGTTATGTTAACATTTAATTTTAATTCTCTAATTTTTTTTTCTCCAGTGTTGCATTTACAAACGGCAGGTCTTTCGCTCCCAGTGACCATTAGAACACTGTGCCATAACTGAGAATTCAACCAGGTTTTAAATGGGACAAATTTAAAGTGCAGAAGAATGTTCTACTTTATGAAGATTTTTGCACTTAAATTTTCTCCTACTTAAAAAAAATGGTTGTATGATTGTGGTATATTTGTAACTGTGCCACATATGGTGAAAGGTATATCCTGTGCCACAAGTATATGCAGCACACATATATTCCATTCATATGCATACATGTTCATACATACCCAAAGACCACTCTCTCACTGACACACATGGCAGCCCTGTCATAGTGTCCCTAGTCAAAGTATTTGGTTCAAACCATAGGTCCTGGCTCTGTGGACATTATGTTCAAAGCAAAGGAAGTTGGGCGTGGGGCCACCTGGTAATAATGTTTGGCTTGTTTAGCTTTCAGTAGCTCACAATGATTTTCACTGATCAGAAGTAGCTCTTGTTACAGAAAAGGTTGGAAACCCCTGGTCTAACCTGTGTCCTTTAACGATAGGGCGCGCATCACTTGAGGGACCGAAAAATATTACCCATGTGTTATCAGGGAGACAGCAACTAACATATAAATCATAGAGACTGAAATCAAGAAAAAGATACAAATATGAGCTAAAATGACCTGGATGATGCAGGCATCGCACAACATAAATTTGCTACATTATAGACGCCAAATACCAACGCTCTGTCATTATAATACTCTGTCAAGAGACAGAGGTCAAACCTAGATGCAGAGATGCAGAGATG